>NW_027186304.1:77316867-77340462 GCF_028583685.1 Petaurus breviceps papuanus | reverse complement strand
TCCTTCCTTCCTTCCTTCCTTCCTTCCTTCCTTCCTTCCTTCCTTCCACAAAATTACTAATATGGAGATACTTTACATGATTTCATATGTATAACCTATCTCAAATTGCTTACCATCTCAAGGGAGAGGGGAGAAGAGGGAGGAAGGTTAGAATTTGGAAGTCAAAACTTAAAAAAAATGCATGTTAAAAATTGTTTTTACAAGTAATTGGGGAAAAAATAAAATATGATTTTTAAAAAGTTGTCTTGGAACATATGGCTCAGGATTGAGCAATAAAAGAGGCCAAAGGCAAATAGACTTCACAGAAGCTTTACATCAATTCATCATAAATCCTTTCTCCAAGAAAAAAGCTGAAAGGTGCTAGACAGGGCAAGTACTGAAAACCACAAGAAATAAAACTGTATTTTATAGACAAAAACAACTGAATCATTGTTTTGTGTTCAAGATTAACTAGTAAGAGCAAAGATTAAAAATTAGTATCAAATTTAAAGAAAGAATAAGACTGAGAAGATATGCAATCAAAATAGCTATTATTTGACCCATTTAAGAAAATAATAGATGTAGAAAACTGGATATAGGAACAAATATGGTCATAGACTATTACTATTTCCTAAGGAAGCTCAACTGATATAATTTAACGATCGCAACTAACAAGTCAGAAGCCTAGAAATCATCTCAGCCAGCAAAAGACTGATTTCATTGTCAAGTGGAGTGATAATGGCAACAAAGGGCAACACTGGGTTAGAATACTCATTTGGAAATGAGTCTCATACAAAAACTCATTTGTAAAATCTTAAGGTGGAGCATGGTGGTAAATAAAGAGTAGTATCACCTCAGAAAACAACAAGAAACAATGGAAGGAAAATAACATAGAATCATATTACTTATCTCTGGACTCCAGGGTCACATCTGGAGCATAATTCATTTATTCAACAAACATTTATTAAGTATCTATTAGGCATCAGGCATTAAGCTAACCAATAGGATGTAATTTTTAAAACTGTCCTTTATCTTAAGGAGTTTACACTCTAGCTGAAACAAGAGATTTCAGTCTTCTACTATTGGGACTATGAGTTCTGATGAGACTATGCCCTTCTGCTATATGAAGAAATCAGGAAGACTTGAGGAAAATTATATTATAATTCTTCTTGGGTGACAGAAATTATATTTATTATTCATAATGTTTCATGTCTTAATTAAATGCTTTAAATAGAGTTTATTTAACCATAGTGTGGTCTACTAATAAAATAATAAATTAGGGTCTTGGGCCATGAGTTGAATAGTTATTACTCCAAATATCCACGCTGAAAACTGAGAGTAGGTTAAGGGATACTATAGGTGTGTGTGTGTGTGTGTGTGTGTGTGTGTGTGTGTGTAATAGAACATTCTATGTGCTATAGAATATATAATAGTATATTCTATCTACTATAGAAGTGTATATATACTTATATATAATGTCTATGAAAAAATATTTTTAAAATTATACTCGAACTCATAGTCACAAAAATCATTAGTGGTAGATTAACCACAATGATGCCTTTCTTTATACTTTCTTTTTTTAATTCATAACAATTTTTTTTTAGCAAGCAGTGGAATCCCTGAGATGAACTAGATGCTATGATAGCTACTCTCTGCATTTTAGGTGTTGTTCCTTCATGTAATCCATTCCTAAATTGGCACTAGACAATTTTTAGGTGCCTCATTTGACCGGTACCAATATATTGTATTTCTTTGCTTTACAAACCCTGTCTTTTCTCTTGTGTTTAGCACTATATACAAATTTGTATCATGTTGACCTCTGAAGATGGTATGCAGGGGTATGCTAGTCAATGTTTAACAATAAGCTCTCTAAAAAAAGGTATGTTTGACACACTTTTAAGTTTAATCTACATTTGTATTAACATTTTATGTATTGCTTTTAAAAGTCTAGATTATCAACAAAAGAATAAATAAATCCCTGATTTACAACTTGGATTCTGCACTGAATGTCTTCCATCAGGGGTGAAAGAAAACGTTTAGTAAGTATGCACCTCTCTTTCTCATGACTTGATCGATGTTTATTGTCAGAGAGTCATTGTACTGAGTAACTTCTTTTGTCCATCTCTGTTCTCATGGCAAGAAAGAGCATCAATAAAAGGTTGAAAAATACACTGGAAAAAGAAAAATTTGGAAGATTGAATAGGGAAATTTTGTTACTACCTTATTAACTTTAAGAGATACTTCCTAATTTCTTAAACACTATTTTTTCTTGTTAATTCTTTGAAATGTTTATTTGTTGATTATTAAGTTAACAATAAAAAAGGAAAAAAGTTAATGCAATCTTTTATTTTAATTCAGGCTAAGGTTTTAAAAAATAAAAACATTACATATTTTAAAAAACCTTAATTCATTAATTCATTTAAGGTACAGAAATACAAAGAGCTATAATACTGAAGACAAACTTCATCTACTTCACAATTTTGCCTCTGGCTGATTTGCTGCTAGGAACTCTGAAAGACTCAGCTTCCTAGAGATGGTAAATATTTACCATTTTGTTTCCTTACCAGATATTTGTTTTACATTTTCTATCTCCTCTCAGGATCTGTTCATGTAATACTCTAGATTTATGCCATATTTTTCTCATAACTTCTTTGTGGGCTAGGTAGTCAAGTATCCTGCTTTACATATGAGGAAACTGAGGTTCAGAGTGGTGACATAGTGATCAAAATCACATGACTAGTAATTGGCATTGGTGAAACTTAAGTTCCTAGTCCAGAGCTCTCTACTATCTTAGACTGTTTCTTCTAGAAGAGAGGAAACCAACGGTAATGCATGTGAGGCATTTTAGGAATTTTTGTTACAAGAACTGCATCTATGAACAACACAATCTGGAAAACAGCAGGGGGGGGTTGGGTAGGGGAAGGAAGTTCAGAAGGGGAGATGGAAATAAAGAGGATAATTTTATTACTACCTTGTTAAAGTTAATAGACTTTTTAAATTTTTTTTACAGAAAACCAAATAATTGAAGATTATACTTTCAGGTACAATCTGTTTAAAAATTTTTCTTTGGTATATTTGGATGTTTGTGTTTGATGATGGTTGTTAAGTTTATAATGATTGAATTTATTTCAAAATGTTTTAAAGGCAAACAAGAACAAAATAATAGAAAACAGGAAAAATCATTTAATACTTTAACAAAATACAAAATAAAGCCACACAATTACAAAAGGAAAAAGAAAAGAAAGAAGACCTTTCTGGTTTGTGTAGCTTTAACCCTTTGTTTCTTTTTGTCACTCTCATGAACACACCAGACCGACACACTGCTAACCATCATGAATCATTTTCCACTTTGGCAGATTAGACTTTGTAAATCTCTTCAGTCTTTCCAGTTACCATCTTTATTTGATGCAGCAACATCTCAACCTTCCCCCCTAAGAATATGTGTATTTTTGTTCTTGGGTTTTTTGAGGGCTTATGGCTTTACAAGAGGGAGTTACAGTCAATCTTGCTTGGGGGTAGGGCTGAAGGGAAGTGCTAGTTCACCATATGAAATTCAATTCCAAGCCTCAGGACTTTGACTATTTTGGATTCTCCCTTCTTATCTGTAATTGGAAATAAGCTCTGACTTGTATTTGGATCTCCTCTTAGATATTTTTAAGTGAAGATGATTCAAGCACCCTGGGAAAAGAGGATGAACTCCTGGAACTTGAAACAGTGTTGTGTGTTCAGCAGGAGATGTTAAGTAAAGGAGGTGATGGTTGAGTAGTCACTCAGATGATAAAAGATGGTTCCTTTCCTGGATAGCCAAGTACTAAGGCAGGGTGGAGAACCTGTGGCTGGGAGGCCACATATTTGGATTCAGTCAAAGGGCCACACGTGAACTCAAGACCTCAGGTCCCCCACCCCTGTAAAGTGCTGAGTAAGACCAATAAAGAGGGAAGGGAGGGGGTTTCTGATAAGGTAACTTCAATGATAGTGTTAGCTGAATCTAATAGAATGAAACCTATGAATAGGATAAATAGGAAGTCTTACACTTAAATTTAAATATCAGATACATCAGTATAAGTTGAGAAGAGGCCGGGCTAGGCAATGGCTCTTTTGAAAAATACCTGGAGTTTTGGTAGATTGAAGCTTAATATGTCAACGTTGTGACATGGTTAGCTTAGGCTGTTAGGAGAGGTGTTTAAGAGAAGCAAGAAATTGGGGGGAAAATCTTTGCAGTGAATTTTTCTAATAAAAGCCTCATTTCTAAGTTATATAGAGAGTAGACTCAAATTTGTAAGGATAGGAGCCATTGCCAAACTGATGAATGTTCAAGAGATATATGAATAGACAGTTCTCAGAGGAAGAAATTCAGGCTATCAATAGCCATATAAAATGCTCTGAATCATTAATAATCAGAGAAATACAAATCAAAACAATTCTGAGGTATTACTTTATATTCATTACATTGGCAAAACTGACCAAAAAAAGGAAAATGACAAATGCTAATATGGCAAAACAAGTGCATTAATACATTGTTGGTGGAGTTGTGAACTGATCTGGCCATTCTGGAAAGTGATATGGAACTGCCTCCAAACCTATAACTGTGCATACAGTTTAAGTCAGTAATGCCACTACTGGATCTATATCCTCATAGTTCAAAGAAAGAGGAAAAGTACCCATATGTACAGAAATATTTATAGCAGCTCTTTTCATGGTGGCAAAGAATTGGAAACTGAGGGAATGCCCACTAATTGGAGAATTACAGTGTATGAATAAGATGGAATACTATTGTGCTGTAAGAAATGAAGAAGATGGTTTCAGAGAAATCAGGGAAGATTTATATGAACTGATGCAAAGTAAAGCTAGCAGAACCAGGAAAACAATTTATACCATAATAATGATATTGTAAAGACAAACAACTTTGAAAGACTTAGGAATTCTCATTGACACAAGGACCAACAATAATACCAGAGGACTCATAATGAAATATGCTACCCACCTCCTAATAGAGAGGTGATAGATTGAGAGTGCAGATTGTTGTACATTGTTTTTGGACATGTCCAATGTAGGAATTTGTTTTGTTTGACTGTACTTGTTTATAACAAGTTTTTTTTTTTTCCAGTGGGTGGCGAGAGGGAGAGAATTTGGAGGTGAAAAATAAAATAAAATTGAGAGACAGAGAGAAACAGAGAGAGAGAGAAGAGAGAGAAGAGAGAAAGAGAGAGAGAGAGAGAGAGAGATTGTCCAGAAAAAGGAGGGTTCTTCTGTACCTGGTTAGACAATATCTAGAGTACAATGTTCAGTTGTGAATATCACATTTAAGGATGTATGTTGATGAGCTGGAGCATCTCTAGAGAAAAGATACTTAGAACAGTGAAGAATCTTGATGTTACTACCTATGAAGATCTGCTGAGGCAGTTTATGTTTAGCCTGAAGAAGAGATTTTTGGGAATCACGATCACTGTCTTCAAGTGTAAGAAGGACTACGGAGTATAAAATGAGCTGGAGAAGGAAATAGCAAACCACTTTGCCAAGAAAACCTCAAGTGGGGTCACAAAGAGTCAGACAGAACTGAAACAATTCAACAATGATGACAACAACAACAACAAAATGGAGTGGAAAAGAAATTAAACTTATTCTGCTTGGTTTACTGGCTAAACTAGGAGTAATGGTGGAAATGGCAGGCAGATTTAGATGTTATATAATCTAGCATAGTTGCTAGTGGCAACTGCTGCTGGGACTCACAGGGACTTAGGCCTCCCACTCCTCCCTGTTCAGTACCCACTCATGAAATTTTGTACCAGATTCTTATTAGGGACATAGCTTTCCCATTTCTCATATTAATTGGCCCTTCCTACTCCAAAGATAACTCTACTTTTGGCTTTACTCCAAGGTTTCCCCCAAAAAGGGAAGAAGTAAAAAAAGGCTCCCAAAATACAAACAAGTATCGGGTGTGGGATGATCTTTTATTCCCATACAGACAAGGAAAAACCAAGCACCAAAGAAGCATAGCACACGACACAAATTATTAGAACTACATTTATTAACTTATTTCTACTGACACAATCCATGGGGAGGCTAATATTCAAATCTCATTCAGACTTGAAATAGTTTTCTCAAGATTGCAAATCAGTCTTTTCATATTTCACCTCTACTGAACACAGTTGAATCAATTTCATTCTTTTTTTTTTTTTGGTCTTTATTAATTTGTTCGTTTACTTTTAGTTTACAAGATTCAATTCCCCAGTTCTTTGAGTTTCAAATTTTCTTCCACTCCCCCCCCTCCCCCATGGAGGCATACAATCAGGTCTAGGATCTGCAGAAAGTTGCACTTTAGACATTGGTCAGGTTATAAAGAAGGATTGTAGAATCAATTTCATTCTTCTCTTTTATGGTCTCCTTCTCTCCAGTGCTAACTCTTCTTGGGTACCAACTCATTCCTGAGCTGCCTAGGTATTCCTTCCTGGAGTCAATCAGGATACCCCTTAACATCTTCAGATCCTTTTTTCTTTGTTTTCACAAATTCTCCAAATTTTTGTTTATTTTTTAAGGGAAAAATTTATCCTCTCTGATCACTCTTTTATTGACTAGTTCTGTTGCATGGTAATTGAATGTGTTGATGTCTGATATCCATCATGATATCTATCACAGAGTTTGAAGACATTTTTAGTGGCCATCTAGTATAAATTCTATAGGATTAAATTTTCACTATTTTGAGCAGAAATCAAAATATTCTACTTTCTAGACCTTCAGAGAAGAAACGTTAGGGCTCTACCCCCCTCCCTGTTACCTTGTAATTACTTTGTATATACTTATCATGTACATATGTAAGTACATATTTTTACCCCAATAGAATGTAAATTCCTTGAGGACAGGATTATTTTCAATTTTGTTATTGTGGTCCCAGTGCTCAACATGGGCCTGGAGCATTGCAGATGGTTAATAAATAAATAAGTAAATAAATAAAACAATGTACTTAAGGAAGTTATTATCATCAGGTTCTTTTTTATGTTCAACCTAAATATCTTTTAAAAGAATTATATTATCATTTTATTTTAGTTTCAGGTCTGCATTCTCTCCCCATTCCTTTCTCCTCCCCTCCCTATTGAGAAAGCAAGAAAAACAAAATCACCTATCACAAACATGTATAGTCGAGCAAAATGAACTCTCAAACCAGATACATTAAAAAAAATGTCTCAATCTGCACCATGACCCCAGCACCTTACTATAGGAAAGTGGAAAGTATGGTTCATCAAGAGTCTTCTGGGGGGTGGCTAGGTGGCGCAGTGAATAGAATACTGGCCCTGGAGTCAGGAGGACCTGATTCAACTCCAGCCTCTGACACTTAACACTTACTATTCATGTGACCTTAGGCAAGTCACTTAACCCCAATTGCCTTGCCTTCCCCTCTCCAAAAAGCCAAAAAAAAAAAAAAAGACTTCTGGAACTGTGATTCTGACATAAATTTCATTTGTTTATTTATTTACTTTTGATTTACAACATTCAGTTCCACAGTCCCTTTAGTTTCAAATTTTCTCCCCCTCTCTCTCCTCCCCCTCACCCCCACGGTGGCATCCAATCAAATACAGGATCTACAAATACCTTCACATTAAACATTAGTCAAGTTGTAAAGAAGTATTATAACCAATGGACTGAACAATGAGAAAGAAGAAACAATACAAAACAAAAAAAGAGAGAGAGCAAGCAGTTTGCTTCAATCTGCATTCAGACTGTAATTCTTTCTCTGGATGTGGATATCCCTTTCCATCATGAGTCTTTTGGAGTTGTCTTATAACCTTGCATTGCTGAGAGGAGCCCAACTTATCAAAGTTAGTCATCACACATACGATGTGTCTGTAATTGTGTACAAAGTTCTCCTGGTTCTGCTCTCCTCACTCAGCATCAGTTTATATAAGTCTCTCCCTGTTATTATGAAGTCTGACATAAATTTCTTAATACTATGAAATCTTTCATGTTACATTTTGAAAAAGTTTCTTCTTTGGAAAGCTTAGTAAAAGGATAGTTACCACTTGGAGATTTGATGGAGATAATGAAATCTACTTCACTAAAACATGCAATTTAGCAGATCAATGACTAGGAAACAGTTTCTGAGCAAGTAATCCAAATAAAAGTTATTCTAGAATTTATCTTCACAGGGAGACTTTTCTAGTAAGTAACTGATTTGAAGCCTCGCTTCACCAATGACCATGTTTAATAAGGAGAAGGTCCCCACTCCTGAGTGGTCCCTGTGATGGATTTATGAGAAGATATGGATGAGTCACATGAGATAGGCTGGCATGGACAGATTGTGATCTACCTCACTGGAGGAAGTAGCCACAAGGATGAGATCACAGACCCATTGCAGTATGACACAATGAATTGGGAAAAGTTTATGGAAATTCCCCCTTTAGATTTCTGTTTAAATGAGACCTGTCATTTACTTAGCTCAAAAAGTATTTCCTTACCTAGGAAACACATGATGCAAGGATACACTAGTCCTAATGGTTCGTAGTTATAATAAAATAGTTTACCTTTATGTGGTGATTTATGGTTTACAAAGTGCTTTCCTCAGCACAACCCTGTAAGGTAGGTAAAATAAACCTTGTTGTTTGGTCATTTTTCAGTTCTATTTGACCTTTCATGACCCCATTTGGGGTTCTCGTGGCAAAGATATTAGAATGGTTTGCCATTTCCTTCTCCAGCTCATTTTACAGATGAGGAAACTGAGGTAAACAGAGTTAAGTGACTAACCCAGGGTCACACAGCTAGTAACTATCTGAGGTCAGATTTGAACTCAGAAAGATGAGTCATCCTGATTCCAAGACCAGTGCTCTATCAACTGTACAACCTAGCTGCCCTTATCATTTTACACATGAGAAAAATAAGACATAGGGAGGTTAAATTATTTTTACATAAGATAACACAGCTGGTAATTATAAATACCAGGATTAGATCTTTGGTCTTCTCACTTAAAGTCTAGGGTACTATCTACTACACCATGAAAAAGTGCTATGTACCCAAGATGAGTATTACCAAATCCCCCAAGGAACACCAGAGTTAGCCAGTATACTATTACATCTTTGGTGAACAGTGGAAGAGAGGGCGCAATAATCTATATACAAATAAGGGATTTTAGGCAATTCATTCATATTTTAAGAATACCTTTATCAGTCTTGGGAAAGTAAAATTTTCCTGTATTTTGTCAAGTAAAAAAGAAGATATAACTACTCAATGTGGAAATTTTGTCAACTTCAAAATTAGTCAAAGTTTTTAGTTCCATTTATCATGGAAGTTTTTTGTTCTCTCTTTGCCTTTTTAAAAAAATTTAAATAACAACAAATTTTCTTACCTATTAAGTCCTGATGTTAAAGATCCAGTGGATCCCTATGCCTCAGTGTCTGTATATCTTATTTCTTAATTACATGTAAGATGGTATTAATAATAGCATATATATATTTGAATATTTGATTTTAAAACTTTCAATTCCAGATTCATTCCATTTTCCCCCTGCCACCCACCCCCACTGGGGAGACAAGCAGTTCAGTATAGGTTGTACATGTGCAGCTAATGCAAAACAATAACATAGTAGATATATTGTAAAAGACTGACTATATTTCCCTCCCTCCTATCCCACCTCCCACTTGTTCTATTCTCTGCTTTGATCCTGTCCCTTTTCAAAAGTGGGTGCTTCCAACTTCCCTCCCCGCCAGCCTGCCCTCCCTTCCATCATCCCCCCTCTCATCCCCTTCCCCCCCTTTTCTCCTGGAGGGTGAGATCCCCTATTTAGTATGTATTTCCCTCCCTCCTCAAGCCAGATTCAATAGGAATAAGGTTGACCCATTCCCTTTTGCCTTCCTATTCTTCCCCTCCATTGTAACCATTTTCCCTTGCCTCTTCTGTATGAGATAGTTTGCCCCAATCTGTCTCTCCCCATCTCCTCTCATTATATTCCTCTCCCCTTTTAATTTCACCTTTTAAGTATCATCCCTTCCTGTTAAATTGGTCCCGTGCTCTCTATCTATGTATACCTGTAAACGTATATACACACATTCACATATGTATTCATATGCCTGCATACCCTCATATAAAGACATATATATATATATTTCTAATCCCTTCAACTACTGAGAAAAGTTTCTTAAGTTACAATTATTGTTTTTCCATGTAGGAATGTTAATAGTTCAACTTTGATAAGTTCCTTATGATTTCTTTTCCCTGTTTACCTTCTCATGCTTCTCTTGCTTCTTGTATCTGAATGTCAAATTTTCAATTCAACTCTGGTTTTTTCAGCAAGAATGCTTGAAAGTCCTCTATTCCGCTGAATGACCATATTTTCCCCTGAAACATGATACTCAGTTTTGCTGGGTAGGTGACTCTTGGTTTTAATCCCAGCTCCCTTGACCTCCGGAATATCACATTCCAAGCCCTTCGATCCCTCAGTATAGAAGCTGCCAGATCCTGGGTTATCCTGATTGTGTTTCCACAATATTCAAATTGTTTCTTCCTGGCTGCTTGTAATATTCTCTCCTTAATCTGGGAATCCCAGAACATGGCTATAATATTCCTAGGAGTTTTCTTTTTGGGATCTTTTTCAGGAGGTGATGGGTGGATTCTTTCAACCTCTATTTTGCCCTCTGGTTCTAAAACATCAGGGCAGTTTTCTTTGAGAACTTCCTGGAGGATGCTTTCTAGGTTCTTACTTTGGTCATGGCTTTCAGGTAGTCCAATAATTTTTAAATTATCTCTCCTGGATCTATTTTCCAGGTCAGTGGTTTTTCCCATGAGATATTTCACATTGCCTTCTATTCTTTCATTTGTTTGGATCTGTTTAACAGCATCTTGATTTCTCATAAAGTCATTAGCTTCCATTTGCTCCAATCTAATTCTGAAGCAATGATTCTCCTCAGTGAGCTTTTGAGATTCTTTTTCCATCTGGCAAATTTGACTTTTTAAGGCATTCTTCTCCTCATTGCCTTTTTGAGCCTCCTTTGCCATTTGAGTCAGTCTGTTTTTTAAGGTATTATTTTCCTCAGTCAGGCTGTTGACTCTCATTTCATAATTTTCTTGCATTGTTCTCATTTCTCTTCCCAATTTTTCCTCCACTTCTCTTATCTGCTTCTTAAGGTCCTCTATGGCCTGTAACCAGCTTGTAGTTTCCTTTGAAGATTTTGGTGCAGGAGTTCTGACTTCACTGTTTTCCTCCTGTTCCATGCTTTGCTCCTTTTTGTCCCCAAAATAGGAGTGTATTGTTGGAATCTTCTGTCTGCTTCGTTTCCTTTGCCTGCTCATTTTGCCACTCAATTATTTGACTTTTGGGCTTTTTGCCACAGTAGGACTCTGCCACCAGACAGGGGAGTTTTCATCCCAAACGCTGGGGTTTTCTCAGCTGCCAGAGGTATTAGATGGGTGCCCTCTCTGAGGTCTCCACATGCTCTGGCAAGTTGGACACACATCCCAGGACCTCCACCCTAGACTATAATCCAGATCCAAGCAGGTTAAAGCAAGAGCGATTACCCCTCAGACTGGTGCTTGGTTCCCCTACACTCTGCAGGCCAGGAGCTGAAGCCACCACATGGTGCTGACAGGCTGTGCTGGCATCTCAGCGGTTTCTCGCCCCGGGGGGTAAAAGCCACGCACTCCCACTTACTGGGTCCCAAAGTCCAGACTGCACTGGCCTCTCACCTTGTCCTTCGCATCTATGTATTGATAAATCTGGAAACGGCCATAGCTGCTGCTGATCTGGAGTCCCTCTGGCTGGTGGCTGGTCAGGCCCACCTTGGGGCTAAAGCCTTGGTGTGGTGCTGGGCTCGGTTCCCAGAGCGCTGCCCTGGCCGATTCCTGCCGGCCTGCCGGGCTGTCCTCAGTGGGAGGTTAGCTTCTCTGTGTCATTTTGTGGGTTCTGCAGCCTCCAAAGTTTGTTTAGAGTCCCCTTTTTACATGGATTGGGGAAGGTGGAAGCAGGAGCTGCGGGAAAGTCATGCTTCTACTCCGCCATCTTGGCTCCACCCCCCATTCCTGACTTCTTAAATGATCTTCCACTGACTGAATCTCCTAAATAGCTTGTTTCTTCCTGAGCACTCCTCCCCACCAAGCTGCTCTCCTTAGAAGTAATTCTCTGAAATCTTTTCTAACTGACCTGAGTCCAGTCAGATGTTTGACATCTTTCTGCAATGAGAGTTAGGTCTTTGTCCCCTTCCATCCCCTAACCAAAGGCTCTTTTTCTTAATACTAATACTTTACCAGTATTGTTATATGGTTATCAGTCATGGAACAACACTTCAGTCTTCAAAGAATTGAGAATGAATTATCAAAGGGTACTCCAATGATTATCTGTTTTTTCTAGGATCAAAGAGAAAACCCTCTGTTTCACTTTCAAAGTCATTTACATCCTGGCCCTCTCTGACGTTTTCAGTCTTCTTTTATCTTCTTTTCCTCTCTAACCTCTCTCAACCCTCTCTGTGATTCAGTGACATTGATCTCCTTGCTGTTCCTTGCACAAGACACTCCATTTCCAGACTCTGGGCATTTTCACTGGATGTTCCCCATGCACAAGTAATCTCTCTCTTCATCTCCATCTTCTGGCTTTCCTGGTTTCCTTCAAGTCTCAGCTAATATCCTATTTTTTATTTAAAAAAAAGTCTTTCCTGATACTTAATGCTAGTTAGTGCCTTCCCTCTATTGATTATCTTTGATTTATCTTGGGTATGTATTTATCCTCTGTCCATCCTCTGCATATATCTTATTTGTACATAGTTGTTTCCACATTGTCTCCTTCATTACACTGTGAGTTACATGAGAGCGAGGATTGTCTTAGCACAGTGCCTGGAAAATAGTAGGCACTTAATAAATGCTTACTGACTGACTGACTTACTGGAGAGGCACATGGTGTGTGTGAATAGTCTGCAACATATTACAGATGAAGAAGTGTGAGGAACTAGAATAAAGGATGTCTCGAAGAAATGCATGAGCAAAAAAGATGGGCTTGTCATACAGTGACAGCAAAGGTAAGCAGGGGATTCCCTCATATACTTCACTGGTAACCAAAATGGCTGTTGTTGGGTTTTGAAATTTTATTTTAGACTCAAACACCAGAACACAAATACAGAATAGAGAAAAGAAATAAGAACACATCATAAACTTAAATATTGGAACTTAAATACAAAGTGAGAAAGGGGGGAACGCATGTCATGTGCATAGCAGAACATGAGAGGATTCAAAATATGTAACAATAAATTTTTATTTCAAGAATGCCTGTATAACAAATACTACACGTTGTGTTGAGAGCTGTCCATCTTTTCTTTGCTTCCTTGTAAGTTTTTTTTTTGTTGTTCTCTGCTGTGCGCTTTTCTACTTTGTTCTTTTTTTCCCCTCCCTGCCCCCCAGGCTACAATTAAGTGTGGATATATTTCTCTATAGCTATAGATACACACACATACACACATACATACATACATATGTAGACATATACTTTCCTGAACAAATTCTACTCCTTTTCTCTGTTTTTATGTTTGTACATATCTCTTGTTTCCTATCCCTCCTGCCTTCTCTACTTTACTTCTACCTGATACCTTGCCCTCCTATTACTTGCATCCAAGGATCCCTCCCCTATCCTTTCATTCCCATAAATCTAAACACCCTTCTATAGCCCCCTATAACCTATTCCCTCTCCCTTCCCTCTAGATATCGCTCCCTTGTCCTCTCTCCCCTCCCTACCCCCTTACCATTTTATTTTTTCTGAATTTAGAAGACTTTTATACTCTTCTAAATAGATATGTATTATTCCCTCTTAAACCCATTCCCAATGAAAGTAGGTTACCCAAACTACCAGCTATCCTCTCCATTTAATTCCTCTGTATCAATTCTTCCTCTTGCACCTCATTTGTATAAAATAATTACTCTTTTTAGCTATTCCTAAATGTTTTTACTTTTAAAATTTATATCATACTCAGGTTTACCCCAATCTTTCTTATAAGCTACCCAATTATTAACAAGAATCTGACACATATGTTTTACATTTTACACATATAAAAAGTAAAAGGTCTATCCTTATTGAATCCCTTGGAATCAGTCTTTGGTATATATTCTGTTTCTCTCGACTCTTGTATGTCAGATCTTCTATTAAGTTCAGGTTGTTTTTTGTTTAAACAAAGTCTTGAAAGTCTGACAGTTGATCAAATATTCCTTTTTTTTTTTTCATTCAGGATCATGCTTAACTCTACTGGGTATGATATTTTTAGCTAGAGCCCCAGTTCTTTTGCTCTCCAATATATAGTGTTTCAAGAACTGCAGTCTTTTAATGTTTCTCCTGCTAGGTCTTATGTGGTTCTAACTGTGGCACCATCATATTTAAATTGCTTCATTCTTGTTGCTTTTAATAGTTTATCCTTGAGCTGGGGGTTTTGGAATTTGACTATAATATTGCTATGAGTTTTCTTTATAGGATCTCTTTTAAGTGATAATCAATGGATTTTTTTTCTATTTCTACTTTTCCCCCCTTGTTCTAATGCTTCAGGACAATTTTCTTTAATTATTTCTTGTATTATTGTATCAAGATTCTTTTTTTTTGATCATAGCTTTCAGTTCAACTATTTTTATGTTTTTCTCTTTCTTGATCTATTCTCCAAATCTATTGTTTTTATTATAAGATGTTTTACTTTTTCTTATATTTTTTCATTATTCATATTTTGTTTATTTATTTATTTTTATTTTTTTTGGTCTTTGTTGATTTGCTTACTTTTAGTTTACAAGATTCATTACCACAATTCCTTGAGTTCCAAATTTTCTTTCCCTCCCCCCTTCTCCTCCCCCATGGCGGCATACAATCAAGTATAGTATCTGCAAATACTTTCACATTAGGCATTAGTCAGGTTATAAAGAAGGATTGTAACAGATGGAATGAAGAATGGGGAAGAAGAAACAAACCCAAACAAGAAAATGAAAAAGGACAGGTAGTTTGCTTCAATCTGGGTTTAATCTCAGTTCTTTCTCTGAATGTAAACATCTCTCTCCATCATGAGTCTTTTGGGGTTGACTTATGACTCTGGAGTGCTGAGAAGAGTCTAGTTTATCAAAGTTGGTCATCACAGAAATGTTGTGTCTGTAATTGTGTATAAATTAATCAGGCTCTACTCTTTTCACTCAGCATCAGTTTGTATAAACCTCTCCAGGTAAATATGAAGTCTATTTGCTCCTTATTTCTTATTGCACAATAGTATTCCATAACATGCATATACCACAACTTGATCAGCCATTCCCCAATTGATGGGCACCCCTTAATTTCCAATTCTTTGCTACTACAAAAAGAGCTGCTATAAATATTTTTGTACATATGGGTCTTCCTCCCACTTCTATGATCCCTTTGGGATGCAACTCTAGAAGTGGTATTGCTGGGTCAAAGGGTACGAAATTATTATAGGCTTTTGGGCATAATTCCAGATTGCTTTCCAGAATGGTTGGATCAGTTCACAACTCCACCAGCAATGTATTAGTGTTCCAATTTGTCCACATCCTCTCCAGGATTTGTCATTTTCCTGTTTGTCATCTTAGCCAATCTCACTGGTGAGATGTAGTACCTCAGAGTTGTTTTGATTTGCATTTCTCTAATCAATAGTGAATTAGAGCATTTCTTCATGTGCTTATAGATATCTTTAATTTCTTTCTCTAAAAACTGCCTGTTGATATCCTTTGACCATTTATCAATTGGGGAATGGCTTGTATTCTCTTAGATTTGACTCAATTCTCTGTATATTTTAGAAATTAGTCCTTTATCAGTGACATAGGTTGTAAAAATTCTTTCCCAATTTTCCACTTCCCTCTTAATCCTGGTTACATTGGCTTTGTTTGTACAGAAGCTTTTCAATTTAATGTAATCAAAATTATCCATGCTGCATTTTATAATGCCCTCCAATTCTTGTTTGGCCATAAAGTCTTCCCCTCTCCACAAATCTGACAGGTAAACTGTTCCTTGCTTTCCCATATTGCTTAGAGTATCAGCCTTTATACCTAGATCATGCACCCATTTAGACTTGATTTTGTTATATGGTGTTAGATAATGGTCTATGCCCAGTTTCTGCCATACTGTATTCCAGTTTTCCCAGCAGTTTTTGTCAAATAGTGAGTTCTTATCCACAAAACTGGGGTCTTCGGGTTTATCAAACAGTAGATTACTATAGTCATTGACTGCTGAGTCTCATGTACCCAATCTATTCCATTGATTCACTACTCTATTCCTCAGCTAGTACCAAGTAGTTTTGATGACTGCTGCTTTATAGTACAGATTAAAATCTGGTATAGCTAGTCCACCATCCCTAGCATTTCTTTTCATTAATTCCTTTGATATTCTGGACCTTTTGTTCTTCCAAATAAATTTTGTTACTATTTTTTCTAGCTCTATAAGGTGGTTTTTTGGTAAACTGATTGTTATGGCATTAAATATATAATTTAATTTAGGTAAAATTGTCATTTTTATTATATTAGCTTGACCCAGCCACAAGCAATTGATGTCTTTCCAATTAGTTAGATATGACTTTATTTGTGTGAAAAGTGTTTTGTAATTGTGTTCACATAGGTCTTGGGTTTGTTTTGGCAGGCAGATGCCCAAATATTTTATAATGTCTACAGTAACTTTAAATGGGCTTTCTCTTTCTATCTCTTCCTGTTGAATTTCATTAGAAATATACAGGAATGCCGAGGATTTATGTGGGTTTATTTTATATCCTGCAACTTTGCCAAATTTATTTATTGTCTCAAGTAGTTTTTTACTTGATTTTCTAGGATTCTCTAAGTATATCATGATATCATCTGCAAAGAGTAATAGCTTAGTCTCTTCTTTGCCTAATCTGATTCCTTTTATTTCTTTTTCTTCTCTAATTGCTACTGCTAACATTTCTAGTACCAGATTGAATAAGAGGGGTGATAGTGAACATCCTTGTTTCACCCCTGATCTTATTGGAAATGCTTCTAGCTTCTCCCCATTACATATAATACTTGCTGATGGCTTTAAATAGATGCTACCTATTATTATGAGGAAGGCTCTGTTTATTCCTATCTTTCTAGTGTTTTTAATAGGAATGGATGTTGTATTTTGTCAAAAACCTTTTCTGCATCTATTGAGATAATCATGTGGTTTTTGCTAGTTTTGTTGTTGATATGATCAATTATACTGATGGTTTTCCTGATATTAAACCACCCCTGAATTCCTGGAATAAATCCTACCTGATCAAAGTGTATTATTCTTGTGATAAGTTGCTAATATTTTATTTAAAAATTTTGCATCTATATTCCTGAGGGAGATCGGTCTATAATTTTCTTTCTCTGTTTTATCTCTTCCTGATTTAGGTATCAGTACCATATTTATGTCATAAAAAGAATTTGGTAGGACTCCTTCTTCACTAATTTTCCCAAATAGTTTGTAGAGTTTTGGAATCAACTGTTCTTTAAATGTTTGATAGAATTCACTAGTAAATTGATCTGGCCCTGGAGATTTTTTCCTAGGGAGTTCACTGATGACTTGTTCGATTTCTTTTTTCTGAGATGGGGTTATTTAAGTAATTTACTTCCTCTTCAGTTAATTTGGACAACCTATATTTTTGTAAATATTCATCCATTTCACTAAGATTGTCAAATTTATGTGCATACAACTGGGCAAAATAATTTCTAATTATTGTTTTAATTTCCTCTTCATTGGTGGTAGTTCAGCCTTTTCATTTTTGATACTCATAATTTGATTTTCTTCTTTCTTTTTTTTTTATCATATTGACTAAGGATCTATCAATTTTATTGCTTTTTTCATAAAACCAGCTCTTAGTTTTATTTATTAATTCAATGGTTTTCTTAATTTCAATTTTATTAATCTCTCTTTTGGTTTTCAGTATTTCTAATTTAGCATTTATTTGGGGATTTTCAATTTGTTTTTTTTCTAGCTTTTTCAATTTCATGACCAATTCATTTACTTCTCTTTTCTTTAATTTATTCATGTATGCTCTCAGGGATATAAAACTTCCCCTTAGGACTGCCTTTGCTGCATCCCACAGATTTTGGTATGTTGTCTCATTATTGTCATTCTCTTGAATGAAGTTACTGATTATTTCTATGATTTCTTGTTTGACCCACTCATTCTTTAGGATTAAATTGTTCAGTTTCCAATTAGCTTTTAGTCTGTTTTTCCATGGCCCTTTATTGCATATGATTTTTATTGCATCATGATCTGAGAATGATGCATTTATTATTTCACCTTTCTGCACTGAATTGTGAGGTTTTCATGTCCTAGTACATGGTCAGTTTTTGTGTATGTGCCATGTATCGCTGAAAAGAAGGTACATTCCTTTTTATCCCCATTCAGTTTTCTCCAGAGATCTATCATACCTACCCTCTCTAAAATTCTACTCACCTCCTTAATTTTTTTCTTGTTTATTTTGAGGTTGGATTTATCAAGCTCAGAGAGGGGGAGATTAAGGTCTCCCACTAGTATAGTTTTGCTATCTATTTCTTCTTCTAATTCCCTTACCTTCTCCTCTAGGAATTTGGATGCTACACCACTTGGTGCATATATGTTAAGTAGTGATATTGCTTCATTCTCGATGGTGCCTTTTAACAGGATATAGTTTCCTTCTTTATCTCTTTTAATTAGATCAATTTTTGCTTTTGCTTTATCTGAGAGAAGGATTGCTACCCCTGCTTTTTTTACTTTAGCTGAGGCATGATATATTTTACTCCAGCCTTTTACCTTTACCTTGTGTGTATCCCTCTGTTTCAGATGTGTTTCTTGTAAACAGCATATTGTAGGATTATGATTTTTAATCCATTCTGATATCTGCCTCCGTTTTATGGGAGAGTTCATTCCATTCACATTCAGTTATGATTATTATCTGTTTCTTTTCCTCCATCCTATTCCCTCCCCTGTTAATGCTTATATTTTTTCTCCCCTTCTCCCTTCCCCTCCTTAATAGTTTTCCTTTTGACCACCACCTCCCTCAGTATTCCCTTATAAGCCCCCTCCCTTTTTCTCCCATTCCCCCTTACTTCTTCCCTCCCTACTAATCACCCCCCCCCTTTCATAGCCCTTTCCCTCTCCTACTGCCTGTAGGATATTTTTATACTTAATGAAGTATGTTATTTCTTCTTCGCACTAAGAGTGACAGGAACAAATCTCATGCGAAGCTCCTCTCCCTTCCCTCTTTCCCTCTAATATGAAACGTTTTGTATCTCTTCTCCATAGAGTCCTATGTTTAACTGGTTGTTATTCCCTCCTTGTGCCAGACCCAATGAGGGAAAAGCTCATATAATACTCATCTCCCTCCCTTCTTTTCCTCTGCTATATTGTTTTTATGCCTCTTTGTGTGGCATAATTTACCCTTTTCCACTTCATTCATTCCTCTTCTTCCATTGCAGTCCCTTTGTAGCTCTTAATAAGATTTTTTAAATCATCATTTTGTGTAATTTATACTCATATCCTCTACTTGTCTATAAACAGTTTGCTCTTATTAAATAACAGGGTGTGTGTGTGTGTGTGTGTGTGTGTGTGTGTGTGTGTGTGTGTGTGTGTTTTCCTTGTTTACCTTTCTATGTCACTCTTGCATCTCGTAATTGGAGGTTGAATTTTCCATTGAGTTCTGGCTTTTTCATCAGGAAGGTCTGGAAATCTATTATATTGTTGAATGACTGTAGCAGCAAGCACCCCAGAGTCCCCAGGGTTGCTGCCACCACAGGTTCTTAGATCTGCTTTGTTAAAGGAAAGCAACTCAAAATGGGTTAACAAGCTTACTTTAATCAGTCAAATATGTATCATTTACCTAGTTCAGGGGAAAGAGGTCAGCACCCCGAACTTCAGAATATACAGACAGAATTATCAAGACAGAAACAGATCAAGTAGACAGATTTCCAAACTGTCCAACCATTACATCCATACCAAACAACATCTAGGTTTCAAAGCCGGGGGGCCCTGGACAACGGCTTCCCAGAGTTTCATCTGATCAAATCACAGAACACTTCTCAAAGTGAGCCCAAAACAAAGCTACACATCAGGGCTTATATAGCCTTCTCCTGGCTCAAAGAATGTAACAACCTTATTGACTCACTGCCCAATCAAAAAGTATCTACTGAAAAACAAGCCCCTACCCCAGGCTCCAGGTGCACTTTAGCCTAGGGACAGGGAAGATCTTAAAAATTTACATTTCCATTACAATGACCATCTCTTATCCTGGAAGAATATGCTCAGTCTTGCTGGGCAAGTGATCCTTGGTTGTAACCCTGAGCTCTTTTGCCTTGTGGAAAATTGAATTCCACTGCCTCTGATCTTTCAGTGTAGAGGCTGCCAAATCCTGTGCGATCCTCACTGTGGTTCCTCGATATTTGAATTGTTTCTTTCTGGCCACTTGAAATATTTTCTCTTTTACCTGGTAGTTCTTGAGTTTGGCCACAACGTTTCGAGGACTTTTCAATTTGGGATCCCTTTCAGCAGGTGTCCGGTGGATTCTCTCGATTTCTATTTTACCCTCAGGTTCTAGTATCTCAGGGCAGTTTTCCTTAATAAGCTCTTGGATAATGTTGTCCAGGCTCATTTTTTCATCATGATTTTCTGGTAGGCCTATGATTCTCAGGTTCTCTCTCCTGGATCTGTTTTCCAGGTCAGTTATTTTTCCATTAATATTTTACTTCTTTTTCTAATTTTTCATTCTTGTTGTTTTGTTTGACTAATTCTTGGTTCCTCATAGAGCTATTTATTTCAATTTGTTTGATTCTGGTTTTTAGTAAATCATTTTCCTTGGTTAGTTTTTGGAGCTCCTTTTCCATATCATATACTTTTCTTTTTAAGGAGCTATTTTCTTCATTATAATATTTTTCTAATTCTGCAATTTTGGTTTTAAAAGAATTATTCATTTTGTCTTCTATCTCTCGCATTTGGTTTTCAAAGTTCCTTTTGAGCTCATCTAGGAGAGCTTTCTGTGCTTGGGACCCTTTCCCTGTTGATATTTCAGCTGTGGGTGTGGAGTCCCCATGGTCTCCCTCTGAGTTTGTTTCCTCCCTCTGAGGATAGTAGGATTCCAGAGTCTTTGTAGTCTGCTTTCTACCCATTTTGAGGCAGGGCCCTAGCCACGCCCTTCCTCTAGGGTTCCCAAGCCTTTACTGTTGAGGGTTTTGCCCTGGGGCAATAGTTACTATGTTTTTAGGGTCAGGGGGGTGGGGGTTGGAGCAGGTGGGGTTCACTCTGCCATCCTGGTCCTTGGAGGTCCTGATAGGGGTTTCTTTTTTTTTTTAATTTCTGGGCTATGGCGTGGTAGTCCCAGGAGTATTTGCTGTCCTGGACAGAGTCCCTGCATTTGGTTCTCACCTTGCTCTTTCCAGTCCCAGCCCTTTGGTGAAAGGCCTGGTAGTGGCCCTTGTGGTTGATGGGATGACTTGCCCCCTGCTTTGGTCAGACCTCCTCTCAGCCTGCCCTGCGCCATCGCTTCCCAGCCTGCCCCTCTGTTTAATTATTTCTTGATCTCTTATAATTTCACTGGCTTTGCCTTGCCTAATTCCAATTTTCAAGGTGTCATGTTCTTCCTTAAAATTCTGGATCTTTTTTCTGATTGGTTGACTTTCCTTTCATAATCTTCTTGTTTTTCTTAGATTACTCTTTTTATTTTTAATTTTAGTTTTTAGGATTTTTTTTGTTGTTGTTTTAGCTTTTCCTCCATCTCTGTCATTTGATTTTTAAAGTCTTTTTAAAGATCTTCTGTAAATTATTTTTGGGCAGGTGACCATTTGAAATTTGGGGGCAGAAGGGGGTTTCTTTACTTCAATATCCTCCTCTACAGAGGTAATCAAAATGTTGAGAAATTGAAAAAGGCCCACAATATGTTGTGAGTAAATCCACTGTGGTGAATTTATGGAGAGTTGTTTGCCTCAGTTTTCTCATTTGTAAGATGGGGATTATAATAGAACCCTCACAGGGTTCTTGTGAGAAGAAAATAAGATAATAATTGTAAAGTGCATAGCACAATGCTGGTACATATTAAGCACTATAGAAATGTTACTATCATTGTTATTATTGACAATTGCACAATTGCACAGATTAGACAGGCATGAATGAACTGTGATATGTGCTGTTGACAGAGAATGCATGTACTGAACTCATAGATCCATTTCATGCTTTGGTTCCTTATATGCCGGGTTATAGGGATTTCTAAGTTCAGAAACTGATGTAGAATTTATCACAGCTCTCTCATATTCAGGTTCCAAAATGGTTCTGTTATACAAGTCTGTATAAAGGAAGAACAGGGCACTGATCTACAATTTTCCCTGACTGTTCCTAGACTTATCCTGGGCATCAAAAGATCTGACAATAGTTATGTTTATGAAGGGTCCTAATTACTTCCACAGCAAGTTCTAAACAGGTAGCATCAAAACTGGTCCTCTTTTTTTCTCAAAGATAGCCATAAATCTGGCCAGAAGAGCTAAGTGAGTTCACAAAATCCTCTGCACAATCGGTAAGAAAAGAAGGATCAAATTAGATTGGTTTTTGGAATAGAAAACTATCCTGGAAAAGGAGAAGAAAAAAAGTTTTTCACCCACTCTGCACTGTGACCAGAGAATTAAGAATCATCCAGAAAGTAAAAGTATCCAGAGTCTCCCAAACGTTTTTCTAAAGGAGACTTCCAGAGCTGCAAATTGATGACTTGGCTTTGTCCTTACTGCCACAAGACACTTTCTTGTGATGTGATGACCAATTCACTGTCTGGAAACCAGCTACCCTGCCCCTGGTGCTCCAAACCAAGCCACATTCCACACAAGTTATGTGTTTTAACATCTTCTATAAAGAACAAATAATGACCAAACCACTCTGGCATTGCAGGATTGGGATCAGAGGGAGGAGAGAGAGAAAGAGAGAAGAGAAGAGAAAAGAAGAGAGGAGAAGAGAGGAGGAGAAAGAGAGAAACCCTTTGCTTCTGTAGCACTGTTTAATTTTGCCCCAAATAAAGAGAACTTTTCTAAAATTTTTGTATAGAGGTACCTGAATGATACTTTATCCTGGATCCCCTCTTCACTAGATCTCAAAAAAGGAAGTAGGGAGAGAAGAAAAGAGAAAACAGGCAAGAATATTGGAATCCTGCAGAGAGGAAGCATCTATTATAAATGTAGTTCAGGGTGGGATATGAACCCAAGGAGGATGATTTCCAGATACTATAAGCTAAAGGGTTTGCCAGAGTCTGGCACTATCTGTGATTCTTTCTCTACCTTGCAACTCTTCTCTTTTCCTACTCCCTCCTCCCCTAGGCTTTTTGGAAACAGGACAAATATTTGGGAAGTATATCTCCCCCCTCTGGGTCCTACCCTACTTATATCCCTTTCATTTTCCCTTCCCTTTTCATTTTGTTTTCTTTATCCTTAGGAAGAAAGGAAAGAAAAAAACAAAGAAAGAGAGAGAAAAGAAAGACAGAAAGAGAGAGAGAAAAGAAAGACAGAAAGAGAGAGAAAGAAAGACAGAGAGAGAAAGGAAGAAAGAGAGAAAGAAAGGAAGAAAGGAAGAAAGAAAAAGAGAAAGAAAGAAAGAAAGAAAGAAAGAAAGAAAGAAAGAAAGAAAGAAAGAAAGAAAGAAGGAAGAAAGAAAGAAAGAAAGAAAGAAAGAAAGAAAGAAAGAAAGAAAGAAAG
>NW_027186304.1:77303146-77316857 GCF_028583685.1 Petaurus breviceps papuanus | reverse complement strand
AAGAAAGAAAGAAAGAAAGAAAGAAAGAAAGAAAGAAAGAAAGAAAGCAGATGGGGAGAATGAAAAGAGATCCATTCTGGAGGCATAAACAATAACTTTGAGGTTTCCAGCTGCAGCAGGGCAAAGACATTGAAGGAAGGGGCTGGCCTGAGCCTCCTAGAGTCAAGAAGACAAATGAGTTTGTTTTGTTTTGGTTTGATTTTCTTTGTGCGGTGACTTGTGGGACAGAACCCTGGGGTCTGAAAATGCTTCCTTGGGCCAGCAGGTCTGTTTTATAATGATTTGTAAATATAAGAAGAGTAACATTAATGGGGGCAGGGTGGCCTTCCCTCTCGCCCTCTTCAATCCCCAGCTTCCTGGGCAGTTTTGCAACCTGCTTTTTGCCCCCAGCCAACTACATTTCCCTGAGGTTTTAAAAGTTGAAATACCCGTCCCCAGTTATTTGGGGGGTGGGGAGGGCTGTGAATATGGACAGCTGCTCTTGTGGTGAGGTCAGTGTTCCCTGAGTTATTACCTTGCTTTCCTTGGCCTGTGTGAGAGGCAAGGATGCCTTACCGGGAGAGTGTTTGTGAAATGTCAGATGGTCTGCTTAGTTACACCCAGAAAGGCAAGTTTACTCCAAGATTCAGTTCACTTAGGAGTGCTTCCACCCTGTAGTGAGGTTGTTTGCCCTCAAAGCCTTTTTTCCCCCCTGCTACCTGCCCTGTTTAACCAGGAAGGAGTGTGTTTTCCCATTCTCTGCAACCCCTGCCTGGCACATGGTGTTTAATAAATGCCTGTTGACCCACTGATTGATGAGGCAAGGGAAGAGAGGCCCAAGCTGACGTCAGAAGGGTTCTGTTCCCTTCTCTCTCACAGCCTCCACGGCAGGAGGGTGGCTGGGGCTGAGGGAGAGGAGGGCCAGAAAGGAAATAGCACTGGGGGGTTGAGCTGCCCTCCTCTGCCTGTCACACAGCTGAGCAGTGAGGGCCTGGGCCTCTGGAGAGAAATGGCTCAAGGAGGCCAAGAAAAAAGTGTGCAGCCAGAGGTTGTGTGAGGCCAGTGTGGCCCTGCATGCCAACAAGCTCAGGAGATTTTATCTGACGGCTAATTCTGCTGGTAGGGAGCTGCCCGGCTGGCAGCCAACCGCAGCCAATGGCCCAGAGCAGGCGGGCTCCAGGAGAGGTTAGCGACTTTTGAATTCCTCACTCAATGAAGGGAGGGGCCGCCTCCCAGTCACTCACTTCCTGGGCTGTCCTGGGGCAGGAAGGCAGCACTCGGGGCGTCTGGCCAACGGCATCTGTAACTTCTCTTGGACAGGGGTCCTACATTCCCACAGAGGGCGGGGAAGTTAGTTTGGAAACAAACCTGAGTAGCTCTGGTCTCCTGGCTCCTCATTCCTTCCTCCATGTCACTTCTCTCTTCCTCTGATCTCCTTCTCCCCCAAACCAGGGGAACTATTTTCAGCCACTGCCCAAGTCTCCAGCTCATGCTCCCTTTCCTGCCTCCATCCTTTCCTGAGTTATTTCTCTCCCAAGATCCTTACCCTATGGTTACTCTAATCACCTGCATTAGTAGGCTTCCTGTGGGGAATTTGGCATTAGGAGGACCAGGATTTTTTGTAGCCTTTTTTTTTTTCTTTTCATTTCTCTTCTCATACACTCAGGTTCAGCCAATCTGGTCTAGCAGCTGTTCTGGGAATCCAAGCATTCCCTCTCCTGTCTCAATACTCACACATGGGGAGTTACTCCCCCAAATCTGAAATCTACTCCCTCCTCAGTCAATCAACAAGCATTTTTTAAAGTGCAAAAGTGAAACAGTCCCTGCCTTTAAGGAGCCAGGTCTAAAAGGGCCTGTTGGGAGAGACTCATACACACTATTAGAACACTTTGTTTCCCTTCAAGGCTCAGCTAGGTGTTACTTCCTCTTTTAAATTTTCCTGACTCCCTTAGTTATGAATTCTCTCTCTCCCTCATTAAATTATCCAATGTTTTCTTATTCTTGTATGTGCTGAATGGTTTCAGTAGAATATAAACTTCTTGAAGGTAGAGGCTATTTATTTCTTATTCTGTCCTCCTCTAGTAAAGTGCCTTTCTCATTGGAAATGCTTAATAAACATTTGTTTAATTTAATTAAATTGACTTGAGTCATCTGCTTTTTCTGTTTTGAGCAGGTCTGGTACTACATAGGTGGCATAGTTTTCTGCATACATGATATGACTAGAATGGTGCAGAAAGCTCCGCTGGCCCAAAATATCTTTTCCATTAGTCTGCCACATTCCAGAAATTCCCACCAGTAGAGTAAATTCTTTGGGTGAAGACACCCCAAGGACCACATTAAAAATGAAATATTAGCTCACAGGGGGTACAGATCAAATCTATTGGGACCTACTTAATGATTTTTATAGCTTAGTTTATCAGATTAACTAGCCCAGATAAAATGAGAGCTAGTCAACAGAACAACAAATATTTATTTAGTGCCTACTACATGCCAAGTGATGTACTTAAGTGCTGGAGCTACAAATAAGAAGCAAAAACAATTCCAGAGGTGACTATATACATACATACATACATACATACATACATACATACACACACGTACACATACACACACATATACATATACTTTAGAGGGGAAATCACGAGTAGCCGAGGGGCAAAACAACAACGAGGCAACACTTACTGATGAGAACAGCTTAACTCTCAATAGGGAAATAGCATCGTGATAGTTGGCTCAAAAGAAAGGATAAGATTTCAGCAGAAAGTCTGGGAATCTGCCTTCTATTATCTGGTTTATTATAGATGAGCTCCAGGTATTCATCATGAAAGCCATTTGAACATTTGGAGAAAAGATGAAGTCAAATTTTACCAAAAGCTTGAGTTAGTCCTATCTGACTAATGAATTTTCTTCAAGCAAATTGGAGAGAAAAACACAAGTTGTTAGAACTAGAAAGGACTTTCAGCATCTTCTAAACCAATCCACTCACTGAAGCCCAGAGAGTCGAGGTGATGTGCCCAAGTCTGCACAACTTATTAGTGGAAGAGCTAGGATAGGACCCCATGGCTTTGGATTGTTTTGACTTGAAATCCAATTTTTTTTTAATATTGTAGCACCAATGTAATATTCACAGAGCCTATGGCGAATGTGATTATGCTGGCATAGTGCTCAATCAGAAAATTTAACAGACTCTCCATATAAAAGACAGAAGCAAAACATTTATTCAGAGACCAGAAAACCAAATCCCAACACCAGGAAACTGAATCCATCATAGTAACAAAGAAGTTAATACACCTTAACAGCACAGAGAGCCACAGCATTCTTTAGCCTTCCCACAAACCAACATTCACAAGCCTGTCTGCTTGCCTGCCATCCTCTCTCTCCCACCATCTAGCTGCTCTGACTCCCAGCATCCTGTGGGCTCTGCTCCATCCTTCAGCAAACTTTTCCCACCACAGGCTCCATGTGATTTTATTCAGCCTATTATGGGGCAGAGAAGATCTTCAAATTCCCATTATCATTACAAATGTGAAGCAAAAAAACTTGCTGCTCATACATCCTGGACACTCTATGTACATTCAAGATTATCATAGCATTTTAATTGTAATGTCTCTGTAGGGTTATGTGATACTTTTGTATCTTTATATATTTGTATCTTTGTATACTTTATTGTGATACTTTTCTCCTAAAACAAAGCCTTCAAATACACTTGCCTTTTTTTTTGAGTGGTCCCTCCCAGACTTGACATTCTACCTTCCTCTTCTGTGCATTTGTACCGGCACTTCCCTCCCTCCCCCCCCCTTCTCTCCCTCTTCATGCCTATAATATACTTCATTCTCATGAGAGCCCAAACTAGCAAGAGGCCAGTGGGCCTCTACTCCAGAGTGTTCATGTTGGGAAGGGTCATTTCCTTCTGGTGGTAAGTGGTTTGGGACTGGTCAACAACCACTGTGAGGAGAAAGCCTCCCTATATCAGCCCCGTAGAGGGAGGATGCATACTTTACTTGGTCCCAGACTTCTCACCCATTCTTGAAGGAACCTTTCCTAATAACTGTGCTGGCTGTACTTCACTTGCCCAGGATGGGTTTTGCCTGGGGATCCATGTCACACAGGAGGCCTGGAATCAGCAGTCTTGTCTATATATGTGGGCTTCAGGGCATCTTAGGGTCTCCACCCCCCCTTCCCAAGTAAATTTCTGCCAGATGCTGCAATGCTCAGTTATGACTTTTGTCCTCATCTCTGCCTTTCAGCATTTTTTCTCTCCTATCAAGGCTTAGCTTAGGCAATCCCTCCTCTGTGAAACTTTCTCCATTCTCTCAATCTGAAAATAATCTTTCTACTCAGAATTTTTCCAAAGTACTTTGTTTGAGTGTTTTGGAATGTGAGTAACAGTTCTGTCTTTCCTTTGCCTACCATAAACACTGCCTAGAAGAAAAGAAGAGGGCAGACCTGTAGAGGAGATAGGAAGAAAGGGAGGGGGAAGCAGAGAGGCTCACAGGACTTGTGGAGCCAATAACATTTGGACGCCTTGAGTCACAGCTTGGAGTGTGAGCAAAGGTGACAATAATTATGAATCTTGTTCTCTGTTGGAAGCAGCTTTTGGCTCTTGGTGTTCCTGATCATCCTTTTCTTTATACCCTTTCCAAAGGAGCATCCATTGAGAGATTCTCCTTCCCATGGGGGATGTTGAGTAGCACTGCTTGGCAACTTGGCTAGGAAAATTGAGGGTCACTCACATGGGGAATAGTTGCCTTTAACAATCCCCGGACTAAATGAGATTCTTCTTCACTGGGTAATTTGGCATATTTGCTGAGCCCCTGGTTCATCATTAAAAGCTATAGCCATGACACAGTGCAGGTCAGCTTCCTTCATCTTCAGTCAACAGCACATTCTTTATTTTTCTTAGACTGCCTTCTTTTGATCTCAGTCCCTAAGGACCATTTTTCCTCTTTGTATTCCCAGTACTTGACTCAATGTATGAAATAGGTGCTTGATGAAAAGCACTGGATGTAGAAATGGAGGACTGAGTTTGAATCTCAGCTTTGCCCGTGTTACCTTGGAAAGTCAGCCTTCCTGGACCTCAGTTTCCTCATCTGCAAAATTAGGGAATTTGGACTCAACCTTGAAGATCCTTTTCAGATCAAATCTATTATCCTATGATGTTATGTTTATAGAGTGAATGAATTAATATGGACTTGTTCCAAATCCAAAGTTCCAAAAAAAAAAGAAAAAAGAAAGATTCTCAGGACTAATGACTGGTCCTCAGAATGAGTTCTTTCCTTCAATCTATTTGTAAAGCAGTGATGCATTCATTACAAAGCCCCCGTAAATTGAAACTCTTATAATTTTAGATTGAATTTATCTGAGTTCAATATTCAAGTTGAATACTGAACAAAATTGTAGTTCTTAGGAGAAGCTAGTTTTTTTATGTGCTCTTTCTTGTCTTTCCCCCCATGCCCCAAAGTTGAAAACATCTTGTCACATTATTTATTCTAAACTTGTCCTTTCATCTGAAACAGCTTTTCCTACCCCCCTGCCCATCTGTAAACTCTACAGGGGATTTGTAGGCTGGGAAAGAAATGAAGATTTGCTTCAAAGAGCCCTCATGTAAGAACTGAGGTATTTTATTGGACTTGATCCTAACAGAGGCTATTTTCTTTCCCTATAAGTCTTGGAAATTCTGATTCCTCTGGCATGAGAAAACACCAGTTTTGGTCATTCTGCATAGAGACACCACCCAGACCAACCAACCTGGAAGTTGGCCTTGTCTTCAGCAAGTGGCTGGGGCATTATTCACACAGGAAGTTTCAGATCGGACTGAGTATGAAATGGGAATCAGAGTTGGCACCACTCATCCCCAGTTACATAGGCCCAGCTAGGCAGTTGAATGGTCACTGAGTTCTGAGACTTTTCCTACTCACTGAGAGGTTTAGAGATGTAGCACAAATCTGAAAAAAAAAAAAAAAAGAGGAAGGCTGTTGTGTTATGCCAGGGCTGAAGCACTTCCTGGGCAGGGTTGGTAATATTAAAACCAGACAATGGAAGGAATGTTTTGAATCCTTTGATTCATTCTAACTTAGGGAAAGGTGCAGTGGCAGTACCAGATTCACATTTGTTTTCCTTCTGTGAGATGACTGAAAAGAAATTTGTTATTCGTCCAAAAAGAATCACACACTCCCCTGCATTTCCTATTGCTTTTATTCATGTCACATACAAGGCATACCTAATACTTTTATTTGAATGAGTGAGCAAAATATGTACCATATGAGAACAGCACTCTATTGGCATTATATAAATAAATATTAAATAAATTACATTTTACATAATTCCCCATGTACAGGTTCTGAAATTTGTTATAAATTAAATAAATTAAAGCAAAAATAGATAACATCTCAAACTATTGATTGGTAGATTGGGTATAATTCCCTAGTCTCATTCCAACCTTTCAGCACCCAAATCCTATATAGCTTAAATGTGCCATTATTTAGAACCCAAAGTAGACCTTCATCACAACACTTAAAGCCCAAGGCTAATAATTATATTTGGAGTATATGGGCAGGTTTTTGACAATTTGAATTTGGTGGGTTAGACCATAAGACATGGAGGTATGGTTCTGTTTACTCCTCATGTCTTGATGGGTTGGGTTGGGCCTCTCTACTCTTAAACTTGTGATTCATCTGGGAATTTAGGGACAAAGTAACACTGAAGACTGGGGACAGTGAATGACCATGTATTAGCTATTTCCTTATATTAGTGTGGGCCTTAAGAAATTAACCCAAGTCCCATGTTGTAACCAGGACATGAATATAAGCTCCTCTGAGGGCAAGGATTGTTCTGTTCTTGTTCCTGTATCCCAGGCACCCAGGCCAGAGCACACAGTGGCAAGCCATGAACCTGAGAATACTTAGTAAATATTGGGAAAAAAAAGAAAATGATGATGTCCGTAAGATTGCCGAAGATAAAAGGAAAATCTAATTCTACATACATAATCATTTACCTCATGTAAGCAAATTTTGTCCCAACTCCTGTGAGACTGATTCTTTCACAAGTTCATAAATATAAAGCTGGAAGGGATCCCTTCCCCTCATTTTATAGATGAGGAAACTGAGGCCCATGGATGTTAGGTGATTTTTTTCATGGTCACACAGGTAACTTAAGAGGTTGGACTGAGATTCAGCTCAGGTTCTCTGACTCCAAATACAGTGCTCTTTTCATTGAATTATATTTAAAGGGTTTGTCCCTTTGTTTCCCATTCAGTTGTGAAAACTCCCCTCAAAGTAGCTGTTAAAGGAAAAAGGAGGGAGCATTTGCTGGAAATAATTTAGTGTCCCCCTAGTCTCTAATTTTCCTACCACCAAATTTTAGTGTTTAATTAGTTCATTTGTACAAAAGTTTTCTGAGAGGTAGGTCAGAACTGGTGGCCCTATTATACGGGTGAAGGAAGTATGAAGGTTGAGTCACACTGAATGAGCAGTGCTCTTGGGGTGCAGGGCTAAGTAGGCCATACTATTTCCTATGTGAGTACAGCATGATTCTCCAAAGGTCCTTCCTGTTATAAATTTATGATCTCAGAAGGATTTCATACAACAGGGAGGGCCTAAATACTAATAACTATCTTATTAGAATAAGCTGCCCAGGTAGTTTTCTGTTTTTCCCTTGGTAGTCATGCTTTAAGGACATTAGACTGGGATTTTTTTTTAATAGCTTGGGATCATGTGATATGGAAATGGTCAAAACAATTTGTTTTATACAGTAAGACATATTCTGACTAATGGCCCAAATAAGACTTTGAGACTGCAGATGTAAACCAAAGCAGTGTCAGTAGAGAAAGTTGTGTAAAAGAAAGAAAATATTAATAGTCATACTCTAAATCTGATCAAAAAGAGGATGATAAGAAAAACAGAGGTCATCTTAAGCTTAAAGCAGTCTTAAGCTTAAAGCAGAATGCCTTTTTTTTAAGATCATTCTTTCAATTTTCACTGTCAAAGAAAGACCTTCTAATGAGTTATTGGTAATCACTTTTACCAAATATAAAAAGCTGGTTTTTTTTTTTTTATCATACTACAGAGGTTCATTCAAAAGTGGTTTATTTTCTTTGGTCAAAGATTAATTTTAAAGACTAAAGAAATATATGTGCATGTAAATATATATTTAGGTGTGTTTTAAACAAACATATGCCAGAAAGCATTTTTTAAAAAAATATTTCAGATTTTTTTGGGAGGGGGGTATTATGTTATTTAAACAAGTCTTCCTGGCTTCTGGAAATGGGGTCTTATATCTGTAATTACATTCATTAAGCAGGTTCTCACCTAATTATATCAATGTAAACTAAGGGGCATTGCCCCAAAGAATAAAGAAGAGGGAATGGGACCCAAGAGAAAAATGGTTAGACATTCACCTAAAAATTCGGGGGAGACAGTTTAAAGCTGGTGTTCTTGAGCTTTTTTGTGCCATGGACCCCTTTGGCAGTCTGGTGAAGCTTATGGACTCCTTTTCAGTAATGTTTTAAATACATACCATAACATATATAGAATTATGAAGGAACTAGTGATATTGAAAGATAGTTGTCAAAATATTTAAAAAGAAAACAAATTCAGGGACTTTGGCTTAAGAATCCCTATTTTAGAGTGATCATTAAAGACATTAGTTTGAAATTTTTGATCAGGTCCTTCTTAATCACCTTATCTTCCTCCAAGTTCTTACTTGTTTGCAAAAGGGAAATCATGATAACTCAAACTGAAGTTTTAAGTGTTTGCACAAATGATCTCAATTATTCTTGCAGCTTACTCTGAAATATTGAGGGAGCAGGCATTGTTTCCCTCATTTTGCAGGAGGGGAAAAGAGGCGCACACACACAAAGAGTCAATGATAAGACCGAGGTTATATATACAGTTAGGTTATAGAACTTGGTCAAAGACAAATTCTTCATTCCTTAGCATATTGACACAGAAAAAAATATTGGGGATTGGGTTTGAGTTCTACTAGCTGACTAAATTGCTTTTTGATCATACGTAAGTCACTTAAATAAACTCTGTGCCTTAGTTTTCCCATCTATAAAATAGGGATAATAAGACTTATCCTATCTGCCTAATAGGAATTAGGAGAGGATGAAATGAAATAATGAATATGAAAACCGTTTGAAAAGTTAAAAGCACTATACAAATGTAAGGTATTTTTTTCCGCTAGACTATGATGAATTTTGATTTTCAGCACTTAATTCTTAGTATTTCTCCAGAATGTCTTGCACATAAAAGAACTAACAATTCACACATGCCATGGTGGCCAAAGTCCTGACAGAAACATCTTGATGACAGACTGAAGCTGATTTGGCGTTAGTAAAGGAATATCTTTTGGTGTTTTATCATACCAGATATGAATACTCATTCAAAAGAAATGAATAAACAAGTGAATGTGGCAAGAGGCTTAGAAAGGACCATTGTGTTCACTGGTGACTCAACATCCATTCCTTATAATGACATCAGAGTCAGGAGCAGTATAACACATTACTGAAGGAAGCTGAAGACTTAGAGGCTTTAGATGTGGAGGGAGCTTAGAGCGCAATCATCTAATTTTGGGTTCTTTACCTATTTTGTCATTATTTATCTTTTGTCAAGGACCCCTTTGGCAGCTGGTGAAACCTATGCTCACCTTCCCAGAATACTGTTTTTTAAATACATAAAGTAAATTTAGTTGTGGTTGTTGAGTTGTTTTTCAGTTGTGTCTGACTCTTTGTGATCCCATTTGGGGTTTTCTTGGCAAAGATACTGGAGTGGTTTGCCATGTTCTTCTCCAGCTCATTTTACAGATAAGGAAACTGAGGCAAACTGAGGGTTGCGACTTGCCCACAGCTGGCACTCTATCCACTGCGCCACCTAGCTGCCCATAAAGTAAAATACATAGAATGATAAAGTAAACCAATTATATTGAAATATAGTTATCAAAATATATGTATTTGTTTTAAAAAGGTCAAAGACCCTAGGCTAAGAACTCTTGATCTAACCCAACTCCCTTATTGTATAGCTGAGAAACCACAGAAGAGGAGACCTCCTATGAAGGTCTTTAAAAATAGGAAAGAGAAGTTTGCATCAGATAAAGTCGTGCTGGAAAACAGGTGGATGGAATGCACATCAACTCAAGATCCCTTTCAGGCTTGTGACTGCTTCTAAGAAGAGATGGTTATATCTTGTCTTGGGGGAAATCCTTTTCCTCCATTTCAAGGGAGGCAGATTTGTGAAAAGTTAGGGCTAATGCTATGTTCTGGATTACCCACTAGGAGAGGAGGGTGTGACTCAACACCTTGTATTATTGTGTTATTAGAGGATCTTACTGTTTGGAGCTGGAAAGAACCATTGCCACTGCAAAAGCAATCTGAAATTTGAAGAACTCAGCAGCTCCAGGAGGAAAGGTCACTTGTCAGTCAGCCTCAAAGGCGCAGTTTGTGGCTCCCAAATATTCTGACTTCTTTTTGTGCTTCATCCACATTTTTCGGAGGATGTTGGGGGTGCCACAGCTAGCTCTGCCTGTCAGCGGTACAGAGGCTTCTGCTCCCTGGGGAAAGGCTGGATCATCTTCAGGCATCTTCCTGACCAGTCTTTTAGGTCTAAAGAGAGGGGTGGAGAAGGGAACATAAATAATTTTTACTCTGCTTCATTGCAATGATATTGAGTGTCTTTTCTTTTGCATCTGGGATTTCCCTTTCCTGGGAAGGAGAAGAAACTCTTCTGCCCCTGTCTTCATATTCCCTTTTCCTCAGGCTGATGCCAGAAGGAAGGGAGGTGGCCAGATTATTCCCATGAAGCAGGCTCTTTTATGTGTCAAAAACCTTCAGTCCTTCCTGTTGTCAGTCTTAGCCTGGCATTTAGAACCCTCTACAATCTGACTGCACCCTATCTTTCCATCCTTTATTATAAACTGGACTAATAACAGTTATTAATCTTTTCATCCCCCCCCATCCCAAAGCTGTGGTGCATAGTTATTTGTTTTTCTCTCTTCCATTGTAAAGTGAGTTAATGGAGGGCAGGGACCACTGCTTTTTTTTTTTTTTTTGGTCTTTCTTTGTGTCTCCAATGCTTAGCACTGTGCCTGACAAAAGTACTTGTTTTTTTTTCTAATCAAAATTTTTTTTGAGTACCATGGGGAATATCACAGAGTAAAATATTGTGCCTCCACCTGTAAAGAGCCTGTGAGAGTCCTTTCACCCTCTCCCCTCACCCCATAATTGTAACTATATAAAGGAAGACAACTTTAAATGACAGCAAAACTCAGGAGAAATGGATGGCTTTCATGTTAACTTAACAGATCATAGATTTAGAGTGAGGAGGGTCTTCATAGGCTATGCAGCTGGCCCTCCTAGCAGGAATCTTTGTTGGCCCAATGGACTGAATGCACTCCCCCCTTACTCAACCTGTTCAAATCCAAACTTTCTTACAGGCTTCATTTAAGGTGTCTCCTTCTTCAAAAAAAAAAAAAAAAACACAACAAACCTTCTCTGATGCCCTGAGTTGATACTGACCTTTCTGAGTCAATTTTCCTTGAATTCTTTGCCCCTATCATACTGTACCTTCAATCAATAATCAATCAACCAGTATTTATTAAGTGCCTACTACATGCCAGGAACTCTTTGGGAAAACAAATACAAAGGATGAAACAACCCTTATCTACAAGGTGCTATCTTGTGTCATGTTTAGTTGTAGACATCATATTCCCCCTCCCAGACTGTGGGGGTACTTGAGGATCCCTAGGGCCTAGTACAGTGGCTTGCAAATGGTTTTGTTGGTCAGTCATGTCCACTCTTTGTGACTCAAATTGGCATTTTCTTGGCAAAGGTACTACAGTGGTTTACCATTTCCTTCTTTAGCTCATTTTACAAGATGAGGAAACTGAGGCTAGTAGGGTTATAGAGCTAGTAAGTGCCTGAGGCTAGATTTGAACTCAGGAAAATGAGTCTTCCTGGCTCCAAGTCCTACTTTTATCCACTCTGCACCTACCAGCAAATGGTAAATGTTTACTTATTGAATGGAACTGAATGGGGTAGGTCAGGTGTTTCTGGGTCTCAAGCCCTACTTCTATTCTCTTGTTGGACTAGACTTGAAAGGGCCGAATAGAAGCAAAGAGAGGCAATGTAACCTGGTTCCCATTCTTCACAGAGTGAGGAGGGATTCTTTTCCTTCCTTATCTATACCTGCTCTGACTGAGAGATGAGGATTTTTAAAAGTCCCCTGGGGAGGCTAGGCCTTTTTTTTTTCTTTTCAGTGTCTGGTGTCACGTTACTAATTGAAATGTATGTTTTAGAACCAGGGGTCTAGACTATTTTCAAATGTAGTGATTTTCATTTGTCAGCTTGTCTCCCAGTAGAAATCAACTATGACCATTGGCATGCAAAGCAATATGCTGTCTAGTGCAGTGCTTAGGGAAAAGTATCTTAACATAAGACTGGGGACCCAGCTGCTGTGATTCTTTTGGCTTCACCCCCAGGTGTTGGCTAAAGTCTGAAGTCTGTTTTTAAGTCTTTCTGACAGATCCTTCCAGTTGGCCAAGTAGTCTTGCTTCACACTGATCTCACCAGGTTTTTTTTTTTAAACTCTTATATAACATTTATTTTCTGACTCAGTCATTTTGGCATTTAATTGTATCAGTCTTAGATTCATGGTTGTAGCTGTGTTCCCCTCATTTCCTTGACTAGATTGAAAACTCCTTGCAGGTAGGCTCCCTTTCATACATATAATTCAGCTTGACAGACGTTGACTGCTTGATAGTGTAAGGCACTATACTAGGCACTGGAAATAGAAAGATTAATGAAGTATCAGTCCTGGCTCCCAAGTTTAATTTCTACGGCTAGATACTATTGTATATTATATAATATACTATATTACAGATATGCTCATTTGTAGAGGTAGCAAATGATAACAACTGGGGGGAAGGGGAAGGACTAACTAAGGAAGTGGCCTGATGTTGAGTCCTAATGGAAGATGATGCTTATGGGAAGTGGAGGGGAGAAGGGAATGAAGAGGAGATGGTGAATGTGCATGCAGACAATGGAGATGGAATGTTGCAGGAAGGTGAGAGCTGATTATTCAGTTTGGCCAGAATGTAAAGTGTATACATGGGAATGATGTGGACTTCCTTTCTACCCCTCTTGATTTATCATAGTACTACAAGTGCATACTAGTGCTTTAACTTGACCTAAATGAACTTGATTTGAATGAAAGACTTTTGTTTAACATCTTCTACCCTGGTAAGATAATGAAAGGGACAGAGAAAACAATTTATGTACCCTGGTAGCCCATACCTGATGGCCTTTAGCTTTCTGGTTATTCTCCCTGACTTGTCTCTTCCCCAATTAGGTCCATCCTCCACTCATCTAGAGCAGTGAGGCACAGTGGATAGAGTGCCAGGCCTGGAGTCAGGAAGACCAGAGTTCCAATCCAGCCTCAGACACTTTTTAGCTGTATGACCCTGGGCAAGTCACTTAATCCTGTTTGCCTCAGTTCCTCATCTGGAAAATGATCTGGAGAAGGAAATGGCAAACCATTCCAGTATTTCTGCCAAGAAAACCCCAAATAGGGTCATAGGGAGTCTGACATGACTGAAAAGCAGCTCCACAAAAACCAGTCATATATCAAAGTGATCTTCCTAAAGTAAAGGACTGATCAGGTTACCCCTCCCCCACATTATCTTCCCCCCAATAGACTTCAGTGTCTCCCTATCACTTTTTATTTTTCATATATAATATATA
>NW_027186304.1:77283103-77302746 GCF_028583685.1 Petaurus breviceps papuanus | reverse complement strand
GAAATAAATATATAATACATAATATATAATAAACAATAAAATCTTCTGTATGACTCCTGGAGCCCTCTATTCCCTTTCCAATCTTTTTTTTTTTTTTTGCTTTTTGGAAGGCAATTGGGGTTAAGTGAATTGCCCAAGGCCACAAGGCTAGTTTTTGTGTTAAGTGTCTGATGCCTGATTTGAACTCAGGAACTCCTGACTCCAGGGCCAGTGCTCTATTCACTGCACCACCTAGCCGCCCCTATTTTGCACTTTTCTTACATCTTATTCCTCTCCACTACTCTATGGTCCACTGAAACTGGCCTCCTTGCTGTTCCTCACACAAGGCATCCATCTCCCCACTCTGAAATGTTCCTCTTCCTGATCTCTACCCCTTGGCTTCCCTGACTTCCTTCAAGTCTCAGCTAAAATCTCATCTTCAAAAAGCCTTTCCCAGCCTCCCTTAGTACTGATGGGGTACCTGGTGTCTAGGTCAAACCAACTTGTAAAACCAGTCTGTGAACTTGTAACTGAAATTTGTCCTTTCCCACCCTTGAGCTCTTCCCCTTCTCCCTATCCCACACTCCACCTAGGCAACACCCTGTGACCCCTTTGTTCTTACTTAATCTCTTCATTTCTTCTGGGCCTGGCCCACACCCTCCTTTGTCCTTGCCTTTTGTCTCCTCTGGCCTGGCCCAAATCTTATCTAAACTATCTATTCACATTCTCCTCTTGGTCAGCTCTGACCTTTGTCTATGCACTGAGGCCCCTCCCCTCTGGTCAGCCCTGACAATGGCAGCTCTACCCTTTAAAGGTAAAAGCATGTACCCCTCTCACTTGCAGGTCCCCTAAAGGACTCTTGCCCGCTTCTCATAGAAGCGTAACAATAAACTTAATCAACTCTCACTCCAAGCAAGGCTGAGTTGAATTCTTTCCAGACGATACTGCAGGTTTTCTGGTCTTAGATAAGATCATAATTCCTGCTAAACCTATTGGGATCCCGTCCCCCATCAATACTAGTGCCTTCCCTCTTTCAAGTATCTCCAATTTATTCTGTCTGTATCTTGCTTGTACATGGTTGTTTGTGTGTTGTCTCTCCCATTAGAGTATAAGCTCCTTGAGGGCAAGGGTTGTTTGGGACTTTCTTTGTATTTAGTACAGTTCTTGGCACATAGTAGGCACTTAATAAATGCTTGTCAGCTTGATGAGTCACATCTCTAGCTGTTTTTATAATTGTTGCCGGCTACCTATCTCTACATATCCTGATTGCCGTAGTTCAGTGATACTTTATTGGGGGAGGAACAAACATTAGAAACGAAAGAGCAAGAACAAGGATGAAGGAATTCCCCCCCTGTCCTTGTTCTAGGTTCCATCCTTTAATTGGTTTTGTGCCCTCATAGAACCTGGAGATAGAGTTGGGCAAGGGAAAAAAAAATTGTATTTTACTTTGTGGATGAATATTTACACATTGTTTTCTTTACCCATTTACAAGGAACTCTTGGCTTAATTCATAAGGTAATTTTAATACTACTTTCCTTTGGGGCTCTGAAGAGTGCATAACTTGTATTTATTTACATAGCTATTTGTAAGTTGTCTCCTTTAGAATGTGAGTTCCTTGAAGGCAGAAACAGGTTTTGGGTTGGTTTTTTTTGGGGGGAGGGGGTATTCCTGTTCAGGCCTGGCACCTAGAAAATGCTTAATACATGTTTGTTGACTGCCTTTAAAAAAATCAATAAAAAAATAAAACCAAATTGATATACATCTATCAGCAAAAAGTCTGAATTCTAAAATAAGCACATAAGTAAATGGAGTTTTTCCATCAGTACTTCACACCAATTCTGGAGAAATAACTGATGAGGCAGCTTTAGAGATTGGAAGCTCACTTCCCTTATCTGGAGGTGATTTATGATGGGCACGGTTTTTGAGTAGCTGGATGACCTCTGACCTAGACCGCCCGCCACTCCTCTGCCTCCTTCCAGACAGGCAGTTGCCACGAAGCCTCAACAACTCAAAAAACTTACTCCTTCGTCAGAGCACGATCCCGATCCCTTTCTTCTGCTGCTGCTACTTCGTTGGCAGGAGGCTGTTTCACGGTGATCCTGGGCACTGATAGTGAGGTCTGGGATATCTGTGCCATGCAGTAGAATGAAAGAAAAGGGTTAGTACAGGGTCGTATGCCTGTGTTTCTACTGGCATTGGTTGAGCTTACTTAAAGGGAGACTTTGTAAGTTGAATTTTAAAAGTGCAGAGGAAAAGCAGCAAAGGGACAGGTGATCAATGAAATTGCTAGCAGGGAAGGAAAGAAGAGCTTTGGCCCTTGAGGTCATCTTTGACTGTTCCTTCTCCTTCATCCCTATTATTTGAATTTATCATCAGGTCCTGTTGATTCTTCATTTGAAAAGACTGCTAAGTTAGTACCGTAACAATTACCAGGCCAAGGCCTTTGCCAATTCTTGTCTGAACAGGCGTAATAGCTTCTCTGACTCCAGTTTTTGAAGCAAAAGCAACTCATCTTTATATGTATCTAAGCATTTGCAAAGCACTTGCTTATGAAAATCCTGTGCAAGTACTATTATCTCCATTTTTGGTGCTATTGTTGTCCTTGTGACCTGATTTGGGGTTTTCTTGGCAGAGATACTAGAGTGATTTGTAATTTCCTTCTCCAGCTCATTTTACAGATGAGGAAACTGAGGCAAATAGGGTTAACTGACTTGTTCAGGGTCACACAGCTAGTAAATGTCTGGGGCCAGATTTGAACTCAGAAAGATGAGTCCTCCTGACTCCAGTCCCAGCACTCTATCCATTGTGCCACCTAGTTACCATCTCCATTTGACAGATAACAAAAGAAAGGCAGAAAGCGATTGGATTGACTGACTCGCCTGGGCCACATAGCAAGAGAAGTATCAAGGCAGAAATTCAAATTCAGATCTTCCGATTCCCAAACCAGTGCTTTTTCCACCACTAACAGCAGCAATAAGCCTTTATATAGCATTTACTTTGTGCCAGGCACTATGGCTAGTGCTTCACAAATATTCTCTCATTTGATTCTCACAACACCCTGGGAGGTAGGTGGATCCTATTAATATTCACATTTTACAGTTGAGAAAACTGAGGCAAACAGAGGTTGTCACTTGCCCAAGGACATACAGCTAGTAAGTATCTGAGGCTGGATTGCACACCTTGGGGGAGGGGGAGGGAAGGGATGGGGAGAAAATTTGGAACTCAAAATCCTATGGAAGTGAATGGTGAAAACTAAAAATAAATAAAGTATCTGAGGCTGGATTTGTGAACTAAGGTCTTCCTGACTCTAGGTCCAGCACTCTATCCACTATACTATCATGCTGCTATGGTGCTCATATAGTATACAGGGACAGAAGGTATGTTGGAGTTTGCAGTCATGCCACTTCTTCCTTTCTGAGGTCACCATCTTTGATTTCTGTTCTCTGTCTTCTACTTTGCAGTTATTGCCATTATTACAACCTGATTTCCACCCCTCCCCAATCCATCATTCCTTAGTTGCTGCTGTTACCCTTCTGAGAACAATGTCTAGGCTGGAGGCTGAGTGCTATAATCCTTAAACCTTCCTGATTATTGCAGTTGCTGCCCTGTCTTTCCTTGATGTTCAGAGTGGGAGCCCAGAACCAACTCATATGCTATATGAACTTGGGCCAATCACACAACCTCTTTTTAACATAGTCCCTTCATTTCTCCATTTGGGATGATGACACTCAAACAACCTACCTGATAGTTTTTGAGGTTCAAATGAAATAATAGGTTGGAGAATTTACTTAGTTGTTTCTCTTCCTTCCTTCCTTCCTTCCTTCCTTCCATTTTCTGGAGGTGGGGTGGGGAAGGAATTGGGAGGTTGAGCACTAAGTTCAAGCAGGAGGAAGGTTGAAAAAAACCCCTATGCTGAGAATTTATTGCTGATACATTGTATGACTGGCTCAGTTACTTCCTTTCTCTGGGCCCCAGTTTCCTTATTTATAAAACGGGAAAATTCGATTAGAAAACCTCTATGTTCACCTGTAGCTTTAACATTTCTGAGAGTCTTTGTAGCTTCTGCTGAGGTTTTTCAGGATCTCTTTACACCTCTGAGCTCCAGTCATCTTAAACTGCAAGCTTGAATCTAATCAATCCATCAATTAATATTTATTAAGTGCCTACTATGTTCCAGGCACTATGCAAAGTGCTAGGAATACAAAAGAGGCAAAAGACAGTCCCTGACCTCAGAGAGTTTGCAACTTAATAGGGGAGACAACTTGCAAACAAATATATATAAAGCGAGCATTATACAGAATAAATAGGAAATAATTAAAAGAGGGAAAAGGCATTAAGAGGGGTTGGGAAAAGCTTCCTACAGAAGGTGGGATTTTAGTTGGGACTTAAGGGAAGTCAGCGAAATCAGTAGTCAGTGCAGAGGAGGGAGAACTTTCTAGGCATGGAAGACAGCCAGAGAGAATGCCTAAAGCCTAGAGATAGAGTGTCTTATTCATGGAACACACAGGAGGCTGGTGTCACTGTATCAAAGGGTTTGTGTTGGAGAGAAAGGTGTAAGAAGATTGGAAAAGTAGAAGGGGGCTAGGTGAATGCCAAGCTGAGAATCCAAGGCAGGCTGGCTGCATAAGAAATATTAATGTCTAAAAGATGAAAGAGGTGATGTAGAATTTATTAAGATGCCAAGGGAGTCCTTGGCAGAAAATTTTAAAAAGGAATACTTATCTTAAGTGATTAGACTGAGTGGTATTTTGTTTTCTTATGAAATCTTATCACTCTTTCAAATGTAACTTGTAATTAACCAGCTATTCTCAAAATGATTTAGTGAATGACTTATAGTAGGCATTAGACAGATGCTTGCTGATTAATCGATTGATTTTGACAAACTGAAGGACTGCCCATCTTCCCACTCTCGGCCACCTAGTGTAAGCTAGCGACAAAAGAGGGAACAAAAATGCCCTGTGTCTATTTGTGACCAATTTGGCACCATTTCTTACTGCATTAGACCAGTTGCATTAGAACTGAATTGTCTTAAAAGGGAGTTGTTAGTGATATGTAACTATCCGTTGCTAAAAGAGAAAGTAAAAACCAACATGATTTTAGAAGCAGAAAACTTTTCAATAGTGAGATGCTTTTCCATCATTCTCAGGTCTAAAACAAAGGATACTCAACTTCCCTGTTAATGGCACATAAGGGGAGAGAAATAGTACTGCAGAAATAGGTAGCTTAATTTATCTTACTTACCAGAGATTTTCCATATGCTCGATTCCCATACAAAATTAATGGTTTGGGTTCAGAAATTCCCACTGCAGAGCAGAACAGAAATAGCATTATCATTTAGGTACCATGCGTCCTATCTCCCTCTATTTCTATGTATGAGTCTCATAGCCAATACCCAAGTATTGACTATACAGGCAGCTTGAGGACTTTGTAAAGTGTAAAGACTTCGTAAATTGTAAAGATAGTTGAGGACTTTATGCTAGGTGCTGAAATCAGAAGGCAGGGTGAGGATCTTCAAAAAGTCAAGTGAAATTGTTTGGATGTTAGATGAGATAACCTTCTCTCAGCACTTTTTTATGGGGAAAAAAAAAGAATTATCCCCATCCCCCTGTAATTTAGACCTAGAGGTCTAGTATAATGGGAATGTTCCTGATATGCTTTAGAGGAGTGGAAATTGCCTAACTCTGTCAGATAGTTCAGTCTTACTAACTAACCTTGGAAGTATATCACAGTGTCAGAGAAATAATGGGACCTCAGAGACTGCCAATTATAATAATCAATAATGATAACAGCCACATATTTTATATAGCACTTTTAAGTTTTGCAAAGTGCTTTCCTCATCATTACCCCATGAAGAAGGTAGACTAGTTGAATCTCTGATCAAAGCCTGTCAATAACAGCCTGACAAGCAATTACCCAGCCAATTCCTGATGATATCTAGCAATGGGGCACTTCACCACCAAATCAATGGATCCATGGTCACAAAATGTTTGTGTGTTTTTTCTTTGAATAAGAAGGACCCTTTCTTGTGTCAGAGTGACTACTGTGGAGAAGGAATAGAAGAGTCCTGTATGTAGGTTAGATGAATCCTCACCTTATAGGTGTTCCTATTTCCTGATTTATCAAGTCTTTCAAGATCAAAGAGCATCTTATGGGGGAAAAAATATCCATGCTCTTTCAAAAACAGATGTATCTACTATGAGAATCTTGGTGATTTTGAGGCATGATTACATCCTAGAACAGAGATTCTCAAAGTGTGGCCCAGGGATTGAGACCCTTTTAGGGGGTCCATAAGGTCAAAACTATTTTTATAAAAATACTAAGACATTTTAATTTCTAATATACTAAAATTTATAGGTATTAACCCACATAAACAAAAGCTATTTTGGGAGAGGTCCTCAATAATCTTTAAGAATGTAGAGAGGTCCTGAGACCGAAAAGTTCAAGAACCACTGTTTTAGCATATTCCAGTGTATTTCCAATTCTCAATACCACCTCTGCCAACTATTGCCTTTTGGAATATGGTGGTAGGACCAGTCAACAAAAGGAGAGAGGGGGCAGCCAGGTAGCACAGCAAGTAAGAGCACCGGCTCCAGTGTCAGGATGACCTGGGCATCAAATCTGGGCTCAGATACTTAGCACCACACCCAGAAATAATTGGCCGTGTAACCTTGAGCAAGTTACTTAACCCTGATTGCTTTAAAAAAAAAAAAAAGGAGAGAGAAGACAGTTTAAGACAGTGGTAGTGATAGTTCTAGACATCTTCTGATTCTTTTTTACTCAGATTGAAACATAGATCAGACCAGAGAGGGGATAGAATTTTAAAAGGCATTTTAATTGAATGATTTCATAATGTTAATTTCTGATGGTGAGTGCTTATTAAACCCCTTGAGGTAAAGACTGCTTTCCTTCCCCCTCCCCCCAATTTTTATATTCTCAAAGCCTAGGGCCAGTTAGGTGGTAAAGTGGATTGAGTGCCAAGACTAAAGTCAGGAAGGTTCATTGTCCTGCATTCCAATGTGGCCTCAAACACTTAGTAACTGTGAGACTTTGGGCAAGTCGCTTAATCCTATTTGCCTTGGTTTCCTCATCTGGAAAATGAGTTGGAGAAGAAAATGGTAAACCACTTCAGTATCTTTGCCAAGAAAGCTCCAAATGGGTTCACAAAGAGTCGGATATGACTGGAAAATGACTTAACAACTGATTCCCAGAACCTGACAGTGCCTTGCCCATTGTAGGGACCTAATAAAAGTTTGTTGAATGTATCCCTTTTGCATCAAACTCCTAGGGCTTCCCATATATTATCCTACTTATTCCCATAAAATCTTGATAAAAGTGGGTCACAGGATCATGGGGTTTAGAGGACCCCTAATAGTTAATTCATACCTCTTCTTCCAGATTAGGAAACTGAGCCCCAAAGACAAAATGTTACATAGCCTATAAATAGCAAAGCCAGGATTCAAATCTAGGTCTCTGTCTATAAATCTAGTGCTCATTCCATTACCCTCCATACCAGATGGCTTAGCTGGGCAGATGAAACGTTACTGAATGAAGTCAGTTGCCATTTTTAGGAATCCAAAAAAAATCTTTACTGATTCAAGAAGGATAGTAGACCCTCTTTCCTTTCATGCTGGATACAACAGAAAATTCAGGAGCCTCTCCTTTAGTCCAGCAAAAAAGGATGCTTAGATCTGAGAGCCTGTAAAACTCCATCTAATTTCTATCTGGATCAACCTGGACCCTCTTCATGGTGGGAGAACTGAATACTTGAACTCATTTTTAGATCAGTTATCCTTTGGAGGGAAACAGAAGAGAATATATTGGCTTGGAAAATCCTCTCCATGAAAGTGTATCTTTCTCTCTTCACCTTTCTCCACATATGATTAGGCTGGCATCTTCTGTCAGATTGAAGATCTTGGGGAATTACATACCTCCAGTGCTCAAAATCAGACAGATAAGTGGACTCCCCTACACTGTGCCAATACTAGAATTGCTGGGATGATCTAGGTAGATTCCCAATCCTCACTGCCCCACAAATGATGGGCAGATGCTCAGACCTTACCACCTAGATAGACCTCAAGGAATATGAAGAAAGTTTCACCCAGTTACAGACTCCCAGAAGGATAACAGGGCCTACTTACCATGTCTGGCAGTGCTTTTGGCCAGGGGCTGTCCTTGCTGCCCATTCTGGAGGCGGCCAAACCTCCTTTCTTCACCTTCTCTGCAAAGGACCTGGAGTCGATCATTCCTGTGGGGTAGAAGCTCCAGAGACCCATGGATGTGATAATCAGTCACTGCTACCACCTACAGGGGAGAAAATGAACTGACTTCTTCATACTTTTCACTCTGAGGAGTTATGGTCATCTCTTTGCATAACTCCAACCACCCTAGTGAAGCCTTCATGCGCAAAGTCAAAGCTTTTTTTTTCTTTTTAAAAATTTTTTAATTGATAAGAAGTTTTGTCTTTTTCCTGAATCTGGTTAAAGCCTTTTGTTATTGTTGAGTTCTATCCAACTCTTTGTGACTCTGTGGACCATACAATCCATGTCCATGGGGTTTTCTTGGCAAGATACTGGAGCAATTTGCCATTTCGTCCTCCAGTGGATTTAGGCAAACAGAAGTTAAATGACTTGTCCAAGATCACACAGCCAGTGTCTGTGGTTAGATTTGAACTCAGGTGATCCTGACTCCAGGCCCAATTTTCTATCTACTGAGCCACCGACTTGCCTCCTCTGGTTAAAGCTAGGAGACTTAAAATGCCTAGAAGCTTAATATTTCTTTTTTTTTAATTGGGAAAAAATAAAAATAATTTTAAAAATTGGGGAAAACTTTGCTTTAATTATTGACTAAAAATATTCACAAGAATCTCAGAGTAAGAAGAAACCTCAATGATCTTCTAGTCAAACTTTACAAATGTGAAGTTTGGATTCAGTCAAAGGGTCAAACTTGAGGATCTAGGGGGCCACATGTGGCCTCGAGGCTGCAGGCTCCCTTCCCCTGTTCTAATCCAACCCTTCTATAGATACCTTTAAATACAACCCTGCAAATGGTCATCCATCCTCTGCTTGAGGATGTCTAGTGACAGGGAACTCACTACCTTATTTCTATTCCCCTCTTGGACAATTTTAAAAATTTATTACATTGAAACCTGCATTTCTGAAAATTCTACCCACTGGTCTTAGTTTTAAACTCTGAGAATAAGAAGTCCTTCTTATACACGGCAACCTTTAAAATTAAACTATTTCAATGCAACTCCCAGTCCCTTCTGAAATCTCTTCTCTACCTTAAATATCCCCAGATGCTTTGAATAATTTTCATATGGCATGAATTTGAATCTGTAAGGTTTCTCTTTAATGTTTTGGTTTTTTTTTTTTGCAAAGAAGAAAAAACTTTACTCTGGAAATCCCAGGGGAAAAAATCAAAAAGAGGGAAGTGATAACCAAGACAAGTAAGCAGATAATAAGAGAATATCTAGGCGACCTTAATGGATTCAGGTCACATGGCCCAGGTAAACTGCATCCTCCATCCTTGATATGACTGGCAGGGGTGATGGCTGAGTAATACAGGACACCACAGAATTTGTTGTTCAGTCATGTCTGACTCTTTGTGACCCCACTTGGGTTTTTCTTGGCAAAGATACTGGGTGGTTTGCCATTTCCTTCTCCAGCTCATTTTACAGATGAGGAAACTGAGGCAAACAGGGCTAACCAGCTAGTAAGTGTCTGAGGTTAGATCTGAACTCAGGATGATGAAACTTCTTGATTCCAAGCCCAGCATTCTATCTATTGGGCCACGACAGAATTGGAGGACAAGTGTCATCCTGATTTTCAAAAGAGGGAAAAGAAAAGAGTATAGGCCAGTGAACTTGATTTTGGTTCCTGGGAAAATTCTTGAAAGGATTATTAAGGAGGTGGTTGGAGTGCAACTAGAAAAGAAAACCTGGCTACATGGAATCATTAAGAACGATCATTCCGGGGTGGCCAGGTAGCACAGCAAGTAAGAGCACCGGCTCCAGTGTTGGGACGACTGACGACCTGGAGATCGAATCCTGGGCACAGACACTCAGCACCACACCCAGAAATAACTGGCCATGTACCTTGAGCAAGTTACTTAACCCTGATTGCTTAATATCATTCCAGACTGACCTCTCTTTGCATTTTTGGGAATTACTAAACTAGTAGATGAGGGAAATGCTGTGGATCTATTTTACTTAGATTTTAGCAAAATTTATGTTAAAATGTCTTGTACTATTCTTGCAAAGAAGATGGAGAGATAGAGATTAGACAAAGAACACCATCAGATGGATTCAAAGCTGGTTGAATGGCTGGAGTCAGAGTAGTTATTAAAGTTTCAGTGTCTGCATGGCAGGAGGTTTTGAGTGGAGTACCTCAAGGAATCATGCTTGGTCCTGGGTCATTTAACATTTTTGTTAATGACTTGGATAAATGCACAGAGAGCATGCTCCTCAAATTTGCAAGTACGCAGAGTTGAAAGGGTGGTTAATTATGAATGACAGAGACAGAATTCAAAAGGCTCTTGAAAGACTAGGCTGAATCTAACACAATGGAACTCAGTAGGGATAAACAGAAATTCTTAAACTTTGGTACAAAAAATCTCAACTCCCACAATTATAACATGAGGAAGGTATGACTAGACAGAAGTTGTCCCGAAAAAAATCTTCAGATTTTAGTGGACTGTAAGCTCAACAGGAGTTGTCTGTGTAATGTGGGAGCCAGAAAAGCTAGTTCGGCCCAAAGGGTATAGTTTCCAGTAATAGTTTAGAGAGCTACATTTTAAGCAGGGCATTGATAGAATGCTGAATAGTGTCCAGAGGAAGGCAAATGGCCTTGAGCAGTTCATGACATATGAAGATCAGCTGGAGAAACTGGACATGTTTAGCTTGGTGAAAGTGAAGACTCAGGGGGATGTGATATTGGTGTTGGCATATTTGAAGGGCTGTCTTGTGGAGAAAGGGAGAAACTTGTTCTCTTTGGCCCAATGAGTCAGAAGTTGTTATTGTTTGTCCTTCAATCTCAAAGAGGACCATGACATCAGGGAGGTGATGCCATGACATGCAAGTGAATTGGATTTAAGTGAGGGAGGGCTGTGCAAAGACACTAGCATCATCTTCTCCTCCAGAGTCATGTGGGATTCTCAGATCTCAGTGATCTGAGATACAGATCAGGACCCTAGATGACCCTAGATGCAGTAGGAGAGACCTTGGTCTTTTATAAGCTAAGGTCTTTCACAAATCTCAGTTTGATTGAGGCAATGCCCATTCAGTGATTAAGGCTAGGTAAGAAATGAAGCAGAGAATGGCCTCTTTATCTAGTCAAAAAAGAAAAAAATCAACCTGGGAAGGGAAGACCCTCAGGGTTTCTGACCAAAACAGAAACAATTGCTATTTACTAGCCCCTGTGATGATAACAAATTATTTGAACTCTGACAAGAATGCATACACTCTTGGAGAAAGCAAAAAGCTCTATCTTAGCCCTATTACTGGCCGGGGTCTTAGGAGTCTGAGCTGTGAGACAAAGCATCTACCACAGTAGTTATGTCTTTTGGAAGACAAAACTATCTTCAGGTAAAACCTAAAATTAGTCTCTTTAAGACCTGAGTTTCCTAAGTACTGATCATTCTGTCTTTCATTCTCAAGAGGCGTTTGATACCTGCAAATATGTTTTCATTGCCAGAATTCCAAAGCCACTGTTAGAACCTCCCAGACCAGGATGGCATAGTTACATTCAGTCCATTGGGATTACCTAGTAGGAAGTTGCAGGGAGGCCAGCTTAGGCTAGATTTTTAGGAAAAACTTATTAACAATTAGAAATGTCCAAAAGCAGAATGGTTTGTCTCAAGAGGTGATGTATCTCTCTTCCTTGGAGGTCTTCAAGCAAAGGTTGGGCAACAGCTTGTTAGGGGTTTTATGATGGGGCTTCCTTCTAAGTACGGGTTATATTAAATGGCCACTGAGGTGGCTCTCCAGTTCTGTGATTCTTCCGGTAGGCGTATTCCAGAAAGCTAATACCCCTCCCAATATGTGGTGCCCAGAATGGAGCATCATACTTTAGATGGAATTTGATAGGAACAAACCAGTGTACCACCATCACCCCATCATGAATCATTTATTCATTCAGGAATAATATTTACATATTTGTTTCTCCTTTTCCTGTTCTGGGTTGAAGTGTCTTGACAGTATTCACTCTACAGCTATGGAAAGGAGGTTCTAATAAGTCACTTTGACTATTATAAATGTCCAAATTAACTACATAGGGCATAGGAAGGAAGACGCTCCCCACAACTATCTGCATCCAGAGAAAGAAGTGATAAATAGAAATATATATGGAATGATTTTGTATACATATAATTTTGTGTCTGATGGTAGCCATCTCTAGGGCAGAGAGAGGGAAGGAAAAAAAGAAATTTACATGATAACTTTATCACATATGTAAAAGGAATAGAAAATTGTACATAATAGACTCAGTTTCATGTGTGATCATTTTTTATTAAACTATGCTATTGAAATGCTTGTTTTATTTCATAAATTAAAAATAAATAATTTTTTTAAAAGAAAAAAAGGAAGAAAGCTCCAAAGTGTCACTTATGGTCACAACTGCCTTCCTTACTTCTATGAATTATTTTATAGAATTATTCAAATGTGATCTGCTTACTATGGAAGTGAGTAAGACAAAGTTTAACTCCGTCTTATGGCGGGGAACTGAGGCTTAGTTCAGCCCTCAGCATGTTAGAGCATGGTTTATGGCTAGCCCCTCCTGGAGACAGTCACCCAGCAGGTACATTTTATTTTTCATATCTCATCTGTGCTTGTTGCATCTGAGAGCAGGTACAAATCTTCTGAGATACAGATTCTTGCCCTACCCATAGAGTAAAAGGGAATAGAATCTATTTCTGCGTTTGTGATCTCTTTGCTCCATTTTACCGTCAATATGTCATTGTTTAGGGAGTTGATTTATAGCTAGTTTGGTTTATCTAGGTCAGGAAATGAACCATGCCATGGCCCAGTTTAGGTTTCTGACTCAATTCCAGCCATTTAGAGCATTTGGATCTCACTATTTGCATTAGAAGAAAGTCGTTTTTCTTTCCTGGATGTAATAGAAAGTCCAATGTTCATAGAATTCTGCAGTGACCCAGGGAAATGTCAGACCTTAATCCAGGTTGAGTGGCACCACTAATCCACTCTCTGAGATAAATTGCTCATTTTGTGGCTGCAAGCCTCTGCAGTGGGTGGTCCTGCACACAGCATTCCCAGCTTAGAGCCCTGCATAGCCCCTTTTCTCTCAACTCTTTCTCTTTTCAAGCTTAAGGGACTTGCCTCAGGCCATGCAATTTTGCTCTGGCAGACCTGGCTCAGTATATTAGAGCTCTTGGGATGATTAAGGGTGGTCCTAAAGCCAAGGTGCAGAAACACAATATGTGCTAGGCATTCAGGCCAAAATTTTCAAGGAAGTCAATTAACTTCTTTATAAACAGGGACGGAAGAGAAACTCAATTACTTTTATTTAGAGACCTACTTTACTGTTAAAAATACTTTAATAAGTAATCTAAGTTTATTTTCCTAACATTCCTAGAAGGTAGTGGAGGAGAGAAAATACCCATTTTGCAGATGGAAAAATTGAGACAGTTCCAGCTCTGTTGTTTACTAGCTTTATGATCTTAAATAGTTGTTTAACCTCCTAGACCCTCACTTTATTTCATCTGTCATAGCACTTTCACTATCTGAATCACAGGTTATTTTGAGACTCAAATAAGATAATAGATGTAAAAACATCTAGTAAAGTTCCTGGTGAACTGTGAGCCAGCTTAATTTAACCATTGTGGTCATGTAACTAAAAGAACACTAGTCTTGGAGTCGAGAGGAATTAGCATAATATAACATAATGTAACTAACAATTATACAGCATTTTAGGGTTTGCAAAGTACTTTACATACGTTATTTCATTTGATCCTCACAAAACCCTGTAAAGTTGGGGCTATTATTTTATTTTCCCCCTTTTGACAGGTGAGTAAAGTGAGGCTGAAGACTCTTAAGGGACTTGCCTCAGGTCACACAGCCAGTAAGTTCCAGACGCAGGACTCAAACTCAAGTTTTTCTGACTCCCCAGTCCTGGGATCTGTGTGCTATGTATGTCCCAGCTGCTTGAAGGCTGTGCCCATGTTCGTGCGGTAGAGGCTGGCACTCAGAATTTCTGGATTTTTTATTTTTTCAAATATCCTTTGGCTTCCCCAGCATCCCTTTTGATTCATTTCTCAAATGATATTGGAACCAAATCTAATCCTTTAACATCAGAAAAAAATGAAGATTTTCTTCTCAGCTATGGTGAGCTAGGTCAAGTGGGGAGAGACTGGTTGCTATCTTACTAGGTCATTTGCATGAATGTGAAGTACTCAGCCATGCAGTGGCATACTTGAGGTTGGCCAGGTCAGGGAGTGAGCCTGGTTGCTCTCCAGGTTATCTGCTATTTTGCCTCCTTGTGAAATTAAACCTATGTATGTAAGGACGCTAAAAGAAAGGCAGATATTTAGAAAGAAAAAAGGTTTCCTGTCTATTTCAGGGAGAGGTGGGAGGAAAAACATCACTTTATCCCTCCCTTTCCTTTTTTGCCCCTGACCCAAACACCTTAAGCTAGCTGTGGTGCACTGGTTCTCAAAGCCGTACAATATCTTGGGGCTATTTCATGGTGCCCCCACAGTAGAGTACATTAAACCCACACCAGGAAATGGACCACTGAAAGGTTTGATTGTGTGGCTCTTTGCTCCTGAAAGACTGGTTTATTTTCTAGTTTCAACAGTACAGTTTGTTCCTGCTGCCGGCCTTCAGGCTTCAAACCTGACAACGGCCACCCTGATCTTTCTTAGCAGTAGGGGTAAGGAGAAGTCAGGGAAATGATTCCTTAATATGCATATTCCTTGAGTTAACAAATGGTCTCCTAGAATGTAGGGGAATAGAAGCTAAAGGCTTTGACAAATACCCAAACACCAGTGTATAATGTAATCAGACAGCTTGTATTTTTATGGGAGGGGTCCTTTGGTTCCTCAGTTTCTGTTTGGTTGTCAGTCCAGGAGAGGTCAGTAAAAAAACAACAGGCAGACTTGGAAATCAAGTGTGTAAGGAGGATGTACAGAGTATAAAATGTGGGGTTTTTGTGACTTAAGATCAGAACAAAGTGTGGCTGCCAATCACAGGTCTCAGAATGAGTCCTGAGTGGGAGAGCTATGGAAAAAATGGATGGAAAAAATGTGGAAAGAGAATTCTTGAGCAAGGGAAAAATCTGGCAGGAAAGCCTATCATATAAACGAGAAGTGTCTGGCTATATTGCAGTTTGAAGGTTTTAGAGGAGACATAAGAGTGGGTTTCTGAATAGAAGAGTTGGTCAACATGGAAGATTAGTGATAGTAGTTTTGGAGTATCTCCAGGAGTCTTTAAAATAGGGATAGAGTGTCATCTGTTTGGAATGGCTTAAATAGGGTGTTACCTGAAGGCAGGAAAATGGATTAAATTAGTGTTTGCCATTCTATGGACTTCAAGATCTAGCCTTATAGCAACTCAATCGAATTCAGCTATCATTTTTTGAGCTCCTACTATGTGTAAGTCATTCTGTTGGGGATACAGAAAAAATGAAACAGTCCTCACCCAAAGAAAATTTACATTTTTCCAGTGATGTGTATGTCTGTGAATGCTTAAATCTTTAAATTATTTTTTTACTTTGAGATTTAATAATAGGATATGACAGAAATGATTATTTCTCTCTCTTATTAATAGTCGATTATTAAAATTGGGGACACCCCAGCATTCCCCCCCTCCCCCAGTTCTATTTCTTTGTCCAGATAGGATTAACACTCTCCTCTTTCTGGGTATTGCTGCTCCACCCAACTAGCTCAGACTTCAGTATAGATATAGATTTTTTTTTGTCTAGATTGCCCAAGGCTGGGGTGGCCTGAGTATAGGAATAGTCTCTCTGGACAAGAGTGATGTGATGTCACATTCAGCCCTCTTAGGAGTGAGCTCCATTGTAAAATCCATCTCTCACTAATTGTTAACCAATCAGAGTTGATAGATACCTCAGGAACACTCTTCTTGCAAATTTATAAAATGATTACCCATTATTATTATTATCATATTACCCATAATTAATAAAATTACCCAGAAATGATGTCTTTTAAGCTTTTAAAATGCCACAGATAGATTGATTTTACCTGTATGGTGCAGACCATAGCCTAATTATACTTTCTTACATTAATGAGTCTATTCCATGTCCTATAAATCTACCAGAGGGGGTCCACCCAATGATCACAAGGCCTTTATATCTTGGCATTGCAGAGATATCAATGGAGGCATGACCAGCCATCTCTTTTTCCAGTCATAAATTTCTCTGATACTATAATTTAAATTGGTTTTCCTATGCAATTTTTCCTTGGTAATATATCACAGCCTTCTCACATTCACCAGGCATGTCTGCAAATGTCCTTTGAGTGAACCGTGGCTTTATTTCTAACGGCATCAAGTCTATCCCATGCTTTGCAACCTTACAGGATCATCAGAAGAATATTGACATTGAAAATGATGAGTCTTTGTTTCAGGGTGTAGATTAGGGTCATTAAAAGCACTGTAAAATTTCTCCAAAGTGATCTGATGAATTATCCTCCTATTTAATTGCAAGCCCAGTCCATTGTCTATACATAGTATTTGACCAAGACAGGTATATGACCAAGATATTCTTCAACCATTTGTTTAGATCATAGATCTCATTTAGGAAGCTTTGAAATATTCTGGGACTTGAAACAATCAGCTCAATGTCATCTTCAAGCAAGAACAATTCAGGGACTTCACCGATTATGGGGAATTTCTCTTCCATTTGGATTCAGTCCTTCATGTCCTCCCTGACCATGGCAAACATCTTTGGCAAGCCTACATGTTTTATGCTTCATTTCATATTAATAATCATAAAGTCATATGGCAATTTTGTCACTGTTGTTATACCCATTCAGGGAATCTTATGTTAGTGTGTTCATGAGAGACATCTTCTTAGAGGAGAACCTTTAAGGTGTCATTTTGCTCTTCTGAATGAGTGAATGTGTGTTTGTACAGTCAACAAACAATTGTATCTTGTAGCTCTGTACTTTTCAGTAAGTCCTTCAATTGTAAAGGTATGGTTTACTACAGAATATTATTTGAGAAAGCCTGCCTATTCCCTTTTCATTCAGTCAAGAAGAACTTACTTAGTGCTTGTGTGTGCTAGGCACTATTCTAAGCCCTGGGGATACAAAGAGAGGCAATAACATGGTCCCTACATTAATGTATCTAGAAGTTGTACTACTTTCATTTTTATGCCATCCGAAATTCCATTATCTAATCACAATTCATTGTCATTATATATATATATATATATTTTTTTTTTTTAATAAGCAATCGGGGTTAAGTAACTTGCTTAAGGTTACATGGCCAGTTATTATTTCTGGGTGTGGTGCTGAGTGTCTGAGCCCGGATTTGATCCGGGTCATCCCGACACTGGAGCCGGTCGCTGAGCCACCTGGCCGCCCCTCATTGTCATTATATTTTAAATCAGTGTTGCACTTGGCTATCATATCTTTCTTTCGGGCAAGAAGATCAAGTTTTTGCTGGATGAGATAGTTTTAGGGACTTTCAGTCTCCCTGTTGTGACTGATTATAATATATATAAAAATATTTATATATTTTATATATATTTGTATAAATATATACAAGATATATTTATATGAATTAGATTTCCTTAGGAAATGGGGATCATCAATATGGACTCCTACAATTCTACTCATTTCCTATTTTCCATCATCAACAGCTAAAATAATAAGTTATTACGAGGGGTTTGTCTTAGTCATAAACCATATCTTTCTATTTTCATTCTTTATTTTAATTTGGTATTAGTTTTGATCTTTTGTCTAATGAAATCCCAAGTCTGACTATACTCAATCAGCTCACTTAGGATTGACTTCCACACCAGTGAGCAGTTGTTTCTCATTCATTAGAATAGAATTAATTTCATTTTTTTGTATTTTATTCAGTGCTAACTACTTCCACATTTCCCAGCATTCTTTTTGAAGAATATATTCATGATAGCAATCAATCAATAAACATTTATGAAGTGTTTACTCTTTTAGATAGTGTGATTAGACCTTGGGATACAAATAGGAAGCAAAACAATCTTTGTCCTCAAGAAACCTTATTCAACTCAAAATTTTTAGCTCTGAACTATGTATTTTAAATAATTTTCTGCTATCCTTGCTGTTGCATGGAAATTCCTGAATATTAGAGCATGACTTAATTTGCAGGATCTTATCAGGCCATTCCTAAAACTCTTATATCTCTTCATCTTTCATTATATATTGGAGCACAAGCTGCATTTATCTTCATCATAGTCTTTTTACAAATCTTTTTCTTGAAAACGGCAATATTAGATAACCAAATATCCCATGGTATGACATTGTTGCCTTTCATGTACAATAAACCCAACTCTACTAACCCCTTTATTTGCTTCTCCAAGGAGAATAAGCCATCCTTCCATTTAGATGTAATTTCCTTTTGTCTACTAGTTTCATTTATAGGCTGTCACGATTGGTATGATTTAGTTTCTCCACTAGTGCAGTCAGTCTTTAGTCACTGGGCAAGATTTTACATTTAAGGAATCAATGGTTAAGTTAGTATTTGCATGTATTTTAAAACTTATGTGGGGGTGGCTAGGTGGCACAGTGAATAGAGCACCGGCCCTGGAGTCAGGAGCACCTGAGTTTGGATCTGGCCTCACACACTTAACACACACACACAAAAAAAACCCTAGCTGTGTGACCTTGGGCAAGTCACTTAACCCCAATTGCCCTCCCCCCAAAAGCCAAAAAAAAAAACCCAATTTATGTGATTATTAGTATTCTCTGTCTCCTTTTCCACCATAGAGCCATTGTCACTGCACAAATGGCCCCAGAGTGAGGACCATGTTGTATTTCTTTTTGTTTTCTATGTTACCATACTAGCTCCTGATGATAAGACTTGCTGTATTTAGCCGAGTTTGCTCTCATTAATTAGACATAGTCTGTAGTTTATCATTTTTGGAGTCTTTCCAACTTGGGAAGACCTGTCAGAGCTTGTACTTTACTTGTGTAGCTTCAAGGGTCACTTCCATGTCACACTGAGTCATTGGGCATGAAATAACTAAATATAATAAACAAACATCTATTCTGTAGACTGAGCAAGCAATATGCCTTGCACGTGTGTTCTTATTTTTAAAAATATATTTAGATATAATTGTGTTGAATAAAATACAGCTAACTTAATTTGACAGCTTTTCTAATTTAATAAGAGTTACTTGTGTCTAATTAATGGATATTAATAAAATCCATTGCTACTATTATGTAAGATGCTGAAAAATGTTTTAGTGTTAAAAAGGCGTAGTCATACTCAAGAATATCGGGTGTCACTGGGCCAAATGACTTCTTAGGTTCTTTTCAACTATCTGATTGAGAGATCAAAACTAAAATGCAAGGACTATGGAAGGCTTTGAATTGGAGCAAGGCCAACAACATGTTCTCTAAACATAGAAATGACCTCTAACAGTTCTGATGATAACAGCTTTTAATTATGAAGCACTTTTTGTTCAATGACACTATAGGATAGGTAA
>NW_027186304.1:77278044-77283003 GCF_028583685.1 Petaurus breviceps papuanus | reverse complement strand
ATACACACATATATTTACTATATTATATAGTAAATAGTATTATATAGGAAATAATATGTTTATATTATATAGGAAATAATATATAGTAAATATTATAGGTCAGGCTGGAACTCAGATCTTCTGACTCTAATTCCAGGGTATTGTCCTGTTTGATTTTTTTTTTTTTAAAGCAATCAGGGTTAAGTAACTTGCTAACGGTTACAGGGCCAGTTATTTCTGGGTGTGGTGCTGAGTGTCTGAGCCCGGGATTCGATCTCCAGGTCGATCCCAACACTGGAGCAGGTGCTCTTACTCGCTGAGCCACCTGGCCGCCCCTAAGCAATTGGGGTTAAGTAACTTGCCCAAGGTTACACGGCCAGGTGTTTCTGGGTGGGTGCTAAGTGTCTGAGCCCGGGATTCGATCTGCAAGTCGTTCTGACACTGAAGCCGGTGCTCTTACTCGCTGTGCCACCTGGCCGCCCCGTCCTGTTTGATTTCTTTAGGTATCTGAATTTAGAAAATGAAGTTAAATATAGAGAATATCACCCACAAAGCCCAAAAGTCCATGTCTAGAGGAAAACTGAAGAAAGATTGGGTATCAGGAACAAATGTTTTTCTTTGTCAATAGTCAGTTAATGAGCATTTATTAAGTACCTACCACTGCACTAAAAACTAGGGATAAAAATAAGACCCAAGACAGTTCTTGCTTTCAAGGAGCTCACAGTCTAATAGAGTAGACAACACGAAAGCAGCTGTGCACAAACAATACATACAGGAAATAGTGAGTTTTAATTATGCAGTTGTCCCAAAAGTCTCAGGACAGTTTTAAGTTATTAAAGATTAAAACTGCACTAAGACTTTTGGGACAACCTGTACATTCTTTTTAAAAAAGCAACTATTTTAAGGAAGAAGGGTAAATCTTAGTCACATTAAGAGTGTTTCATATTCTAAACCTTTTTTTAGTTATTTAGGTGTTATGATTTAGTGCTTTACATTTTGTAAAAAGTTATTATAAGCTTAATACTAAATATCAACACACTTAAATTTGCTTTATAACAACTTAACATTAAGTTAATATTGATGCAGAAAATATGAGAACTTTTCAGTCATTCCCTCTTAGTCTCTCTAGTGTTTTACATTTTAAAAGCTATTTACATTCATCCTTCTAGTCTTTGTAAGGCAAATTGGCATAATTTTGTAGACAAGATGCAGAAATAGAGAAAGGAATAGTTTGTTTAAGGTAACAATAATGTGGTGATTCCTAATTCCCAACTTTCTTTCTTTTCTGCAGTCATGAATGACCTTTGGCAAATTCAAATCCAGAGTAATGGATGAAAGTAATTGATGAAAGGGAAAGGTCTTCTGAAACATTTCCTCAGACAGTAAATTCTCACACAATTCAACCTTTTCCCTCACCATTAGTGGTTTTATCACTTCCCTTGTGATTTCCTGAATGCCAGAAATATAATTCTTTCAAAGTGGGGCCTTTAGTTTTTTAAGAAACATCAGGAAAATTTGATCCTTTGCAGTGCAATCAAGAACTCTTCAGTAAATTAAAATCCAATCTCATCCCTAAGACATACTTTTTTAAAAAAGGAGAAAAGTCAAGTACGAGAGAATAAAAGATGAAATTTTCTTACGCTTTTGGCCAAAAGATGTTGTGAGATTTTGACTTTTCTTCTGGCTGGACTGGACACTGAAAAATGAGTTAAAAAAAAACTCATTAGGGAGAACATAGGATTATAGCATCTTGAATAGCTTTTTCTTTGGAATCTCTTTTTTTTTTTTGTATTTCTGGTATTGGAACTGGGGAGAGGGAAAGAAAGATTTGGGAAAGTGAAGGCAGAGAAAGGCAATGTGATATGTTAGTTCATTGTTGGCAATGGTGTAGACCATGACTGCAGAACAAACTGTATTGGTGGGCAAAAATGCATTTAACTGGTGCCATGACTAGGTCACATGGTATAATTAGGCCAGGACCGAGTACAGGACTGGTTTTTGAAATATGGAAATGGAGAGAAATTGCAACAGAATAAAAATCAACAACAACCACAACTACTGTCTTGACCTGGGCACTTTGATGTGATGCCAGCTAAAATGGTCTGAGGAGAAAATTCAATTTTGCTCCTTCTGGGAATCTCTTGAACTCTTTCAAAATATTTAGTAATGGTGAACAGAGCTGTGCTCCTTCTATATTTAGGTTTTCTTATACCTGCCAGGCCATCCAGGCATAGTTTTGACAAAAAAAAAAAAATGAAAATATGTTAGGAAAGCTAACATAGTTATTCACTTTGGGGTCATAGGATCATAGATTGGTGCAATGGGGGTACTGATCATAGGACCCTGGTCAGCTTAGTTCTCCTTATCCCACCCTCCTTTGAGATGTCCCTTGACACTTTTCTTCCTATGTACTCTTTTTTTTTTAAATTTTTATTTTATAATAAATTTTTTTTTTTGCTTTTTGGAGGGGGAAGGCAGGGCAATTAGGGTTAAGTGACTTGCCCAAGGTCACACAGATAGTAAGTAAGTGTCTGAGGTCACATTTGAACTCAGGTCCTCCCTACTCCAAGGTTGGTGCTATATTCACTATGCCGCCTAGCTACCCCCTTCCTAGGTAATCTGCACTTCATATCCTATCACTCTCTAAATGGTCTGGGGGAGGAGGGAGTTAATAAATTAGGGGTCTCTTTATGAAGGCCTTCATTACATTTAGAATTGGATGTCATCTAATCTGAACCCCTTTTGATAGATGAGGAAACCCAGAGAGTTTAAGCAGTCTACTTATAGCAGAATTGGAACACAAAGCTAGATCATGTCAGCCAGATCCAGAAATCTTTTCTAGTGCCCCATTCTGCTCAATGTTAGACTAATGAGGATACTGCCATCTGCTAAAATTGTGCCAGTGTCTCTTAATAATAGCATTTGGATAGTGCTTTAAGGTTTACAAATCACTCACAACTCCAGTGAGGTAGGTGATATATCTCTCCATTTTATAGATGTGGAACTTGAGACTCAGAGAGGTTAAGTGACTTCATAGCTACTAAGTGTCTGAGGAAGGATTAACTGAGGTCTTTCTGATTCCAAGTTGTGTACTCTATCCACTAAGCTACCTAGGGGCCTCTTCTTTCTTCTCCAGTGGAAGAAACAAGGGACAGGGAGGAGAAATGATAATGATCAAAGAGATTCAACAACCCCCTAGTTTCCTTTGGAAGCTCAGATTCAATCCATCCCCTTTAATATTTTTTATTTTAATTTTTTAGCTTTGGAATTACTTCAAACATTGTCCAGCTTGCCTTAAAATAAATCTGATCTTGTCTCATCTCAGGAAATAAACATTTCAACTTTTGTTTCTTGGCAGAACCACAGCTTTCTTTCTTTTTTTTTTTTTGTTTGCTTTGTGTTTCCCCTCCTTAAGATCCTGACAGGGAGCATATTGCCCTGACCTAGGCAGGAATTCAAAGTACTTAAAAGGAATGTGACATTGGCTTTTCCAGCCACCTTTTCTGGGAGACAAGAAGGGGTTTAAGATTGGTTTTTGAAGAAGATGAGAAAGAGAGGTTAAGTGACTTGCTGGGGGTGTCAGGGCCACTAGACCAGGGCCCTGGGCCCCTAATGAGCCTCCATAGGTAGGTCAGAATTTAAAGGTGTAACACTGAATATGGCTGACTTTCTCTGCTCCTGGAGTGGGGCTGGTTGCTGGGCCACCTACCAGTTGATAATCAGCTTCAGGTTTGCAAAGGGAATGGTAACTGTATTTTCTGAGCTCCAAACTGAGACTTTGCCTGATTGCCAAAGTCAATTTTCCTACAGATGCCCACAGAGCATGTTGGGCTCCAGGTCTTTACAATTAAAGACAATGAAGTCCCTCACCACCACCAGTGCCATCCATCCTGGGCCACAAAGCCGTGCCCTTTACAGAGCAGACTTTAGAGAGCAGCTAATCCCAAACCCTTCCTCATCTACATTTTACAGTAGAGGGAAGGAACTGAGGCTCAGAGAGATCTTAGTGAATCAGATATTTGACTTGAGAATTAGGAAGTTTTGTTGTTGTTCAGTCACTTCAGTCAGGTCTGAATCTTTGTGACCCCATTTGAGGTTTTCTTGGTAAAAATACTGAAAAGCTTTACCATTTCCTTCTCCAGCTCATTTTACAGATGAGGAAACTGAGGCAAACAGGGGTAAGTGACTTGTCCAGGATCACACAGTTAGTGTCTGAGGCCAGATTTGAACTCAGGGAGATGTCTTTCTGACTCCAGTCATTCTATCTACTGTACCACTGTGAGAATTAGGAAGACTTGAATTCAAATACTTCCGCAGTCACTTAATTAGCTGGATGAGCCTGGAGAAGTCACCTACCTTTTCCCTCCTTAGTTTTGTCACCTGGAAAATGAGAGTTGAATTCAACCCTCAAAGGCCCTTCTAATGCTTAAACCTTATGCTGCTGTGAAGTGAATTGTCCAATGTCATACAGGCAGAACAGAATCCAGATTTGAACTCAGGTCTTCAGACTGAAGTCCAATACTCTTTTTTTAAAACTACATTTTACTGTAGGCTTGCATAATAAAGGCTGATATGAATGTTTTTGTGGAGGAATTGAGATATTTCTTCTACCTATGATTCTACCTTTTGTGACTTCAAAAAAAATTATGCTGAAGTAACTAATTCAGTTTCCATTTATTTTGTTTTAAATAATATTTTATTTCCCCCCAATTACATGTAATAACAATTTTTTTGGAAAGTTTTGAAGTATGGTCTACCTGAGACCATAAAAAATCTGATGTAGGTCAGACCTGTCCAATCATGTAAAATATCCCCCTATTAGTCATTTTGTGCAAGAAGACTTGAATTAAAAAAATGAAAGAAGGAAAGAAAAAGGAAGAAAGAAAGAAAGAAAAAGGAAGGAAGAAAGAAAGAAAAAGGAAGGAAGGAAAGAAGGAAGGAAGGAAGGAAGGAAGGAAGAAAGAAAAAGGAAGGAAGGAA
>NW_027186304.1:77203163-77277944 GCF_028583685.1 Petaurus breviceps papuanus | reverse complement strand
GAAGGAAGGAAGGAAGGAAGGAAGGAAGGAAGGAAGGAAGGAAGGAAGGAAGGAAGGAAGGAAGGAAGGGAGGAAGGAAGGAAAAAGGAAAGTGAAAAATATATGATGCAGTCTGTATTCAGGCAATATCAGTTCTTTGGAGGCGGATTGCATTTTTTATCACGAGCCCTTTGGGATTGTCTTGGATCATTATATTGCTGAGAAGAGTTTTCAGTTACCATTCACTGAAACATTAGAATTTCTGGGGTACAGGACAATGGAATAGAATATTTGTGTTTTTTAAAATAGAATATTTAAAATCTAGACTGTTTGGGAGAATCTAGGGCACGTTGCTTCTGTAATCCTAAGGCAAGAGGAATGTCTTACCCTTTATACAAACGGTCATAGCCTCCAGCTGCCAGCAGCAAAGCAAATAGCATATTCAACTCTATTCCTCACACAGGTCAGCTGTGTTACCTGTGTGGTGGACTCAAGGGGTAGTATTTCTTCCCTCAAATGGGTATAATCCATCTCTGTTCTACCCAGTGGGTAAATAGACTTCCTTCACTCGGGCTATGATAAAGCCCATTGGGATTCAAATAGAAACACGACTTTAAACCCAAATCATTCTCACTTTCATTGATTGGCCCCAGGCCAGGCCTCCCTTACTCATTGTTTGGGTTTTGATGGCTCAGAGTGAGTGTAAATAGCAATTGTTTCTGTTCCAGCCAAACTCCCTGTGCATCTTTCCCTTCCAGACTGATTCTTTAAGAAGGCAAATCAGGCCAAATTTTGTTTCAGTTCTTACCTAGCCTTTCCTTACTGAATGTGTGTTACCTCAGACAAATTGGGATTTGGGAAAGACCTTAGTTTAAAAAGGTCAAGGTCCTTTATTGCGGCCGGGGCCATCGCCAATCCTCTGGACCTATGTCTTACCATTGGACTCCGATGACTTAGGAGGAAAGACTGAGGCTGGAGACTTTGCACGGCCCTGCCCCACTTAAATCCAATTCACTTGCAAGTCGAGACATCACCTTAAGATGTCATAGGACGAATGAAGAATGAACAACATCCTAACCTCTGGTCAGACTAGCCTTCTCATAGTTTCAGAAACAGGACATTCTCACTCCTGCTTCTGGACTTCTCTCATATGTTTCTTCCAGATTAGAATGACATTTCCTTGGGTAATGGGATCAAAGACTTGAAGCTGTAAGGGACATCAGAGATTTTCTAGTCCAACTGCAGCTCAGACCTCCCCAGAACAAAAGGCCAACCTTATACTTTATAGCTAAGGTGACTGAAAGAAAGGTTAAGGAGCTTCTAACTTTTCTATCCTTCATCAAATCCCCTTCTTCTCTGAAACCTACTGCACAGGTTTGTACTGTAATCTAGCCTTTAATTACTGGCTTTTGATGTTGGTATAATGGATAGAGTGCTGGATTCAGAAATGGAGCCTAAATTCAAATCCTGTTTCAAAAGCTTATTGATGGGGGCATCTAGGTGGCTCAGTGAATAGAGCACTGACCCTAGAGTCAGGAGGACCTGAGTTCAAATGTGACCTCAGACACTTAACACTTAATTAGCCATGTGACCTTGAGCAAGTCACTTAACCCCAATTGCTCCTTCAAAAAGCAAAAAAACAAAACAACTTGTTGATTTTGTGTCTTTGGACAACATTTAACCTCTCTAGATCTCAGTTTCCTCACCTGTAAAATGAGGATAATAATAGCACCTACTTTACAGGGGTGTTGTGAGGATAAAAAGACCTGAAAACACTATATATGTTCAATCCTTTCAGTAGGGTCTGACTGATTCTTCATGACTATTTGCCATTTTCTTGTCAAAGATACTGGAGTGGTTTGCCATTTCCTCCAGCACATTTCACAGATGTGGAAACTGAGGCAAACAGAGTTAAATGACTTGCCCAGGGTTACACAGCTAGTAAGTGTCTGAGGCCAGATTTGAACTCAGGAAGATGAGTTTTCCTGATTCCAGGCCTAGAGCTCAATCTGCTGTGCCACCTACCTGCCCCTAAAATGCTAGCTATTATTATTGTTTAGTACATATTTTATAGGTATTGGTTGTGTTGGTCCAGCTAGGTAGTTAACTTCTTAAGGGCAGAGACAATTAATTATTTATGTATCCATGTCCCACAATGCTGGGTACATAGTAGGTCCACAATAGAGTGAATAATTGTTGAATGATTGCTAAGCCAGTTTCAAATGGAATACTTGAGAAGGGGCTTCACAAAGGAGGCAAAAAAGGTTTTGCTAAAAACAATGCTGCAATTCCTTCCTAGAAATTGTTGTAATTAAATTGATAGTTATAAGTCCCCTTCTGCAGGGATAATACAGAAAATCTGCCCCTCACTAAAAGCTTAAGACACCTTTAATTCAGATGAAGGTAAGATAAGATAGAGTGAACAGTAAATCAGAGAAGTGTGCATAGGACCATTTTAAATACAACTTGCTGTTGGGTTTAAGTGTCCAATTTTTCTTTTCTAGAGAATATCCTTGCCCTGTGTTGAATTGCCTGAGAATAAAGATGGACTGACATTTACATAGATGTTTACCATTTGCAAAGCACTTTCTCCACAGAAACCTGTGAGGCTGAATCCTTGTGTGTTAAGGCTGTCAAAGCTTTATTTCATAGTCTTATGAGGCATATTTTTAGGGTCATAGATTTGAGCTGGAAGGATATAGTCTGACTCCCTCATTTTACAGATGACGAAAATAAGGCCCAGGAAGGTGGTGACCTTCCCAAGGTCAATCAATTAAGAAGCAATAAAGCTGGATTTAGACCCACAAGCTCTGCCCCCAGACCCAGAGCTCTTTGCACTGTGTGACTATAGGTTATTCCACATATTACACTCTTGTAGATGAGTATATTGGGCCTCAGACAAAATAAGTGACAGTCTCACAGCTAGTAAGTGTGGGAACCATGACTCAGGATCAGTTTGTTGAACAAGATAAACTCTGCAGTTCTTCGCATTATACCACATTCAGTAGAGGTTCTTAACCTGGTTAAGGTGAATAAAAACTATTTTTGACAACTGTATTTTAATATAATGGGTTGCCTTTGTAATCCCATGAATTTTGTGCATTTAAAAACATGATTCTGAGAATGGGTCTATAGATTTCACCAGACTGACAAAGGGGTGTCTGACTCAAAAATTGGTTAAGAACTCTTGATCTAGAGTCATATATTTAAGACAATAGAAAGAGAATGATGTGCAATATCTATCAGGATCACTCAGTCTTAGTTTAAAAATATTCATTGCCTTTAAATGTGAAAGGATCTTTTTGGAAGACTAGAATTCACTCAAGTGGGATTCAACCTCACTCAAGAACTGCAAAACAAATCTTTAAGTCAAAAATGCAAATGGCAGTTGACTCAGGATGTCATGGCAAGCCATCCTCCTTCAGAATGATCTCACCCTCCTGAGAATGGAATCCTAGCTCTGTTTTTCCCCTTTTCCTGGATTTAGCAATATACAGGGTGGTCCCAAAAGACTTAGTGCAATTTTAAGCCATTAGAACTTAATTGTTACATAAAGATACATTCCCTGGCACTACCTGCATTTTCAGGCTGAGTCTCTGGCTTTCCCCTCATAAGTAATGGCAATGTCAACGGTTTGCAAGATAGGAAGAAAGAATTGTCTGGATGAGAAGTCACACCAGTGAACAGACAGCTCACTTCATTTAAGCCACAATGCCTTAGAACTAACAATGAAACCCGGAGCTACGCATGAGTGACTGGCTTGCACTCCAATATGGGTAGGGTGAGAATAGAGAATGAAGGGAGAAAAAAAGGGTACTATTCCTTAAAAGAGGTAAAGGAATTGTCCAGTAATAAAACGATTTCTCTGAGTCAGCTGAGCAGTCACACAAATCCTTCCTCTAGGCATTGAACACAAGCAGAGTCCTCTGCCTTAGCCCATAAAGATCCAGCCACTTTACAATCTGGCCACCCCTATCCTCCCTCCCTGGCTGTTTTGGTGATGGGCAGCTCTGGGGCTCTCAGTATGAGCAGTACACAGGTCAGTAGATTACTTGACCTCTTCTTTTGAAATATAGGCATTGACTGGGGCATTTCCCCCTATGTTTCCCCTGGATATTGTTGTGAAATTGTATTTCTGAACCAGCTGCTTCTTGTTTCATTAACTCCTTAGCTCACTGGGGAAAAAAATAGAAGATTCAATAGGGCTGTCCTGGGGATTTTATCTTTATCTCAATTTCCTAAAACAATGAATACCTTGGGGTTGCAAGGACTGAAAGAACACTGAACAGTGCTCAGTGGTTTTCTGATGAATTGTTTCTCAGTAAGGAATCTGGAACCTAAATGTTTCCTCCAGAAAAAAAACCCAACAAAACAACAATCTGTTATCACTGACCTGAGAATAAAGCAACAATCTAGCATCTTATTTTGCTCTTCATTCCACTGTATTTAAGAAAAGACAAGAATGTACAAGGCTGTCTTGCTGAGCTTAGCTTTTTTACTCACCTTTGGATGAAATCACAGTGGTGAAAACTTCTAAATTTTCATCACTGCAGCTGTAAATCTGATGCATTTTCTTTCAGCCGTCTCTCCCTGAAGCGTGTCCTTTATCTGGCGACTGCTCTGAACTTCCTTCCAGTCAAGAGGTTTCCCTAATCCAATCTGCCTCTGTGATCATTGTCCAGGTCCACAAAAGACAGGCTGATGCTGTGATCTCATCTCATTCCAGATTCTTCATTGCAACATTTTCTACTCCCATCTGTCTTTTTATGAATTCTATTATTGCAAACATTTGCCTGAGCAGGGGAGGCTTCAGCCTCCTCCCAGGCTCAGATGGAACATTTTTATTGTACGATATATCTGCCGCAGCGAATTTGTGAGACTTTCATAAAGTGAGTGGGGATAAAGTGAAATAACCTAGCCTGTTGTACGTTTGTGGCAGGAGGGTGAGGGGTGGGTAGGAGGTGAGGGATCCTCAGCTATGGAATTTCACTAGATAGGTACCATAAATGTCCAGGACCAGCAATTGTCCCTTATTTTCTCAAGCTTAAGATTTTGCAAAGGTTTTCAGTTTTATCACAAAGATTCCTTTGTTAGGGCTGAAAATTCAAGAATTTTTCATGTTGACTTTTGTTAAAGTTTCTCTGTTAAACCCAGGAATTATTTCTGTAAAATATGTTTTTCATGCCTGTGCATTATAGCACTTTCATTTTCAACAAATTGGGCTTTTTTGACATCTACATGAACTCTCAAAGACTATGCTAGGGATACAATTCATTCTGGGGGAAGTTACAGGATAACATGTTATATAGTTTGGAACAGGGCTAGAGGACACAGTAAGTGCTTAATAAATGCTTTTTGACTGACTGGTTTATTGACTGCATATACATACTTTTCCTGTACATATGCTTTTACATCAGGACTAGGGAATCTGTAATAGCACGATAAGTTTTTGCTCACTTATATAATAATAATAACAACAACTAGCATTTGTATATTACTTTAAGGTTTACAAAGTCTTTCACAAATGTTATCTCATTTGATGCTTAAAACAATCCTGTGAAATTGGTGCTGTTATTATCCCCATTTTACAGAAGAGGAAACTAAAAGAGTTGTATGCCTTTACTTACAACTCAGGTCTTTTTTTTTTCTTTTTTGGAGGGGGGGGAGGGCTGGGCAATTAGGGTTAAGTGACTTGCCCAAGGTCACATGGCTAGTAAGTGTTAAGTGTTTGAGGTCAGATTTGAACTAGCCGCCTCAACTCAGGTCTTTCTGATTCCAAATCCAGTACCCTATAGACAGTGTATATGTGTGTGTTTGTGTGTGTGTGTGTGTGTGTGTGTGTGAGAGAGAGAGAGAGAGACAGACAGAGAGAGAGTACACTTCCAAGACACTTTTCCCCACAAACCACTATGATATGAGATAGTATAATTTAAGCCTGTTATTAGTAGAGACCCCTTCTGGCACACTATCTGGGGAATGGTCCCCTAAATCAGTATCTAAGTGAACAGCCAGTTGGGAGAAGGTGATGGTAGTGCAAGAAGAGCCCTCCCCACAGCTCCTTTCTGTAATCCTTTCCCTGGGCCTGGTAGTGAGGGATCCTTCCTTTCTCCAACACTTCACTTTCATAGCTTTGTTCCTGGAAGAATTACAGAACACAGAAAGAATTACATGACTTGGAAGTAGAGTTGGGTTGGAACCTTATCTGGTGGAGGGTGGATTTCCTACACTGTGTAATCATGGATCCATCTAAGTATTTGTCTAAGCCTGGGAAAGATTATATCTTAAGCCACCTTCAGCTAATACTTTAATTATCAGTTAATTCCTTTGGGGGAGGGGATTAATTGACTGTTATCTGAGAGTACTTGGAGAGCACCTAGAACCTGGGATAGTTGTTGTTGAGTTACTTTTTTAGTCCTGAATGACTCTTCCTGCCCCTACTTCTGGTTTTCTTGGCAAAGATAGTGGAGTGGCTTGCTATTTCCTTCTCCAGATCATCTTACAGAGGCAAATAGGGTTAAATGACTTGCCTAGGGTCACGGAGATAGTATGTTTGAGGCCAGATTTGAATTCAGGTCTTCCTGACTCCAAGCCCAATACTCTATACACTGAGCCACTTAGCTTGCCCTTGTGTAGCTGAGATCTTGGGGTGGTTTAAAAGGGGCATTAAAGGATTAGGAAGTGGGGAAGAGAGGGGAGGTAGAAAGGCACAGATCTACTTGGAAGGCCCTGGCAATGTGAACTAAATTTTATGATCCCAGAACGAGAACCATAGATTGCTCACCCATAGCCTGTAGAATGAAAATTGTGGATGTTCTTTGGCCTTCATTCTCAAAGAGGACCATGACATCAAGGAGATGATGATGTGACTTGCAAGTGAATTTAATTTGAGTGAGGGAGGGCTGTGTAAAGTCACCAGCCTCACTTTCTCCTCCAGAGTCATCTGCGTCCAGTGGCCAAATATAGATCAAGATGATTGATGATGGCCTAGGATGCTGTGGGAGACCTTGGCTTTTTTAAGCTAAGGTCTTTTCAAGTTCTCACTTTGAATGAGGCAATGCCCATTCAATGAATAGACCTCTTTAAGAAGTGAGTCAAGGGATGGCACCTTTATTTTAAAAAATGAATTAATGAATGAATGAAGATTTGTTAAATGCTTTCTATATACAAGACATTTTGGATAAGACAAGAGAAAGTAAGACGGTCCCTGTTCTCAAGGAGCTCCCATTCTAATGGGGGCAGGGGAGGGAGAGGAGAAAACACACATGAAAGTTTCAACAGCAAATCTTGTGGAAATGTTCCATGGTGCTTTAGGTATAAGGGCAAAGCAGCTGGTAATGGTTCTTGTTAAGGTCATTTCCACATATAATCATGCTTCGTTTTCAAAGTTGCCATTGCTACAGCCTAGAATTACTCATCTCACTTTTTTTAAGATGGAGCCCAATAATCCCATTAATATGATGCTTTCATTTTTGTAAACCCACTGGGTAACCAAAAGAAATTTTAACTATGTTGGGGGGTAAAGGGAAATCAAAGAAGAAATGATTGGTGCTTGGAATGGAGGAGAAGTTAACAGAAGAAGGTTCGGGGAAGAACTCAGTGCTTCTTTTGTTTTTGCTTTGTCTACCAAGAATGGTCTTTAGACTGGAAAGGACAGAAAGGAAAAAAGAGAGCTGAAACTGAATATAAATTACAAGATCGATAATAAGATAGAAATTAGCTGCCCTCAATGTATTCAAGTTGGCAAGGTTAGAGGAGCTATAGATATGTTACAGTAGTGAAAACTGTCAGATGTCATTGCTTGAACTGCTTTTGGTGATCTTTGAAAAATCATGGAAGAACAGGAAGCTTCTGTAGGAGTGGAGAAAGGCAAATGGTGTCTTAATTTTCTATACAAGGACCAGAATGGTGATATCTATTCTTGGACAAATTCTTGAACACATTATTTTTTTGTTCTTTGCTACTACAGAAAATGCTGCTATCAATATTTTATTATATGCGAAGCCTGCCTTTTCTCTTTTTCTTTCATTAAAAAAAAAATCATTGATCTCCTTGGAGTATAAGCCTAATAATGGAATCTCTGGGTCAAATCAAAGAGACATTTCTTAGCAGTATTCCAAATTGCTATCCAGAACTGATAGACCAATTCATAGCTCTGTTAACAGTGTGTGACTCCAACACTATTTCCATCTTTTATCATCTTTATCAATCTGTTGCTTCTGATGTGGAACTTTATCACTATTTTGATGGACATCAAATATTATTTATTAGTGATTTGGAGCATTCTTTTCATATGCCTATCAATAATTTGAAATTTTTCTGAGAACTATCTGTTCATACCCTGTTCATATACTTATTGGAAAATGTCTTTTATATAAAAAATGGCAGACAGTATTTACTGAAAGTCTGAACAGATTAGACCATATTAACTCTCTCTCTTTTTTCTTCTGACATGGTGAGTAGATTACAGGAATGTAGTAAACATAATGTGGATAAATTTAGTGAAACATTTGACAATTCCTTTTGAACAGACAATAATACAGTTACAAGGATTTGAAACTGATTGAATGTCCATTCCCAAAGAGTCATAATTAATAAGTAGATGGCTACAAAAAAGGAAGAGCAGCTAGGTAGAGAAGTGGCTGGAGTCAGGAAGACTTATCTTTGTAAGTTCAAATCTGGACTCAGACACTTACTAGCTGTGTGACCCTGGGCAAGTCGTTTAACCCTATTTGCATCAGTTCCTCATCTGTAAAATGAGGTGGAGAAGAAAATGGTGAACCACTCCAGTATCTCTGCCAAGAAAACCACAAATGGGGTCATGGAAAGTTGGACATGACCGAAAAATGACTTAACAAAAAGCTTAGAAAGAGAACTACAATCAAGTGTGCTAGAGACTCAGCCATGAAAGGTGGTGATAAAGAGGAAGTGCCTTCTAGACATTATGGACAGATTATGCAAATGTATGAAAGAGGGAGACAGAATGAAGAGGTTAGAGCATAGCTAGCAGTTCAGTTTGGATAAAATGTGTAGGGTGTGAAGAACAATATGAATTAAAGTTGGAAAAGAGAGGTTGGGGTCAGAGTGTAGAGGGAGTTAAATACCAAGCTGGGGAAATTCTTTAATCAGAGTGGCACTAGGGAGCCACCGAAGGTTTTTGCTCAGGGAAGTGATATGGTTGGACCTTAGCCTCAGAAATATCATTTTGTCAACTATGTGAAGGATGTCGGATGAGGAGAGATTGGAATCGAGGGGATCATTTAGGAGGAGATTATGGTAATCTAAGTGAGAAGTGATGAGGTGGTCCTGTAAGTGAAAAGCAGAGAATAGGTGTAAGAGGTATTGTGGAGGCAAAATTGCCAAGTGAGTCATAGATAACTTACAACAGTGATATGCTAGAGCAGGCTCCTACCTACTGGGAAGAGCCCATTCATAATTTTTGTGTGTGAATATTTACATCTTGGAAACAACTATCTGGAATTATTGGGATCTTGAAAATAAGATTACAAATCAGGGTTAGATTTATTGTTTCGTCGATTTCTAGACTTAAGAAATTGAGGGAAAGAAAGTTAAAAGTTGCAAATTAAGCTTTCAAGTATATGCTGTATACATTCCTTTCCACCCCCCCACCCCCAAGATCTGGTTGTTAAACATTTATCAGCATACCTTTGAATGTAGGTGACTGGACCAAACCCTGTCCTCCACTGACCACTCCCTAGTTTTCATCCTCCTCAATCTGACACCTCTCTCCTCACAATATCCCACTCAAGATCTACCTAATCTTTTCACTGTGTTCTCTGGAATGAATAGTCCATAGGTAACAAACTTGCTTTCATCTTAAACCTTTTCTTTCCTTACTCCTTTCATCTTCTTACTCCTTCCAAGTTCCCTTCTGATGATGTGGCATCTAGAGCCACCCTTTCCAGCACAGGTTGCACTTGCACTCACACCTCTTCTCCCTCTTACCTGCTGTGTTGTGGTATGGGGGGAAGGGAAGGGCAGCAGTGGGGGTCAGGGAGTTGGAATACTCCTTGCTCCCCACTGCCACTTCCAAGCTTTCACCCTACCACCATCACCTCATGGAGAGGTGGACATGACTGACAAACAACTTACCAACAAAAAACTTAGAAAGGGAATTACAACAGTGTGCTAGAGAAGGATCTCCTTCACCTCTCCTTGTATGAAGTTCATTAAATCTATATTTATCACTCAATTAAGATTTTGGTAGCTATTACCTACCAGTCTCTAGGATGCTCACCCTCCTGCCTCAATGCCTGGCTCATGGTCTTTTTCTCTTCCTCAACTGCTACCCTCATACCGGGTGACTACAAGATACATAGATTCTTCCCCAAACCTACTAACTTCTCAGGTTCTCAACTTTCTCATTTCTCATAACCCCTTCCTCCATCGCACCACAGCTACACACAGAGATGGTCATGCCCTTGATCTTGACCTCACCTCCAAGTGTTTCACTCTCATGTTCATAAACTCTGGAATTCCGTTATCTGCTCTTAATCTTTTTTTCCATCTTTCCCTCTACCTTATGACCCCTAACTCTCTTCGACCTTGGCATTGCCTCCAATCCTCCTATTCTCAGTTCTTTCCCAGGCCATCACCCTTTCACTGCCTACACTTCTCTCCCATCTTCAATCTGATCCCTTGGTGAGCCAATTCAACTCGAGACTACCCACTTCTCTTGAGTTCCTTGTCCTTTTATCTTCTTACTTATCTCTCCCTGCCAAGTTCCAATCTTGTATTACTCCCACCATCTGTTGCCTTAACTCCTATTCACCTATTGCCGAGTGAAGCTGGAGAAAATTGCAAAACCTTATTGATTGGGTAGAAATATGTTACTGTATCTCAACCTGGCTCCCAAGTGTCAAGTAGGTTAGTGATGTGCTGATAAATGTTTAATAACCAGATCTTCTTAAAAGGTAGAGTGGGGCGACATGGCTAAGTGGCATGCATAGTGGATAGAGCAGTGGTTCTGGAGTCAGGAGTATATGAGTTCATATCCAGCCTCAGATGCTTATTAGCTGTAGGATTCTGGAGAGACAAATTAAGGGGCTGACAAGATCTGCTTTGTTGATCCAAAAGCATCAACATGGGATAATAACATTAATAATAAAAACTGGTATTTATATGGCATCTATGTGCCAGACACTGTGTTAAGTGCTTAACAAATATTATCTCATTTGATTTTCACAACCCAGGGAGGTAGGTCCCCTTTTTACAATTGAGAAAACTGAGGCAAACAGGTTAAATGACTTGTCCCAGGTCACACAGCTAGTAAATATCAGAGCCCAAATTTGAACTCGGGTCTTTCTGACTGTAGGCTGACATACACATTTATACATATATAAATACGTAATATCCACTGTGCAGCCTAGGTGCTGGGATACTGTCATCTCACCTGGCAGTACTCATGACAAGCATTAATAATGAAATATGCACGAATATAACTTTAGTTTATATGCTGAGTCGCAGATGATTAAAAGGTAAAGAGATCCTATGAAGAACTTGCCAAGATTCTCTAAACCAAGTCAGCATATCCACTGATGCTTGGTGCCTTGACTCAGAGGTAGGCATAGGGGAGAAGAGTGAAAAATATATTGGAAAATATAGTTAAGTATTAAAAAAATAAAAGAAATCAAAGGCTTATACTTTGAAGCCTCCAAATTATGTATTATATGTAAAATATTAAATATATAGGGTCTTAGAATTGAAAAGGCCACTTAGTCTAATCTATATTTGGAAGGGCAAAATAATCTCTTCTACACATCTTCAACAAAGTGCTTTCCACTTTCTCCTTAAAAGTCTTTAATGAAGGAAACCATTATTTCCTGAGGTAGGTCAGTCCATTTTTGGACAGCACTAATTGTTAGGAAGTTGTTCTTTGTACCAAACTACTTCCTTCCAACTTTTGCTTGTTATTCTTAGTTCTTCTTTTCCTTTTGTTCCAAACAGAGTAAGTCCAGTATCTCTAGGACATGATAGCACTTTAAGTGCCTGAAGGCTTCTCTTCTTACCATTTTGTCCACAAGGATAGTAGAATGGGGACTGAGCAATGAGTCCTGGGAGCATGTGGACATTTGGTGAGCCTGCTTCTGGACATGTTCCAAAATGGAGAATAGTGTCCCCTATTACTCATCACTTCAATTATGCAAGCGGTAAGCAGGCTCATGAAACAAACATCCATGTGTTCCCAGAATTGGACCTTTATATGCCAGTCCACTGTCTCACTAGTATAACTTTGTCAAATCATAAATACTTTCTTCAGGAAAAGGGTTGGAAGGTATTGAATATATGAAACATGTAATATCATATAAATGACTAGTTATGAGATAGTCATTTTAGAATTATCTATGTGCAGTCAGCACCATTGACTAATTAGAGCAAAGGTCCAAATCAATATCAGATTTTGGAAGAAACAGTGAAAACTTGGAAGACGACAGCTTATAATTAAACACCTCCAATTTGAATTATGTAAAAAGGTATTGGTTCTGGAAAATGGGAAATGTATGAAGAAAAAAGTATTGTCTATCTTTACCATTTTCTATGAAGTTTTACTAGATGTAAAGTAACCACCACATTAAGGAGAACAAAGGAGTCCAGAAAATGCATTAGGCTAGAAACATTCCATCTCTTTGTCAAGAAGAGAGACATGATGGTCAAGAAGAGCCCAGGTCTAAAATATGTACATTAGCTAAACATTACATAAGAAGACGGTGGAAGATTCTGGCCTCATGCAACAGTGAAAAGCTGTGTTTGATAAAAAAAAAAAATTCCAGAAATCTTTGCATGAAACCCAAACAAGACAGATCAGCTCAAGAGCATTTAGGGAAGAATCTAGAACAACAAATAAATGAAAAAAATTTGAATAGATCTGCCTCCATTTCTTTTGCAAACTGTTTTTGTGACTTATGACAATAGCACTACCACATTTGCATTCTTAAATACCTCGGTCCCTGATGTGCTATGTGTGGAAGTAGAAATAGTACTTAAGAAAAGGCTGCTAAACTGAATTTTATTTTGCTTTTTAATAATGTCTTTTTATTATTATGAACTTGAATACATCAACAAATGTAAACATTTCCTCATAAAAAAAGAACTGAAAAAGAGAATTATATAGAATACCATAGATCTCTAATACACATAGCTCATTTAAAAATGTATATATTCAATTTAAAATGGTGATTCCGACGCTGTCCTCCCTGTCTCTGTCCTCTTCTGAATTTCTTTCTGCTCCCTCTGTATATTTTTTGAATATTTGATTGATGCTTCTCTCTCCTCCCACTCCCACTTCTCTCTCTCCTTCTCCTCCTTTCATAATCACTTATTCCCTCAACATTCAGTATCTTCTGGTTCTTGCTTATCTGACTGTCTTTTCTATTTTACACACACACATACACACACACACACACACACACACACACAACAATGCCAAATACTTTTGATGATTTACTGCTTTGTAGAATAGTTTGGGATTTAGTTCTGGTAGGTCCCTTCCTTCTCACTCTTTTTCATTATTTCCCTAGAAGTTCTTGACCTTTTGTTCATGCACATGAACTGTTATTTTTCTAATATTGTAAAGTAGCCCTTCCTTTGATATTTTGATATGTATGGGATTGAATTTGTAAATCAGTTTAAGCAGTAGTATAATTTTTATTATATTGGCATGTAAAGTCATGAGCAATTAACATTTCTTCGGTGATGTAGCTCTATATTTCTAGAAAGACTATTTTACAAATTAAAGTCATATAATTCCTGTGTGCTTTGGTAGGTGGATTCCAAAATATTAAACATATCTTGTAGTTATTTGGAAAGGAATTTCTTTTTCTGTTTCTTTGTGCTAGGTTTTGTTGTAAACATACAGAAAGGTGATAATTTTTGTGTATTTCATACTACTAGTTTACAAAAAATGATTTTTAGTTGAGGTTTTAGAGTTCTTTAAATAAATCATCATGTCCTCTGTAAAACATAAATACTCTTTACCTTATTAATTCATTTATCCCTATGTTTTTTAATATTTTAAATAGAAATGGATATTGTATTTAAAGCTTTTTTTGCACCTAATAATATAATCATAATAATTATTATCATTGTTATTCATAGGATATATTATGTTTATGATTTCTCTAATATTGAACCAATCCTACATTTTCAATATAAATTGCAGCTAATTATAGTGTACAATATTTTAATGTCTTTATTCTCTCTGATAATAGTTTATTTAATATTTTTGTGTTTATATTCATTACATTTATTGTTCTATAGTTCTCTTTCTCTACTTTATCTCTCCCAGGACTCCTAGGACGATATTAGTCTTATAGAAGGGATTCGTAGTAACTTTTCTTTCCCCCCTTTTTTTTTTGCAAACAATTTCTGTAAAATTGGAATTAATTATTCTTTGAATATTTTATAGAATTCACTTGTATATCCATCTAGTTCTGTTTTTTCCCCTTTTGGGAATTCCTTTGAAGTTAGTATATTACTTGAGTTCATGAGTTTTGAGCTGCAATAGGGCTAAAGTTGATTGTGTACAACAAATCAGGCAACAGTGAAAGGCCACCAGGCTGCCTAGAGATGGATGAATGAGTCTGGGTCAAGGATTACTAGGGCAATTAGGATGGTAAGAAGTTTGTAAAACCATAGGATATGATAACTGAATAAGAATGTTTAGCTGGGAAATGAGAAGACTAAGGGCAGGCATGATCACTATTTTCAACTATTTGAAGGTCTGTGTCGTATAAGATCAAACTTTCTCTGTCGCTTCAGAGGACAAAATGGTCTAATTGATGGAAGTTACAGGGAAGCATATTTTGACTCAGCCTAAGAAGGACTTTTCTAACAACTGAAAGTTTAACCATGGAACTGGCTACTTCATTAGGTAGTGAGTTTCTTGTTTCTGAATATGTCCAAGCAGAGACTGAATGGTTGTATTTCTGGGAAGTTCTTGAGAAGATTTTTACATAGGGTGGGAAGTTGGAATAGAAGACCTCTTAAGAAGTGGTTCAATGCTTTAAATCCAAAATTCTAAAGTACTAGGATTCTCTGGATCCTGTGCCCACCTGGACCAGAAAATTCTTCCTCTCTAATCTCTCCACCACTTTGAGCACCAGTCACCAAGTTGTGTATGTTTAGCTATTAGAGAGGCGGTAAATACACCGTACTGAGAAGTGTGCTGGAATAATCACCATATTGAATATATCACCATATGGAATATCACATACCTCCTAATTCACCTTATACTTCCACTGCCCTGGATCACAAACATTTTGTCAGTACTTAGTTTAAACAACCTCATGGATCCATCATGTCTTTTCAAGAGGAGAAAAATGATCTCTTTTTTCTGTTCTCCCAATCCACATATAAGCAGAAGCAACAGGTTAAACTTGACCCAGTAATTTCAAGAAATGTCTAGGTATTCTGAAAACTTTCTCAATTTATTTCATAAAGTTAGGAATTGGGGTGGCTAGGTGGCGCAGTGAATAGAACGCCAGCCCTGGAGTCAGGAGGACCTGGGTTCGGATCTGGCCTCAGACACTTCACACACACACACACACACACACACACACACACACACACACAAAACTAGCCATGTGACCTTGGGCAAGTCACTTAACCCCAGTTGCCCTCTAAAAAGCCAAAAAAAAAGTTAGAAATGAAATTGCTTAAATCACTTTTGGTAAGTAAACTATCCTTCTTCCTCTTTTCTTTTTAGGAAAAAAAAATGATTCACTGTTGAACTTAATGAATGTGCTCTCCTTTGTGCATGAAGATAATTCTCCTGAGCCATCATTCATAGGACATATACTACTTGGAGCTGTTTTGACAAATTGTGTGTTGACAAATTTGTGCTGATTCACCAATCTTGTCCCATCCCCTTTGTGGATAATGGCAACACTTGGGAGGCAGCTGTCTGGGAAGAGAGATATGGTATGTGGTCAAGGAACAGAGTAAAGCAAACAGGTCCTTATAGGAATTCACCTCGTGACCTTGGCTTCAGTGTACTTGGTTCTGGCTAATTGAACTAACTGGTCACTGACTCATACTAAACAATGGAAAGACAAAAGGTAAAATTCTTCTCTGAAAGAGTTTAAATGAGGTAGAGAAGTAGATACACTAGCCTCAACGGAATTCCCAATGGGGGAAAACCAGAACTAGATGTATATACAAGTGAATTCTATAATATATTCAAAGAATAATTAATTCCAATTTTACAGAGATTGTTTGCAAAAGAAGGGAAAGAAAAGCTACTACAAATCCCTTCTATAAGACAAATAAGGTCCTAGGAGTCCTGGGAGAGATAAAGAAGAGGAAGAAAACTACAAACTAATAACTTGTATGAATATAAACACAAAAATATTAAATAAGTCATTATTAGAGAGAATAAAAAACACATTAAAATGTACACTATAATCAGGTGCAATTTATATCAGGAATGTAGGACTGGTACAAGTATAACATATCCAAATGAATATGTTGGAAAGTATTAAATGGAATACTTTCATGAAAAAATTGCATTCAATTTAAGAAACATTTATTAAAAGACTTCTGTTGGATATACTATGCTAAATACTGAGGGAATGCAAAGTTTAGATAATGTACAATACTTGCTCTCATAGGGCAATCTAGAATCTAGTAGAAAGCATAATTCTTTCCTTTAAATTCCTCTTAAGGATTCTAGCTTCAGAACCTCCTATATGGAGTAGAAGTTGGGATAATACCTGTGATACAGTAGAAAGAATACCTGGAGTTGGAGAATCTGTCTTGTGTGTTCAGTCATGTCTGACTCTTCATGACCCCATTATGGGGTTTTCTTGGCAAAGATAGTGTGGTGCCTTACCATTTCCTTCTCCAGTGAATTAAGGTAAACAGAGATTAAATGACTTGCCCAAGGTCAAACAATTAGTGTCTGAGGTCACATATGAACTCAGGTCTTCCAGACTCCAGGCCCAGAGCTCTATCCATTGTGCCACCCCGCTGCCTCATCTGTGTAGCCATGAGCAAATCATTTAACTTTTCTGAGTCTGAGTTTTTCATTTGTGAAATGACTAGATGATGGCTAAGGTCTCATCTAGTTCCAAAGGACAACTTAATGGAAACAAGAGGGTTCTAGCTTCTATGGGCATCCTGTGCTCAGACTGCATGTCTACAGGAGAGGGGAAAATCCTTTTCTCCTGATGTATAGTTAAAATATGCAGACCAGCATTAACTCATGCCTGTACTACTACAACAGGCTGCTGGTGGGTCTGCCTACCTCAAGTCTTTCTTCACTTCTATCCATCCTCTATTAAGCCACCAAAGTGGTTTTCATAAAGTTTGGATCCAACAATGTCATACACACACACACACACACACTCAAGAAATTCCAGGGACTCCCTATTACTTCTAAGATCATATATAAAATCCTCTGTTTGGCAATCAAAGCCCTTTCCTACTTTTCCAGTCTTCTTACACTTTATTTCCTATCCCATATTATTCAATCCTGTGACACTGATCTCCTTACTGTTCCAAGAAAAAGATATACCATCTCTTGGCACTGGACCTGGAACTCTCTTCTCTTCAACTCTGCCTACTGATTTTTCGGTTTTTCTTTAAGTCCCAACTAGAATCCCATTTTTTACCACCCTTCTTAATTCTAGTACCGACCCTCTGTTAATTATTTACTATTTTACCTGTATATTGCTTGTTTGTGTATATTTGTTTGCATATTTTCTTCCCCTTTAGACTGTGAGCTCCTTGAGGGCAAGGACTGTCTTTTGCCTCTTTTTGTATCCCCAACATGCAATACAGTGCCTGGCACATAGTAGGTGCTTAATAAATGTTTATTGATTAATTGATTAAAGTTCTGTGACTGATGACCCAAGTTACCATTCCTCTTCTGTCCAGTGCTGCTGGATGACTGCAGGAGAATATTGTTCTGCCTACATAGGAAAGGGAGCTGTGATTTTCTCTCCTCCTCTTTCTGACTCCAGTAAGGTAAGGATGGGTGAGGCTACCTAGGGTATTTCTTCTGGAGAACTGCGCCAAAGGGGAAATAAAATGCTTTAGGAGGCACGAAGAGACATGGGATTTATTTAACTGAAGTGACATTGAATGGGAGCATTGGACAAGACCCTTTTCCTTCAGTGGTTTTCCTTCTCCTTGTTCCCTCATTTTTCATTTTCTTTAAAACTTCCCAGAAAAGCTAAGGCTTGAGTCTGAATGAAAAATAAGGTAATGCAAAAGTCAACATGAGAACAATAACCAGTCCACTCCTATGGAATATCAAAAGGTTTGGGATTGTAGTCAGACCTAATATCTATGCAGCATGATGGGTATTGTGGGTGAATGAGCAGTTCCTGAATTTAGCATTGTTTTCTTTTGTTATCTTAGAAATGTTTGCTTGAACCTTAAGGGATGATTGTTTACTTATCTAAATTTTAGCTATTTTCACATGTGAAAGAATTTTTTTTGGTAGGGTTATAAGATCTTAGGGATGATTCCCTCATTTTATAGATGAAGAAACCGAGACCCAAAGAGGTTGTGAAATTCACAAGTTCACATAATTATAAAGTAGAAGAACCAGGACCTGACTCTAAAATAATGTATTTTGTGTAACTATATATATATGGATTTATTTTTCTTGTCTTCTCAATGGATGGAGGTGGAAAATGGGAGAGGAAGAGAATTCAGGCCTAAAGATAAAATAAAATTGAATTAAAAGCAAAAAGGAGCCTTTTGAAAAAAGCAGAATTGTTATGAGCCCTTAATCAGAATTGGAGATGTCCTGCCCCTTCATTTTATAGATGATGAAACTGAGCCCTATTGAAATTAAATGACTTGGTCAAGGTCATACATGTATTAAGTACTCTAATAACATAATAGTAAGTAATATTGGAACCCATGCCCTCTAAATGTTGCTCCCTTTCCACTACCTTAATCACTGCCTTTTGAACAAAGGAAATTCTCATTTGTAAGTTTCTTTGTATAAGATATATTAGTTCAGAAGACAATCATATTAGACCACTATATTAGTTCTGAAGGTAGGATGACCTTGGCCCTCCTTCCTCCTTCCCAGGCCAGTTTTCTGTCATTCCAGGCCTGCAGATGTGGTCTGGAAGCTCAGGGTTATGGCATAGTTTCAATTGTTTAAAATCATGAGAGGAGAAGGCAACACAATAAACCATCACTGCCCTTAGCTTTTGATTTATCAGGCCACATGTCCCGCTTGTGTGACGGATGTCATTAACATCAGGCTTGACTGGCTCAGTCGTCTGTCTCTGCCCGACTGTCTTCGGACATGAACGCGATCAACAGATGGGGAATTTCATGGCCACAAATGGAATTGTTTATCCTCTCATTGTTCTTATGTCAGCAATCACGCCAAATCCATTACCCACCAATAAAAAGATCAGCTTACCCCCTATTCATCTGTCAATCGAGCACAGGCTCCATTGAGAGGATTTAGAGTTTTAGGAGGCATTACAAAAATAATAATGAGCCACATAAAAATTATGTAAGGAGTTTGAGATGCCCATTCTCAGCTGAGGGATTTAAAAGATTTGAAAAAGGAAGGAAGGCCTGGTGATTTACTATTTTCTTTAATGTGAAGGGATGCTCTGGAGAACACTGACTTTAATACTGCAAAGTTTTTAGGTTGATGGCTTTATTATCTGACTATTAAAAAAATCACAATTATTCCCTTGAATCCCCTGAATTTTGAGAGAAATGAATATATCAAATTCATGATGGAAAATCTCCTAATATGTTCCTAATCTAATTAAAACCTTGTGAGAAGATTTCCTTAGTATGAGTAAATATCAGTTTCTATGGGATGGTTTACAGAACTTTTCTTATAGGATGGATACATATGGGGTATTTTTATTGTTCTGTAAAAGAGAACTCTTATTTTGGATAGATTCTAAACCTGGTGTCAGGTCCTTATCACTACAACATTTTAAAATAATGGACCTTTGGGTTCCATCTTTACCCTTTGACAAGCTCTTAATAGAACATTTCCAGTTTAAGTCTCAGATTTTAGAAGATTTTTCAGAGCAGCAGTTGGAGGACTGGGGACACTGGGGCTGTATCTATATAGAAACATGGAATCTCAGTGGTCATTTAATTCAACCCACCCTGAACAATCCCCCCTGCCCCAGACCCCCCTTGCCTTGAAACATACCTGACAAGTGGTCATTTAGGTTTTGCTTTAAAGACCTCTAGTGAAGAGGAGCCCATTACTTCCCTAGACCAGTTCGTTTTTTTAGATGGCTCTAATTATTAACTCTTCCTTAAATCAAGCCTAAATCTATCCCTTTGCAATATCTATTAATCACTCCTTGTTCTACCTTTAGGTCCAAACTGAATAAACCTAAAGCTTTTCCCACTCATTTCCCTGATTCTTCTCCTCTCCAAGCTAAACAGCAGTCACTCTATTTCATACAGCATGATCTGGAAGCCCTTTACCTTCCTGAATGAAAAGCATTTATGGAACACTTAAACTCTACTCAAAGCTGGGATAATTATACATTAAAATGAAAACAGGCCCTCTTCTCCAAGTGCTTAAATTCTAACGGGGGAAACAATACGTACAGGGGGATTGTGGCCAAGGAAAGAATGTTTTGCTCTAGGAAGTCAAAGGGATAATGAGTGTAACAAGAGGGCAGTCAATTGAGATGTCCTTTCCTTTGGCAATGGCAGTGTTAATTTCATTATAGTTCTCAGAGCAAGACGTACGAAGGACAATTGGAGGTGGAGGTTTTACGTGGCAGTAAGGTAAAGAATGGCTGGAATAAAGATGAGCACATATGGTGCCAGGGAAAGCAATTCTTTCTATAATATATACTTGAACCTAAAATAATAGTGGAGATATGGTCTGACTAGGGTTGGGTACGGTGAGCCTATCATCTCCTTGGGTGCTATACCTCTCTTGTATTCAATAAATGTTTGCTGCTTGTTTGAATCATTTTCATAGGGTTTAACATCATATGACGATGGCAACGCCTGACCATTTTAGTAGATAATCTTTGTGTATTGCTCTAGCCAAAAAAAAATCATTACCTCTTAACTAACTTTCTAGTGTCAAACCTCTTCAGACTTAGCTAGGTTGATTCTTGGAAAACAGGCAGAAGACTGAACCTTTAATCAAAGACTTTCCAGCTTAGTAGGAACTGTGAGCTTTGCTAACCTTTGAAATCTCAGGGTCACCTCCATGCCATGAAGAGGCATTGGAGCAAGGCTGCAGTAGATGGAGATTTGATGCATTTTCTTAACATGCCCTATCACTGAGTCCATAAAATTCTGATCAGCTAAGGAATCAGCCAGAATCTGAATTCCAGTTACATGCATTGAAAAGGGAAACTTTGTGGCTATAGTCCATATCAAAGAAAGTACTTGGATCTTCCATGTTTAGGCTACCCACAAGGTCAGAGGTTGGCAAACTCTTTAACCCTGAATACTACCAGTGGTGCTTCTGCCAAGGAAGTAGGAGAAAAGAAAAAGCAAAGAAAAACAGAGGAGTAGGAGAAGAGGAAGAGATGTAGCAGAAGGAAAGGAAGAAGTGAGAATAAAAGGAAAGAATTACACTTTGGTGAGGAGTATCCCCTCTCCTTAGATTATAAGTGCCACTCAGTGGTATCTATACTCCATGGTACCTATTCACTCCTGAAGATGATATATTAGCCTTATGACTCTCTATGATGAAAGACATTAATTCAGTTAAGTTCAAATAGCATTTTAAAAAATAAATGAATTTATTTATTTTTAGTTTTCAACATTCACTTCTATAAGTTTTAAGCGTTCTCCACCTCCTTCCCCTCGCCCTTTCCCCAAGATGGTGTGCAATTTGATATAGGCTCTACATATACATTCTTATTAAACATATTTTCATAGTCATGTTACAAAGAAAAATTAGAACGAATGGGAGGAACCATGAGAAAGAAAAAACAAAACAAAAAAAGAGAGCAGATAGTATGCTTCGATCTGCATTTAGACTCCATATTTCTTTCTCTGGATGTGGATGGCATTTTCTCCTGTAGCACTGAGTGCCTACTATGTGCCAGGCATTGTGTCAGGCTCTGGGAACATAAGGAGAAAAACTAAAAGAGCTCTTGCCTTCTCAAAGCTTTTGTTCTACTGGAAGGAAATATAAAATAAAAGATAAGTTAATACAAAATATTTATATATACAAATAAATAAAATATTTTTTAATTTGAAAAACTATTTATTAAACTATCATTATGTACCAGGAATTTTAGAAACATTTTAGAAAGAACTTTAAAACACAAAAACAATTCTTGTATTCAGTGCCTTGAATATAGCATGCATTAATACTGACCATACTGACTTCAAACCTGGCTCAATCCATGGATTGGGGAGCACATCAATCCTTTTATCATTTGGGAAATAGCCCTTATTCTTATGAGTTTGAATCAGTTCATAATATATCTATAGCAAACAACCTTTGTAAGAGAAACTTATTGCCAAGATTTCCTCCCCCGCCTCTCCCCCCCTCCCCCCCAGTTAATTGTTTCCCTTTCAATAAAGCTAAGATTAAAAGAGAAATGGTTAACTGGGGATGGGGGTAGGGAGGTGAAGGGGGTTGGGGGAAGTCTTGGCAGCAATTTTCTCAGATACAGTTCTCATTTCCAAGATGTATAAATACAAAGAAATTCCAGGAATGAGTTGGCAAAGTACTAACAATTGAGAGGATTAGGAAAGGCTTCCTGCTGAAAGGAGCCCTTGAGCTGAACCTTGAAGGTAGCTGTAGAGCCCAAATGGCAGAGGAAAGAAGGGAGAACATTCCAGACATGGGGACCAGCCTGGGCAAAGGCACAGAAACAGGAGAAGGAACATTGTTAAAGGCATGGAGAGTCAACGTGCTATTTGAGGTGTAGAGAGAGGGTTACCTGAAGGTCCCAAATACTTTTGGACAACTGTATTAGCTTTGAGACAAGAGATAATCAGATTATAACTCTTGTATTTAACTATTCCCTGTCTGAAGCAAATTTATAGGTAACTTGATTGCATTGCACATCACTGGGCAATCTGCTTTCAGTTAATATGGTGATTCTGCATCTGATCGACTTGTAGAAAACTGGATGTTTTTTTCTTTTCTGTATGACTGCACTTCTGGTCATCTTTTCAGAATTCTTGATGTTTCCTAATATGGTGCTTATTTTGTATTCAATACTTTTCATTCACTTTTACACAGTAGATGCAGGGAACTGATAAATCTGATTCATTTAAATGTCAGAGATAGACTCTATTTAAGACATCTTTCCAAATCCTTCTTTATATGATGTGAACAGTGTTATTCTAAACAGGAACATTCAGAAGCCTAAGGTTTCTATTGTTTCCTCTTATGAACCAAGTGGCCATTATCCTGGGTCATATACTTAGGACTTTTGGCCTGAAGAAGAGCTAAATTCTGTTCTATTTCTACCACTTTCTCATATGACTATGAGCAATTCTCTTCTCTGGGTGTCAGAGAATTTTCTTATCAGTTTCCTTATTAGCAATTTCCTTATCAGTCACTTGATGTTAATACCTTTCTGGTTGACCTCACAGGGTTGTGTTGAGGATTAAATGAAATTATGTTTTGTTGTTAAAAAAAATTTTTTTTTTGCTTTTTGGAGGGGCAATTGGCATTAAGTGACTTGCCCAAGGTCACATGGCCAGTTTTTTGTTAAGTGTCTGAGGCTGGATTTGAACTCAGGTCCTCCTGGCTCCAGGACTGGTGCTCTATTCACTGTGCCACCTAGCCACCCCTAAAATTATGATTTTTAAGAAGTGCTTTGAAAGAATGCAAAGTACCATGAAATGCAAGGTATTATTATTGCTATTGCTTTTCTTGAAATGGTATTGAAATATTACACATTCTGTGACAGTTACAAGCGAAGCATAAAACAGGGAGATATATGGTCACCAAAAGTGGTCATTGCTAAGAGGGAATTCCTAGAGATGATAAGATTCTCTACATAAATTAATTTTCAGTGGATATTGTGCTGATCAAATAAAATTTTAGAGCATTACAGGGCCTCCTCAATGAGGTCCTTGATCATTCAAAATATATTGGTCTAACAAGAGAAAACAAACAAAAGCAAATAAAAGAACAGTGCCCGTTTTCCAGAGTATGACCTGTAGTTCGATGGTTAGTCAATTGAGTGAGTGACACCATCACTACATGTATCTTGGTCAGGTACTGAAGATGCTCAGACATGAACAGCAGGCAGAGAGAGAAGTGGATTGCATCTGGGAAATGGTAAAGCACTACCAATGATTCCAACCTGGTCGATAACTCAAAAACCTATCTTTTAATGTCAAGATTCTCCTGGTGATGCTGTATGTTGGTGAATCAAGGAACACCATGAATTCTGAGTAATCAGAATTGTGGGACCCAAAGAAAGATGGAAAGATTCATGGTGAATACTCACCCCTATCCAAACTTTGACCATAGCTTACTCCATCTTCTCTGTTTTGTTGCCCTTGAATTGACTCTGGAAGAAGTCGTAGAACTGTGCTGATTGAGTCCATTACAAATTTGTGTCAGCTGATTTTAGATGGGAACCCACTGCTGCAGTCAAGCCTTTTATTGTCTCCTTCCTGATTCTCTGTCTCACCTCCTACAGTGGCTGTTCTGATCTTTCTCTTCTCAAGTTACCCACACTGCCCTCTCTGTCTGCCATCTCCCTTAGCAGAGGGTGTCATTTTGTACTTCACTGAGAAAGCTGGGCCATCTCTTTTGATCTCTCCTCCCTGATTCCAAACTTCGTCTCTTTTGATCTTTCCTCCCTGATTCCAAACTTTGTATCACCTCAGCAGCATCATTTTCCATCCTCTCATCTTTTCCTTCCTCTTGGATGATGAAATGACCCTTCTCCTCATTTTCAGTAACTCTACTTGTGCCTCTAGGCACATACCTTTTCAATCATCCTCTTTTTCTGTCTAGTCAAACAGATTCATTATCTCATGCTTCCTTCAATTAAGGTTGAAAAAGGTTAAGACCAATTTGTAAAAAGACTAAATTACAGATTTAAACATTCAGTTAGCAAAATCCTACACTTACAAAACTATAGACCTACATTTTAAAGAAATCACAATGGGCTAATTGAGGAGAAAAGATTTACCTGTCACAAAGATAACAAAAAGTTCAGCATCAGTGAATTTCTTCCACAGATAAAACCTTTTGACATGTTTTAAAGATGCTGAATTCCCTTATTCTTTTTTTTTTCATTTGTTTCTTATCTCAGGAATGTCAAAAATCTTCCCTTAATATCATCATTTCATGAGTCAAATTTTAGCTGGGTGAGGTTAATAACATCTAAAAATTAACTCTAACTAGTATTATTAACTACTACATATATTAAAACAAGAAAGAATAAGACTTTAAGAAATACAAAGGCAAGGGGGCAGCTAGGTGGCGCAGTGAATAGAGCACCGACCCTGGAATCAGGAGGACCTGAGTTCAAATTCAGCCTCAGACACTTAACACACACATGAAAAACTAGCCATGTGACCTTGGGCAAGTCACTTAATCCCGATTGCCCTACTTTACCCCCTCCAAAAAGAAAAGAAAAAAAGAAATACAAAGGCAAGATGATGTGATTCTGCTGTTTTCTGGTTCTCTTCCAACCTTTCTGACCACTCCTTCTCAGGGACCTTTGCTGTTCTTCATCCATGTCATGCTGACTAACCATGGATGTCTCTGAACCTTCTTTTCTTCTCCCTCTTGGAGGATCTTGGTTGGTGATCTCATAAGCTCCAATGAGTTCCATTACTATCACTATATACATGACTTCCAGATCTATAAACCAGCCGTAGTCTCAATCTTGATCTCTTCTTCTTCACCAATTCAGTTTTGGACATATTGAATTGTACGTCCCTTAGATCTCTCAAACTCAACGTGTCCAAAACAAAACTCATTATCTTTCCCCCTAAACCCTGCCTGCTCCCCAACTTTCTTATTGCTCTTCAGAGCACCAACAGGGCTCTCTCAACAGTCCCAGCCACACAGGCTCACAATTTTGGTGTTATCCTCAGCTTCTTTCTGGCAGTCATACCACATGTTTAATCTTTTCACCAAGTTTTCTTATTTCTCCCTTCACAACATCTCTTCTATATTTCCCTTTATCTCTTCTCACACAGCTACCACCTAGATGCAGGCTCTTATCATCTCATGGCTAGATTATTGCAACAGCCTTCTGATTGGTCTCCCCACCTCAAATTTCTTCCTATTCCAATCCATCCTCCACATAGCTGTTGAAGTGTGATTCTTAAGTCACAGATTTGACTATATTACACCTTTACTGAAAAAGCTTCATCTGATTGTGGAATCCAAGTTTCTCCTGTCATGCCACATACTGTTTTACAGGAAGTGCCTTCTCTCATCTATCTGGTTTATGAAATTTAGCTTCTATTGTCTCTATAATTTGTCTTTATGAAGCAACAAGACATTCTATCTCCTGACTCTGACTGTACCCCATGCCTGCAATACTCTCCTTTCTCATCTCCACCTCCTGGCTTCCCTTAAGTCCTAGATAAAATCCATCTTCTACAAGAAGCCTTTCCTGGCTTCCCTTCATAGTGCTTTCCTTCAGTGATTATGTCCAATTTTATCCTATAAGTAGCTTGTCTGTACATCGTTGTTTGCATGTTGTCTCCTCTGTTAGACTCAGCTCAAGAACCATCTCTTTTAAGAGGCTTTTCCTGGTTCACCTAGTTGTAAGTTAACCTCCTGCCCATAACTTTGTATTTAATTTAGATAACATGTTTTGCATTTCCTCATCTGTGTACAAGTATTTTTTTTTCTATAGTAGAATATAAGCTTCTTAAAGGCAGAGCCTGTTTTGATTTAATCTTTGTATCACCAGGCATATAATAGGCAAGTAATAAGTGCTTGTTAAATGGAATTGATTGTTACCATTTATATAGCTCTTTAAGGTTTGTAAGGTGCTTTACCAATATTATCTCATTTTATCCTCCCAATCACCTGTGGAAATAGGTGCTATTTTTCTATTTTACAGATGAAGAAACTGAGGTGGATAGCAATCAAATTACTTGCCTGGGGTCACATAGTTAGTAAGAGTCTGAGCATAGATTAGTTTTGTTTTGTTTTGCTTTTTGGAGGGGGAAGGCTGGGCAACTGGGGTTAAGTGACTTGCCCAAGGTCACACAGCTAGTAAGTGTCTGAGGCTGGATTTGAACTCAGGTCCTCCTGACTCCAGGGCCGGTGCTTTATTCACTGTGCCACCTACCTGACCCTGAGCATAGATTTGAATGCAGGTCTTCCTGACTCTAAGAACACATCACCTACCTGCTTAATTGTGTCTAATTAAATTGAATTTCTGGCTCCAATTCCAGCATTCCAACTACTGCTCACCACATTGCCTCAGAGGCCCTTTCAGTCTTCAGAATGATTACTGCATATTCATTAAAATATACACTAAATATTCTAGTCTTAAAAGCCAGTGGAAATGACAGAAACAGAACTGAATTAATCAAATAGAAAAAAGGAAGGTACTTTCTAATGTTAGGGTATGTGACCTTATAGTGCCAACAAAGGAGAATACTGTACTCTCCAGCTAGGTCAAGTTATGATTAGAATTGGCTTGAAATCAATATTTTTAGAATTTCTGGTTTACTTTTCTGGCTCCTATTGTTCTGCTGTGAAATATGTAAAATTTAGTCCAAACCACTTATTCTTCCTTTCTCCGTCACCTCCTGTGACAGCTCAATTGGACAATAGACAGATCCTCTCTTTTTTCAGAGTTCCCAATCAGTGATGAAGGGTTTAATCATTCTGGTCACAGGGGTCATCTTCCAGAATGAGGGGATTTTCTCTTCAGGTTTGAGTGCATACACAGTCTGTCTTAAAAGCCCCTCACCTGGCTGACAGTTAATCTGTAAAAGATTGATCCATCTATGATCTGCCACAAATTTCTCCTTTATTTTATTTTTAAGAAATGAGATAAAAGTCACCTGGTAAAATGATATAGCAGAGTCGTAAACAGATGGTAAGACTATAGAAGCCTCTAGTAAATGTTGGTCACTTCCTTTCCCAAAATCTTGATAGGTTTTTAGTTTTTCGTGGTTACTCCATTTCTCTTTCCTCTCTGTTAATCCATGCTTTTTTCCTCTTTTTAGAAGACACATTTTACCATTTAAAACACCCATCCCTAGTCCCATCATTCTAGTTCTGGGTCTGCTCAGTGTTGAGGGATGATACTTTGTACTCCACCGATGGAATGTACACTTGCACTCTGTTTTGTAAATGTCACTGTCTCTGCCCTGTCTTCTCCCTGCCAGTGTGCCTAGTGTAGTATTCGACATATAGTGGGCCCTTGGAAAATGTCAGTGAACTAACAGGCTAACTCTTAAACCACTGATTCTTATCCTTATTTTTCACCTGAGACAATCCAATTTGCTGCTAATGTGCAGAGCAGAAAGAGATTAGGATGTTTTAGGATTAGCCAAGCTGTTTGTGGTCCTGCAATGCTTCCATGGATGTCCTCATGTAGCATGGCATTTGCATATTGTTGCCATGGATCTCTTTTCCAAACCAGATGAAACTGTAGACAGATTGTAATCAACCAAGCAAATTGTGTTGATGAATTTGAAGTCTGAGATATATTTTAGAAATGCCACTAATATAGTCTCACCTCAAAACCATTCTTTCTCTGTCTTACTTCCTCCCTTCTATTTTTGTCTATTTCTTTTTCTCTTTCTGTTTCTTTCTTTCCCTTTCTCTCCAGTTTTCTGGTTTTTTTTTCTTTGCCTCTTTACCTTGCTTTGATCCCTAACTCTTCTGAACTCCTTATTCTCTTCCTATTTCTTACTCAAAAATCTCCTTTTCTCCTCTTCTTCCTTTAACTGGTCATAACAAATAGCCATGTTTGCTATTTGTTGTACTTATTAAAATAAAGCTTTATAATCCTTGCTCTTTTAATTTTAAAATGGATGAGTTGACTGAGGTATCCTCTCACATATATTTGATTGACCAAGTTGACAAAAAAGGAAAATGTCAAATGCTGGAAGGGCTGTGGGAAAACAGGTACATTAACATACTGTTGGTAGAGTTATGAACTGGTCCAGCTATTCTGGAAAATAATTTGGAACTGTGCGCAAAAAGTCATTAAACTTTTGACCCAGCAATAGCATTACTAGATCTATACCCAAAGAGATCAAAGAAAGAGGAAAAGAACCCACATATACAAAAATATTTATAGCAGGTCTTTATATGGCAAAGAAAATGGAAGGAGGTGCCCATTAATTGGAGAATGGCTGAGCATGTTATGGTATATTATGTAATGGAATGATATCATGCTGGAAGAAATGATGAAGAGGGCGTTTTTATAAACACATGAGAAGATTTGTATGAACTGATGCAAAGTGAAGTGAGCAGAAGCAGGACAATTTATACAATAATAATACTGTAAAGACAAACAACTTTGAAAGGCTTAGGAACTCTGATCAACAAAATGAAACCAACCACAGTTTCAGAGGATGCACACATGCATGCATTACATATACATGCATGTATGCTTTAATGTGTATGTGTATATGTGCGTATATTTACATGTATATGCATGTATGTGAACGACATGACTAAAGTGAGAATTTGTTTTGCTTGACTATACACATTTGTGATGGGCTTTATTTTTCTTACTTTCTTAGTAGTTGGGGGAAGAGGAGGTAGGAAGGAGGGAATTCAGAACCAAAAATGAAATAAAATCAACATTAAAAAAAAGCAGGTATGTTGAATGTTTTATATTCCTCTAAGGAGAAAATACCCAAATGAAATTGCCTTGTGTATATGGCCCTCAAGTCATTTCTCTCTTCCCTTCCCAGGGGATCAATAGTCCCTCAAGTGTTATTATTTATTACCTCTAGGTTTTTGAAAAGTTGTTAACTAATTAGTCCAAGGTCTGCTCTAATCCTTAAATGTTTGGAGGACTATTCTGAGCATGATAAGCAGAACACCACACCATGATGGAAGTTATCCCATGGGCTACAGCAATGGTAGCTAACCAGTGCCATATCATACTGAAGATTAGATGAAATCAAGTAAAACCCTGGATATGGCCCCTGCAGCAGAGTTTCACCATGCCTACCTTAAAGTTCCAGAAAAAGATCTACAACTATAGCTATCCTTCAGGTTTCTATGTTTCTATATATTAAATATATACAGCATACAGTCAAAATAATTGAAATACATAAAAGCTAGGTTTAAAGATAGTTGACAATCAAGGAACTTTAAAAATGATAAATAATTAATGTAAATGGTAGAGTGGAAAACTTTGCAGGATTTCTTCACAAAGCAGTTCTCCAAAAGCCAGAAAGTGAATATAAGCTAATATAAAGAAAATACTAAAAGCAAACTATTCCTTTTTTTTTTTTTTAACTTTTGACTAATGGGAAGACTTTTGGGAAAGGATAATGTTTTGTGGACCAAAGTATTATGAAACTTACCACTAACCTTTTATACTGGTACTATATCAACAAATCATAAATGGAGTGAGGTTAGAACTGTAATTTTCTAGTCCCACAGTTTATGCTTCATTAAAAAAATAACATATCCCATTTCCCACAATTCCTATTACATTTCTATCTTATCCTTAGAATCCTCTAATCACAGTATTTTGTTCAGTTCTGGGCACCACATTTTATGAAAAACTTTGGCTGACTGGAGTGTGTCCAAAGAATGAATAGCATAGGGAGGGAACTGAGATTGTGCCATTGGAGAACTGGTTGAAGGATCTGGGAATATTTAGTTTAGAGAAGAGAAGGATTGGAAAGGATGAACTCTAAGTATTTGAAAGACTGTCAAGTGGAATAGGCGTAAGACTTGTTATACTTGGCCCCAGAGGTTAGAATTAGGAGGCTGGAGTGGAAGCTGCCAACAGACAGCTTTCCATTAATCAGTTAATCAATCAACAAACATTTATTAAGTGTCTGTTATGTGTGAGGCATCGTATTAAGTGACAGATAGACAAATAAAAGCAAAAATGGGGTCTCTGCTTTCAAGGAGATCATATTCCAATTATCTAGACAACATGCAAATAACTATGTATATATAAAAGACATTACAGTGTAAGTGAAAGGTGATTACAGAAGGTAGGCCCTCGTAGTAGAAGGGACTGGGAGAGGCCTTTTACAGAGGTGGGATTTGAGCTGAGTTTTAAAGCAATCTGGAGAAGTTGGGAGACTGACCGAGGAGGAGCATTCCCCAAATTGGTGACAGCCAGTGTAAATAGACTGTAGAATAAATATAAGCTCATTCCACTGAAGCAGCTCATTCCATTTTTGGACAACTCTGTTACAAAGTCTTATGGTTCCTGCCTTCACAACAGCCTTTCCATACTGTCCCCTTCTCTTTACTCACATGGCCACCAGTCTGGTGAAGGGCCTCATCACCTCACACCCAGAATATTGCAATGGCCTGCTGGTTGGCCTCTCTGCTTCAAACCCCCCCTCCAATTCCAGCTTCCACTCTGTTGCCAAAGATATTTTGTTTTTGTACCCCAGGATCCAGCAGAGTGCCTTCTGGGTTATAGGGACATAATAATAAAAGATTGTTGAATTGGTTTGAATAGAATAATCTTGTGACTCACAAACTTTTTGCCACAATTGACTCATTCACTTTAAACACAAATTTGGTGGAACTCCTTCAGTACAATAAGTTCAAAGGTATCACATACATAAGACCAATTAAAAAAAAAATTTTTTTTTGCTTTTTTGGAGAGGGGTTAGGGCAATTGGGATTAAGTGATTTGCCCAAGGTCGCACAGCTAGATTTTTGTGTTAAGTATCTGAGGCTGGATTTGAACTCAGGTCATCCTGACACCAGGGCTGGTACTCTATTCACTGCACCACCTAGCAACCCCCAATTTAAATTTTCAATTCAATTTGCTTTCTGTAAATGTTTTATGATCAGGAATTATACTATGAATACGCACCTTGTTAAGATGCTTCCTAGCCATTTTAATTTTTCTCTTTAGTGACACCATTAAGCATTTTAGGGAATTGTTTTAGGGATGTTAGAGGCCATTAAACATAACTTGCACAAAACAGGAAGTGTTTCTGCAACAATACACAAAGCTTAATATTGAATGTGACTGAATTAAGAAAAGCAGAGTATCCAGAACAAGTGCTTCACCATCTTGCCTGATCAGAAGACACCTGTGATACTGTGTTCAGAGTGCGGCACTGCATTTCAAGCAGGACTCTCATAATCCAGAGCATGTTCAGAAGATGGCAACTTGGATGCTGACGGGACTATATTGTCTCATTACATTTTTTTTTTCATTAAAATGAGTTTTGTTTTAAAAGTGACTGTTTTATTTGCCAGTGCCTTAGTCATTTTGTTTTAATCTAGGTTCTTTTTTAAAATTTGGTAGCACAGCATACATTGTATCAGAAGCAAACCCACATTGAGCATGGTTATTGGCACCATTGTGTTACTTTGGAGAATGTTACTTAAATTAGGTTCATGTATGTTTGTTTCATTGTTAGGAACTTGGTTATTAACGCTTTGCATCTTTTTTCTTCAGACTTTCCTAATTATCCATAATGAGTTTCAGTATAAAAAAATCACTTTTATTAGTCCTTTACCCTTCCAAATTATACAGCAATTATCTCAATTTATTTATTTTTAGTTTTCAACATTCATTTCTACAAGATTTTGAGTTACAAATTTTCTTCCCATCTCTCTCCTACCCTCCACTCCAAGATGGCAAGCATACTGAATGTCCCTTCCCCCAATCTGCCTTCTCTTATATTGCCCTATTCCCCCCTTACTTTCTTGTAGAGCAAGATGGATTTCTATACCCCACAGAAATTATTTTAAACACACACTATGGAGACAGACCAACAATTAACTTATAGAGCATCATACCTAATTAGGTGAGGTAAATAACATATTCTAGACTAATAGGAAGCCAGTTTTTCAGTCATATGATCAATTTCAAGCAATTTTCAATGGTTTTCCATAGAGTGAAAATACTCTGAATGCAGAAAACAAAATATATGACTACAACAATGTAAATGGAGAGCATAATAGCAACAACAAAGAAATGAGATGCTGTGTAACTGTGAAGACCAAAGCTTTGTTCTGTAGAAGAAAGGCAAGAATAACTTCCTTCCTCCATTTCAGAAGTGGGGAACTATGGGGAACATTCAATATGTTCTTGTTGTCTGTCCTTTGTTCTCAAAGAGGACCATGACATATTCAAATCAGAGGCGGTTGTCAGATGTGAGGTGGTTTTGCTAAAGTTTTTTTTCTCTTTCTTTGCTAATCTTTGTAACAATGAAAACGCTCTTGGGTAGATTTAGGAGAAGGCTATATTAAGAAATGTGTATGATAAGGGGCGGCCAGGTGGTGCAGTGTGTAAGAGTGTTGGCCCCCTGCGTCGGGAGACCCGGGATAGGTTCTGGCCTCAGATACTCAGCACCCACACAAAAATAACTGGCCATGTAACCTTCAGCAAGTTACTTAACCCCAATTGCTTTAAAAAAAATGTGTATGATAGAGAAACAAAAGGTATCAATTTTAAAAGCTATCTAAAAGCACATTAATGTCTTGCATGTCGCTTCATGATGAAGTTCCATAAAAGATGTTAGCTATAGCATATTTGTGAATAATGGATTTAATTCTGGTAAAGGCACAGATCAGAGAGCCTGAGAGAGCAGATCCTCTTGGATCAGTGATTGCAGGGAGAAGTTAGCAGCAAGTCTCCCCATATAGCTTATATAACTTAGATCTTTAAGAAGCACCTTTTGGGGAAAGAGAAATTTGGTCTATCCAATCACTCAACATGTTAGTGAATCTGTGGAGATTGCCAGCCTGAGGATCAATTGTGATGTAGATGATTGTCCCCTGGGAGCTATACCAGAGACCACAGAGTCAATTTACAGGGGTAACGGAGCAGCTGTCTGACGCTTATGACTTTCTGATTCATCAGAGTCATAGGCAACATTTGAAATGCTGACCTAAAGGTGAAAAACTTCTTTCTTACGGCCAATCCCCAGACTGAGTCAGTGCCTCTTTGGAGTACAGTTTCTATTCTAAACAACCATTAATCTTTCTGAAGGTGAAAAGGTCAGAAAAGCAATTTTCACTCTGTATTTTTTTAATAGCAGAAGTAGTATCTCTGCACTGCTCTTAATGTTTGTGTTTATTTGTATTGTACCTTCTTCAAAGTTTTATTTGAAGATGACACACTAATTTCATGCCTCTGACCATTCCCCTTCTGCCCAGCTGCGTCCAGAACTCCCATGACAATTCTGAATGCAAGGTTGCCCATAAATGGTGTGTTAGCAAGGGATAACAGAGAAGAATGAATTAGCTGTTTATTGGAGGATTTAATAATTAAGTTTAATATGGCATTTTGTGAAACACAATAGTGTTTAATGTTTTAAAGGTAGAAATAGACAAACTATTAAAATCCTTGGGTGGATCCCTGCTTTCAAAGGTGTGTGTACTGCCTTCTTAATGCATTTCACAAATACTTCATGTCATCTTTTATTGTGTGACTCTTACCTACTTTTTCCTATGAATTCTTCATGGCTTTCTATACATTTGATTTTATTTTTCTTAGTATAATCAATGCTGAATCTAACACAAATTACATTCTGATAGTTAAAATATGGGGAAAAAAAAGTTCCTATCCTTCATCAGGAATGAAATCAAACCAAAAAGAGAACCAAATCAGGTATGTAAATTTTAATATAAAATAGCTTTTTTTTTTAATTTTAAGGAGAGGCTTGGGAGAAATTACTCCATGCTTAATTATATGACATGATAAAACCAGACATGAATAAAATCTGCTATTGAATATTTTGTATCATGCTAGAACTTCATTTAAAAAATGAAAATAGAAGGAAAGAAAAATTATTAGCTGGCCATAACTTTGGCTAGAGAATAAACATTTATGATGAATTTATGTGAAAATTTTATGTGAATCAAAAGAAAAACTGCAATCCTTACTTCTGTGAACTGTTAACCTCAAACATATCTTGTCCTAAGTGAACTTGATAGATAACATTTCAAATTTGTGGAACTGAAAAATATGGAACTCATATTTTACAAAATCTGAAACCTCAAACTTGAGGAATTTTCAAACTAAAGTCCTATCTATCATGTAATTAGGTAACACTGCCAAAATGTTCTCTTAGGAGAGTGAAGTTCTGCTTGTTATCATAAATACTCAAAAGAAGAGGTTAAAATTCTGGGAACTCCAAAGATAGTCAAGGTTCTTCCAGATGCAGACTAGATCCTTAATTTGACCTATTTGATTCAATTCAAATTCAATACACTTTTACCACTTTAGCATGTCATAGAGCCGACTACTGTTTGAACTCCACATTTTCAACTCAGTCTTTCAGGGTCATTTTCCCTCCAAGAAAATGCAGCTGTCATTTTACAATGGGAATCTGTGGAAAAAACTAATTTTACAGAAATTCACTTTGAAAACAATTTTCAGTGAAATTCAACTCTTCTGCAAAGAGAGAGATACCTTACAGAATTCAAGTTGATCCTATATCTCATTCTTGTTGGCTACAAAAGGAATCGGCATTTTCATATTCTCAAATGAAAGGAATTAAAATAAGAAATTGTGATTTCCTAAATCTGTTTCTTTAATCCTAACCTTTAAATTCTCTTCCATTGATGTGACTGCCAAGCTCAGTTACTTGTGATTCACATTTAGACATCTGGCTACTCTTAGTAAAGGCAGTGAACGTTCAAAAAAGAAAATTTGGTATTTTTAGTTCTCAGATATTTTTCATATGATATTTTCTGAATTTAAAACTTCATGTTGGTGACCAGAACATAATTCTAATAGAAGCAGTGAATCATAGCATATTTTTTGGACAAGATGGAACCTTACAGATTATTTAGTCCAATACCTTCAATTTATATTGTGGAAATTCAGGTCAATAGGTGTCAAATGATTTGTCCAAGGTGACTGAACTAACACTAGACTCTAGGTTTCCTGAATTCTAGTCTATTGCCATTTCTATCATATTATATGACTTCTTTTTTTTTGTCTTTATTAATTTACTTACTTACTTTTAGTTTACAAGATTTAGTTCCACAATCCCTTGAGTTTCAAATTTTCTCCCCCTCCCTTGTCACCCCCTCCTCCTCATGGCGGCATGCAATCAAGTATAGGATCTCCAAATACTTTCACATTAGACATTAGTCAGGTTGTAAAGAAGGATTATAACCAATGGAATGAACAATGGGAAAGAGGAAACAAAACCAAACAAGTAAAAGAAAGAGAGCAGGTAGTTTGCTTCAGTCTGCATTCAAACTCTGTTCTTTCTAGTTCTTTCTCTGAATGTAGACATCTCCTTCCATCATGAGTCTTTTGGAGTTGTCTTTCAAACTTGCATAGCTGAGAAGAGTCCAGTATATCAAAGTTGGTCATCACACATACATTGTGTACAAATTTCTCCTGGTTCTGCTCTTCTCAATCCACATCTGTTTGTATAAGTCTGGACAAATATGAAGTCTGTCTGCTCCTCATTTCTTATAGAACAATTCCATTACATTCATATATCACAACTTGTTTAGCCATTCCCCAATTTATGGGCATCCCCTTAATTTCTAATTCTTTGCCACCACAAAAAGAGCTGTAATAAATATTTTTGTACATACAGGTCTTCCTCCCACTTCTATGATCTCTTTGGGATACAACCCTAGAAGTGGTATTGCTGGGTATGCACTTATTTATAGCCCTTTGGGCATAGTTCTAGATTGCTCTCCAGAATGGTTGAATCAGTTCACAACTCCACCAACAATGCATTAGTGTTCCAATTTTTCCACATCCTCTACCGCATTTATCATTTTTCTGTTTTGTCATCTTAGCCAATCTGACTGGTGAGATGTGGCACCTCAGAGTTGTTTTGATTTGCATTTCTCTAATCAATAGTGATTTAGAGAATTTTTTCATATGCTTATAGATATCTTTAATTTCTGCCTCTGAAAATTTCCTGTTCATATCCTTTGACCATTTATCAATTGGGGAATGACTTGTGTTCTTATAATTTGACTCAATTCTCTGTATATTTTAGAAATGAGGCCTTTATCAGAGACACTGGCTGTAAAATTCTTTCCCAATTTCCCACTTCCCTGGTAATCTTGGTTACATTGGCTTCTTTTGAACAGAAACTTTTCAATTTAATGTAATCAAGACTATCCATTTTGCATTTTAGAATGCTCTCTAATGCTTGTTTGGTCATAAAGTCTTCCCTTCTCCATAAACCTGACAGGTAAACTATTCCTTGCTTTCCCAGATTGCTTACAGTATCAGCCTTTATACCTAGATCATGCACCCATTTAGACTTGATTTTGGTATACAGTATTAGATAATGGTCTATGTCCAGTTTCTGCCATACTAATATTCCAGTTTTCCCAGCAGTTTTTGTCAAATAGAGAGTTCTTATCCCCAAAACTGGGGTCTTTGGGTTTATCAAATAGTAGATTACTATAGTCATTGACTGCTCAGTCTTGTGTACCCAATCTATTCCATTGATCCACTACTCTATTCCTCAGCCAGTACCAAGTAGTTTTGATGACTGCTGCTTTATAATACACATTAAAATCTGGTATGGCTAGGCCACCTCCCCTAACATTTCTTTTCATTAATTCCCTTGATATTCTGGACCTTTTGTTCTTCCAAATGAATTTTGTTACTATTTTTTCTAGCTCTATAAAGTAATTTTTTGGTAGATTGATTGGTATGGCACTAAATATGTAAATCAATTTAGGTAAAATTGTCTTTTTTATTATATTACCTCGATCCAGCCATGAGCAATTGATGTCTTTCCAATTAGTTAGATCTGACTTTATTTGTGTGAAAAGTGTTTTGTAGTTGTATTCATACAGGTCCTGGGTTTGTTTTGGCAGGTAGATTGCCAAATATTTTATAATGTCTATGGTAACTTTAAATGGGATTTTTCTTTCTATCTCTTGCTGTTGGATTTTGTTAGAAATATATAGGAATGACAAGGATTTATGTGGGTTTATTTTATATCCTGCAACTTTGCCAAATTTATTTATTTATATATATATTTAAAGCAATTGGGGTTAAGTAACTTGCTCAAGGTTACACAGCCAATTATTTCTGGGTATGGTGCTACGGTAAGTATCTGAGCCTGGATTCGATCCCAGGTCTCCCAACTCTGGGGCCAGTGCTCTTACTCACTGTGCCACTTGGCCGCCCCTCAAATTTATTTATTGTCTCAAGTAGTTTTTTACTTGATTCTCTAGGATTCTCTAAGTATATCATCATATCATCTGCAAAGAATGATAGCTTAGTCTCTTTTTTGCCTAATTTGATTCTTTCAATACCTTTTTTCTTCTCTAATTGATACTGCTAACATTTCTAGTACCAGATTGAATAAGAGGGGGTGATATTGGACATCCTTGTTTCACCCCTGATCTTATTGGAAATGCTTCTAGTTTATCCCCTTTACATATAATACTTGCTGATGGTTTTCTATAGATGCTACCTATTATTTTAAGGAAAACTCCATTTATTCCTATACTTTCTAGTGTTTTTTTTAATAGGAATGAATGTAGTATTTTGTCAAAAGTCTTTTCTGCATCTATTGAAATGACCATATGGTTTCTGCTAGTTTTATTGTTCATATAATCAATTATACTGATGGTTTCTCTAATATTGAACCATCCTTGCATTCCTGGAATAAATCCTACCTGATTAAAGTGTATTATTCTTGTGAAAAGTTGCTGTAGTCGTTTTACTGATATTTTATTTAAAATTTTTCCATCTATATTCATGAAGGAAATCGGTCTATAATTTTCTTTCTTCATTTTGTCTCTTCCTGATTTAGGTATCAGTACCATATTTGTGTCATAAAAAGAATTTGGTAGGACTCCTTCTTCACCAAATTTCCTAAATAGTTTGTAGAGAATTGGAATCAATTATTCTTTAAATGTTTGATAGAATTCTCTAGTAAATCCATCTGGCCCCGGAGATTTTTTTCCTAGGGAGTTTGCTGATAGCTTGTTCAATTTCTTTTTCTGAGATGGGGCTATTTAAGTAATTTACTTCCTCTTCAGTTAATCTGGACAACTTATATTTTTGTAAATATTCATCCATTTCACTAAGATAGCCAAATGTATGTGCATACAATTGGGCAAAATACTTCCTAATTATTGTTTTAATTTCCTCTTCATTGGAGGTAGATTCACCCTTTTCATTTTTGATACTTGTAATTTGGTTTTCTTCTTTCTTTTTTTTATCATATTGACTAAAGCTCTATTAATTTTATTGTTTTTTTTCATAAAATCAGCTGTTTTATTTATTAATTCAATAGTTTTCTTAATTTCAATTTTATTAATCTCTCCTTTAGTTTTTATTATTTCTAATTTAGTATTTAATTGGGGATTTTCAATTTTTTCTTTTTCTAGCTTTTTCAGTTGCATGCCCAATTCATTGACCTCCATTTTCTCTAATTTATTCATGTATGCATTCAGGGATATAAACTTCCCATAAGAACTGTGCTGCATCCCACAAGTTTTTGTATGTTGTCTCATTATTGTCATTCTCTTGAATGAAGTTACTGATTGTTTTTACAATATGTTGTTTGACCCACTCGTTCTTTAGGATGAAATTACTTAGTTTCCAATTAGTTTTTGATCTATCTTTCCATGGCCCTTTATTGCATATGATTTTTATTGCATCATGATCTAAGAATGATGCATTTAATATTTCTGCCTTTCTGCACTGAATTGTGAGGTATTTATGCCCTAGTACATGGGTGATTTTTGTGTATGTGCCATGTACTGCTGAAAAGAAGGTATATTCCTTTTTATCCCCATTCAGTTTTCTCCAGAGATCTATCATATCTAGCCTCTCTAAAATTCTATTCACCTCCTTAACTTCTTGTTTATTTTGAGGTTAGATTTGTCAAGTTCAGAGAGGGGGAGATTGAGGTCCCCCACTAGTATAGTTTTGCTATCCATTTCTTCCTCTAATTCCCTTGACTTCTCTAGAAATTTGGATGCTATACCACTTGGTGCATATATGTTAAGTAATGACATTGCTTCATTCTTGATGGTGCCTTTTAGCAGGATGTAGTTTCCTACCTCATCCCTTTTAATTAGATCTATTTTTGCTTTTGCCTTATCTGAGATAAGGATTGCTACCCCTGCTTTTTTAAATTCTAGCTGAAGCATAATATATTCTACTCTAGCCTTTTACCTTTACCCTATGTGTATCCCCTTGTTTCAAATGTATTTCTTGAAGAGAGCATATTGTAGGATTGTGGTTTTTAATCCAATCTGCTATCTGCCTCAGTTTTATGGGAGAGTTCATCCCATTCACATTCACAGTTATGATTACTATCTGTGTCTTTCCCTCTATCTTATTCCCTCCCGTTTATGTTTTTGTTTCTTCCTTCTCCCTTCCCCTCCTTAAGAGTTTTCCTTTGGACCACCACCTCCCTCAGTATTCCCTCCCTGTGCCCCCCCCTTTACCTACCCTTTCCCCTTACTGCTATTTCCCTCCCTTCTAACCACCCCCCTTTTCCCCTCCTATTGACTGTAGGGCACAATGGATTTTTATACTTAACAGAGTATGTTATTCCCTCCTTGAACCCAAACTGATGAGAGTAACTTTCATACAGTGCTCCTCTCCCTCCCTCCTTTTCTTCTATTATAATGAGTTTTTGTGTCTTTTCATGTTGGAATCTGTAATGGGAATGTAAATTTGAAGATCTTCCCTGCCCCTAGGCTAAAGTGCACCTGGAGCCTGGGGTGGGAGGCTTGTTTTTCAGTAGATACTTCTTGATTGGCCAGTGAGTCAATAAGGTTGTTACATTCTCTGAGCCAGGAGAAGGCTATATAAGCCCTGATGTGTAGCTTTGTTTTGGGACTCACTTTGAGAAGTGTTCTGTGATTTGATCTGAATTCTGGGAAGCCGTTGTTGAGAGTCCCCTGGCTTTGAAAAACCCAGATGTGGAAACCCAGATGTTGACTGGGTATGGATGTAATGGTTGGACAGTTTGGAAAGCTGTCTACTTGATCTGTTAATGTCTTGATAATTCTGTCTGTATATTTTGAAGTTTGGGGTGCTGACCTTTTTCCCCTGAACAAGGTAAATGATACATATTTGACTGAATACTTTGAACTGAAGATCTTCCCTGCCCCTAGGCTAAAGTGCACCTGGAGCCTGGGGTGGGAGGCTTGTTTTTTCAGTAGATACTTCTTGATTAGTCAGTGAATCAATAAGGTTGTCTCTGAGCCAGGAGAAGGCTATATAAGCCCTGATGTGTAGCTTTGTTTTGGGACTCACTTTGAGAAGTGTTCTGTGATTTGATATGGATTCTGGGAAGCTGTTGCCCAGAGCCCCCCGGCTTTGAAAAACTCAGATGTTGAAACCCAGATGTTGATTGGGTACAGATGTAATGGTTGGACAGTTTGGAAATCTGTCTACTTGATCTGTTTCTGTGACTTGATAATAATTCTGTCTGCGTATTTTGAAGTTCGGGGTGCTGACCTTTTTCTCCTGAACTAGGTAAATGATACATATTTGACTGATTAAAGTAAGCTTGTTAACCCATTTTGAGTTGCTTTCCTTTATCAAAGCAGATCCAAGAACCTGTGTGAGCAGCCACCCTGGGGACGCTGGGGTGCTTGCTGCTACAGAATCCTAAAATTAACTGATTATGTTGGTCCCTCTTTGAACCAGAACCAATGATAACAAAGTTTACATGATGTTCATCTCCCTCCCTCCTTCCCCTCTACTATAGTGTTTTTATGCCTCTTTGTGTGGTATAGTTTATGTTTTTCTGTCTCATCCTTTCCTTTTCTCCCTTTATGATCCCTTTGTACCCCTCAATAAGGTTTTTAATAATCAGATTAGTTCATTTATACCCACACCCTCTGTCTATGTATATCCCTTTTGAATGTTGTGATAATTATATAAATTTCAATATTGACAGGTATCTGCTTCTCATATAGGAATGTAAACAGTTTGCTCTTACTGAATCCCAAGTTATGTGTATGTGTGTGTGTAAGTGTGTGTTTTCCTTTTTTACCTTTTTATGTCTTTCTTGAGTCTTGTAATTGGAGATTGAATTTTCCATTGAGCTCTGGCTTTTTCTTCAGGAAAGTCTAGAAATCCGTTATTTCATTAAATGACCATCTCCTTGCCTGAAAGATTATGCTCAGTTTTGCTGGGTAGTTGATCCTTGGTTGCAGTTCTAGCTCTTTTGCCTTACAAAATATCAAATTCCAATCCCTCTGATCTTTTAATGTAGAAGCTGCTAGGTCCTGTGTAATCCTGACTGCGGCAATTCCACAATATTTGAATTGTTTATTTTTGGCTGCATGCAGTATTTTCTCCTTGACCTTGTAATTCTGGAATTTGGCTACTATATTTCTCGGAGTTTTCAATTTGGGATCTCTTTTAGGAGGAGTCCAGTGAATTCTTTCAATAACTATTTTACCCTCTGATTCTAGGACCTCAGGACAGTTTTCTTTGACAATCTCTTGGAGGATGTTTTCCCAGGCTGCTTTTTTCATCATGGCTTTCTGGTAGACCAATAATTCTTAGGTTATCTCTCCTGGATTTGTTCTCCAGGTCAGTTGTTTTTCCAGTGAGATATTTTACACATTCTTCTAATTTTTTAGTCTTTATGTTTTGTTTGACTGACTCTTTTTTTAAAGCAATTGGGGTTAAGTAACTTGCTCAAGGTTACACAGCCAGTTATTTTTTGTGTGGGTGCCAAGTATCTGAGGCCGGAACCGATCCCAGGTCTCCCGACGCCGGAGCCAGCACTCTTACTCACTGTGCCACCTGGCTGCCCCTATGTTTGACTGACTAGCTTCAATTTGACTGATTCTAATTTTTAGTGAATTTTTTCCTCAGTTAGTTTTTGAAGTTCCATTTCCATTATGTTCAGTTTTCATCTTTAGGGAGGTATTTTCTCCAGTTAGATTTTGAATCTTCTGTCCCAGTTCACCAATTTTCCTTTTTAAGGATTAGTTTTCTTCAGTGAGATTTTTTTCCAATTTGGTCACTGTAGATTTAAATTTATCTTCTACCTCTCTAATTTGGCTTTTAAAAATCTTTCTTGAGCTCCTCCAAGAATGCTTTTTGGGCTTGAGACCAGTTCATATTTCCTTCTGTGGTCTCAGGTATGAGTATAGAGTCCATGTTGTCATCTAAATTTGGTTGCTCTTGCTCACTATAATAGGATTGTATTGTTCTTGATTTGATAGATTCCTTCTTGCCCATAGTGACAGTCTGTGTCCTGAATTTTTAGAGTGAATATCTGCTTCTGGGGTACAGATATACAGCACTTCTCAGGCTGGGAAGTAGGGGTTTGGTTGTTAACTTTGTGTGCTGTAGCCTCTGGGTGTCTAGACTGAGGCCAAGGCCAGGACTCTCAAGTGTTTCCCCTGAGTTACCCTGAGGTTCACAGAGTTACCTGTGGGGGAGGGGTGGTCTGGACACTTCAGGTTTCCAGCTCTGTGCCCCTGGGCTACAGCTAAGGCAGGCTCAGAAGCTGGAGGCCAGCAGTGCTGGTGTCTGCAGATTCCCCTGGTGATGCTAAGGCACACCTGGGCTTGGGTTGTTAGCACTTGCTGGCTCCCCGATCCCCCCCCCCCCTTCAGGAGTTCCTGCTGGTCAGCTGAGGTGGGGCTTGTTGGGACACCTCCTGCCCTTCACTTCAGACTGCTTCAGTTACACCCTTCCTCAATGTCTCCCAAGCCTGAGGCTGCTTCCACTAATTCAAGATTTTATTCTGGGTGGGACATTTATCTCTGGTTTTTCTGGGTCAGGGAGGAGGAACCAGAGCAGCTAGGGTTTACTTTGCCATCTTGGCTCCTGGAAGTTCAGGTAGGTGATTTTTAAATATCGAGGCTATGGGCTGGTAGTCCTAGGAGAAGCTGCTGTCACTACTGTAGGCCCTTCGCTTTCTCTTACCCAGCTCCGATGGATCCTCTGTCCTGTAGTGAGATGGCTTCGAATCACCCTTGGGGTGGGTGAGTTTGCTGGCTGGGGCTCCTTCTCACTCTGCTGTGGTTTGCTCTCAGGTCTGTGCTGGTGCAGCCCCTATATGCTCCACACTCCCTTGGGCTGGGAATCTGCCATACTCTGTCTCCCCAATGGGTTCTGTCACTCTAAAATCCTTTCAGATTCACTTTTTAAAGTTTGGTGATGGAATTCCTGGAGGAGCTTAGAAAAGTTCCTGCTTCCTTTCTACCATCTTGGCTCCGCCCCCACATTATCTGACTTCTTAAATATATTAGTATATCTCAATTAATTACCTGAACTGTGCTTTTAATCACCATGGAGAATTTCAAATATGTCAGTCCTTTGTAGTTTTTGCCATGCTAGCTGTATTTTGATATGTTCTGCTCAAGCTTTAGAGGTTTTCTGAATGTCTTTCAGATTGGTGTAGAGGACATAGATGTTCTCTCTTGTGCTCATTCCTATCTGGCAGCATTAGAACCAGAGAAGTTGGTTAGTGGGATATCCTAACTATAAAGTAGCCTAGTTTGGGATATTGAGGCTCTCTTGCTCCTTTCTCAAGTCTAAGTGAAATCTGGCTTGACTGTCCTGTAATTAAAACTTTATCAGGGGCGGCCAGGTAGCACAGTGAGTAAGAGCACCGGCTCCAGTGTTGAGAAGACCTGGAGATCGAATCCGGGCTCAGACACTTAGCACCCACCCAGAAACACCTGGCCGTGTAACCTTGAGCAAGTTACTTAACCCCGATTGCTTAGGGGCGGGCAGGTGGCTCAGCGAGTAAGAGCACCGGTTCCAGTGTCGGGATGACCTGGATCAAATCTGGGCTCAGATACTCAGCACCACACCCAGAAATAATAACTGGCCGTGTAACCTTGAGCAAGTTACTTAACCTCAATTGCTTTAAAAAAAAAACAAACCTTTATCAAAGAAATAGTGGGCCTGATTCTACATTAGATAGACAATAGCTAGTTGATTACCTTAAGGCTACAGACTCTAGAAGAAATTAGAGCAGTGGGGGCAGCTAGGTGGTGCAGTGAATAGAGCACTGGCCCTGGAGGCAGGAGGACCTGGGTTCAAATCCAGTCTCAGACTCTTAACACTTACTAGCCACGTGACCTTGGGCAAGTCACTTAACCCTAATTGCCCTCCCTTCCCCCCTCCAAAAAGCAAAAAAAAAAAAATTAGAGTAGTATAACCATTGGAAAGTGTGGTAATGTCTCCTTTATTTTTCTTAGCAATGTAATATTCATGTGTACATTATTCAGTCACACATGCATAGTTTGAAATGTTAATAAAATTTAAAAAATGATTCATATTATCAATATAATACTGTCCCTTTTCAGGACAGTGATGCCATTACATAAATCACTGCTGAGACCCTAGTCAAGGAGAAAAAGGCTGAAGTTTTCTTAGGCTAGTTGTGACTGAGGGGAATAATTGCTAGATATTTTGAATTCTTATCTGCAAGTCTGTAAGTGGTACAGGGCTCTGATTCAATTGCTCCTCTTTTAATTAACTTATTCTAGATCAAAGAGACATTTTATGGCCCTTTGCTTCCATGGGTGAATTAAATGTTCCTCTCAAAGAACATTTTCTTCACTAGCTTAGGGGTTCTTAACCTGTGATCTCTGAATTTGTTTTTAACAAATGTATTGCTAGCTATATTTCTATACCTGCTTTTCTTTGTAATCCTATGTATTTATTTTATGCATTCAAAAACATTAGTCCGAGAAGGGGTCCATGGGTTTCATCAGAAAACCAAAGGGGTCCATGTCACAAAAAGGGTTAAGAATCCCTACTGTGGAGCATCAGTAGCCTTAATATTGCTTTCTTTTGATCTTACTTGATCCTGTTCTATTTTAGTGTTCCTGGAATTTTTCATGAACCCAAATGTGCCAGACATAAAAGCATAACCGTGGCGTCCTCTCCTCTTTTCCACATTCTTGGGCTCCCTTAACTGATTAGATGGTTCTACAAAAAACATGAATGTCTCAATTTTTTAAAAAGTTGGAAATAAAATCTGATGGATTTCATCAGATGAGCCATTCAGCTGGTTTTCTTAATGTGACAGCCACAAGAGTTTGTACCTGGCTCAGAGAGAGACTAGAAGGCTTATGAGAGGCAAGGAAGAGGGAAAAGAGAAGGGAAGAGGGGAAAGGGGAAGAAACAAAGGAAGAATGAAGAGACAGGGAAGAGGGGGAGAAAGGAGGTTTTTCTTTCTATTCTTTGCCTCTTCTTGTTTAGATAGCTCCTATTTTATGTAACTGTTTCCTCAAAAGAGAAAAATTCTATGCCATACTTCAAAAACAAAAAATTGAATAACTGAAAACTCACGAATCCCAAATTTCAAAAATACCAAGTTTCTCTCCAAGTCATCTGGCACATACTTTTTGGCAAGTTAGTGGAAGAGACAGGAGCAGGCTACTCCAGAGGGCCAGCAAGGATGAGAAGCAAAGGCTTTGTGGGAGTTTTCCTAAACTGCTTTGTGGAGGAGTAGAGGCAAATTCAGTGAATCTTCCTCAGACAAGATTTATCCTTTGAAGACATTGTTATTGCCAGGTGTGCTAGCAGCAGGGAGATGATCTATAGGTGAGAAATGTTAGAGATCTGGGGAAGGCAGCTTCTGTCTTCTGAACTGGTTTAGCTGATGGTGATTCTTTGTGTTCAAGTTTAAATTAGTACAGTTTCATTGAAGCCTCAAACAGAGCTGACAAATCTTCTTCTGACTGAGGGCGTGGTGCAAGTTTAGTTACTCTTTCCTAGAAGAGTAAATGAAAGGGGTTATGTGGAATCTGGAAAAGCCTAAAATGCTGCTAAATTATACTGAATTGACCTTTTTTAACAAAGAGGGATTTGGTGCATGGTCCTCTTTGAACATGGCTTCTTTTTTTCAAAATCTTTTGCTGGATATACTATTTATCCTTAATAGCTATTTGGGCACCTAGGTGGTACAATGGATAGAGCACCTGGTTTGGAGTGAGGAAGGTCACTGGGAAAGTCACTTAACCCCTTTTTGCCTCAGTTTCTCAGCTGTAAAATAGGGACACACTAAAGAAGGAAATGGCAAACCACTCTAGTATCTTTGCTAAGAAAACCCCATTGACTTTTCCATGGGGTCACGTATAGTTGTACACAACTGAATGACAACAACTTATTAGCTGACATTTCTAGAATACATGGCTCCTCACATCCATTATCCTGTTCTTCATAATGACTCTGTGCAGGTATTATGAGCTACATTTTCCAGATGAGGAAGCAAGCACAAAGAGAGTAAGTGATTTTCCCAGTGCCAGGCAGCAAATAAATGAAAGAACTGGGATTACAAGCATACACTTTTTTACTGTCCTACAGTTGCTTATGCTCTCTATTCCCCCAAATAGGAGACAAATGCAGGAATTTTTCTGTTTTGTATGAGTTTTTGAAAGTTGTGTCTTCTTTCCGCACCCTACCCTACTCTGTCTCTTTGTCCTGACCCCCAAAAGCCAACTAAATAAATCATCAAGATTCCAGTCAGTGAACTGTGCCATACTACCTAGACCCAGAGGGATGACCCTGAAATGAAGATGGCTATGAATTCTTATTAAGATAAAAAATTTGGAGCTGGAAGGGAGGCTATCTAGTTTTGGCCTCTTGTTTTACAACTGAGGAAACTGAGGCCCAGAGACAAGTGACTTGCCCAATGTTGCACACATGAAAGGTGGGATTTGAACTCAAGTCCCCTTGTCTCCAGAGCCAGTGTTCTTCCCACTGCATATTGCTAATATGAAGCTATTTCCTAGCTCACCCTTCTGTCAGGAAGTGAGTAGAAGTGCTTTTTTTGCACAGACAGCTCTTCTCAAAAATGAAATGTTTTCATTTTGAATTTAAATGATTATTTCCAGAGGTTTCAGAAACCCTGAAGATTAATTTCTGCTTCTTTTGTGCCCTTTCTGCTTTACAGCAGTTGTGTCTTCTGCACACTACAATGTGTATTATTGCCAGTCTGTGATGTTGCAGTTTGGCCGTAGATATTGGGCAAGCTGTTTCTCCCAGTGGGAAGTGATTGCTCCCTGCTGGACATAAAAGAACCTGTCTCAAATGCTGGATGACAAAATATTCTCTCTAGGGAAGTATTCTGCAGGAACCAGTACATCATCCTCACTATGTTAAATCTTACGTACAGTAATAAGGGAAAATGAAAACTGAATTAGTCTTTCATAATTGCAAAATTCAGAGGTTACCACAGCAGCCTGGGAAGTTTTCACTTAGAACCTCATGGATGCTGCAAAAAATGAAGGAAAACAATGCCATGTGATCTCTAAGGCCTCTTCTGGCTCTACAAATGCATGAATTCATAGAGAAGGAAGGAAGGAGGGAAGGAGAGAGAAAAGGAAGGAAGGAAGGAAGGAAGGAAGATAGAAAAGTGAAAGAAAGAGAATGGAAGAAAGAAAGAGAAAGGAAGAAAGAAAATAAGGAAGGAAAGACCTACATCAACCCCAATGCAAAACTAGTTACAGTTCTTTTGAATTGGCAAATATTTACCAGCTAACTATAAAACAATGACACACGTTTTCTAGTGGTTCTTGTAAACAATCCTATTTTGCAGTAAACAATCTTATTTGTAGTCATGGCTGGTAGTCAGAATACACAATTTAGCCACGATATTTTAATCCAATTAGCAAACTCATTTTGTCTGATGCTGGCAAAAATAAATAGAGGGCTGGCTTTGGGTCAGAAGGACCTGGGTTAATGGACTCTCACATACTGGTTGTCGATGTGACATTGGATAAGTCACTTAACCTCAATGTGGGAGGAAAGTTTCTAAGACAGAGAAGATGCTGATCGGCACTGGTAGAAGTTTCTCACTAGCAGTTCCCTACAATGATTTTTTTAAAAAGTAGTTTTGCTCAACATATTTTTCACAATGTGACATTACATGTTAAGCAATCAGAATAACTACTAATTAACTTGCTATTTTAGTGGATGTTCTTGAATTTTCAACCCTGTCTGAAACTACATTTTGGAATGGAAATGTGAGAGTTCTAATTCATATGGAAGAAAATTGTCAATTTGGTGCTGGCAGCTGACTAGATTATCAGGAATATCTACTCATGTTGTAAACGGCCTTCTTTTGGGTTGTTTTGTCAGTTTTGCTTAATAGTATTGATTTAGTTGTAATTGTTGTTGTTGGGGGTGGGGTGAGGTGGGGTGTTCTGGTATTTCGGTCAATAACTGGTATAAAACAGAAATGCTCATTAATGAATTTTTTAAAAACCCAGCAGGTCATAATATACTGATTTAGTGGAAAGACTAAATTTGGAGATAGGGAGGATGAATAACAAATTTCACTTCTACTTTTTACTTATACGACATGGTTACATCATTTTACTTCTCTGGGTCTCTTTTTCTTCTTAGTAAATTGAAGAGATTGGACTAGATGACCTGACCTCTAAGATCCTTCTTTTATCTTTCATTTCTATGTCTTATGATCAGAAAATTTAATAAAAAGATCAAAGATTTTTGTTTATTTACTTTTGGTAATAAAATTCCTGGTACTGGATTAACAAAAAGGTAAAAGGTAATCACTTTTCAAAGGCTCCCTTGTGGAATAAGGAGTATCTCTTTAAATGTTCTATTTAAAGCCAGAGGCTACATTCTAAATCAAATTATGGCTACCTCGTTCCCAAGAGCAGTCCTCAATTTTAGCCACTTAGCCCTGTCCAGTTCGAAGGGCTCTCTGAAAAATTATCCTACTTGCTCTTTTTGTGGTGGCTAAGAATTGGAAATTGAAGGGATGCCCATCAATTGGGGAATGACTAAACAAGCTGTGGTATGTGATTATAATGGAATATTACTGTGCTATAAGAAATGACAAGCAAAATGACTTCAGAAAAACCTGGAAAACTTACATGAACTGATGCAAAGCGAAGTGAACAGAACCAGAACACTGTTTGATGAAGAACTGTGAATGACTTAGGTAAGTCCCAGCAATACAATAATTCAAGAAAATCCTCGAAGGACTAATGATGAAGCATACTTTCCAACTCCAGAGAAAGAACTGATATCGTTTGAACACAGGATTGTTTGAAGCATGCTATTTTTCACTTTCTTTCATTCTTTTCTTTTGAGTCTTCTTGTACAAAGTGACTAATATAGAAATATTTTACATAATTGTTCATATATCAACTATATCTGACTGCTTCCATCTCAGGGAGGGGGAAGGAGAAGCAGGGAGGGAGGGATAGAATTTGAAACTCAAAACTTAAAAAAAAGTTTGAAAATTGTTTTAACATGTAATTGGGGAAAAATAAAATATATTTAAAAAAATTATCCCACTCAATACAAGCTGAAAAAGTGGCTCAAGAGAGTCAAAGAGAGAAGAGATTAAGTCCTTCCAAACTATCTGAATATCTGCCTTGGATAGAGAAATATGAAGTGGTTCTAAATTATGGTGTTTAAAATAGATGTTTGCATGTACATATATACATCGATGTATATTTGGAGCCAGGGGCTTTTAGACATGACATAATTTGGTATAGCATATTTATATTAGCTATAAATATGCTGAGGGAAGAAAAATTAATAGGCACCCCACCCCCATTTGATACATTTTGTTTTGACTTGACACTTCCTAGGGTACACTGCTTCCCCCTTCTCCCCCAACCCGGAAAAAATCAAATTCTCAAAGTATGTTCGTGGAAAATTGTTAAGCAAGACTGTAACAGGTTTAATTTGAAAAGCACTGCTGTCCTTAACAAAAGAATAGATACATTAATTTTCCTTAAAGAAAGGTTATACTTAAACTTTAAAGTAGCGAAACTTTCAAAATGTTTTCACCCGTGACTGGAAAGAGTGCTTCATGGATGGGGGAAGGTGGGAGGTAAATGAAAGATTTTTGTAAATTGAGGGAAAACCGTACAGAGAGGAAGGGAAGTTTCATTGCAAAGCCAAAGTATCTTGGGAGTCTTGCCTCGATTCTTAACGGACAGCCCTGTGGTTGCATCATAGAAGTATCAAGTAACAACACCTGGCTCTGTTTGTGCAGTTCTTTATGGAAAAACATAAAGGCAAAGGGACATTTGGCTCCCTCCTCCCTCCTCCCTCCTCCCTCCCCTCTGTCCCTCTTAAGAAAGGTCTGCCGTGCAGGGTGGGCTTGCGAAAGAGAAGTAACGTGTCTTCAGAGAGACCGTTGGATTTTATTTCTTTTAACATGAACCCAAATGAATCTCTTTTTTTCCTCCTAAAAAGAAATAAAACTTTCAAATACTTGCATTTCGTGGGGAGAACTCTGAGGATTGCCTGTCTTACCTGAGGCAGCGTGCCTTTGACTAGCGCCGGGATATCAGCTTTAGAATAACCAATGGCGGCTAAGCCGTCATCAACATTCAGATCAAATAAAAATTTCCGGAGCGTGTCAGCCAAAATAATCCCAGCATCTTTGATTTTGGCAGTGCGGATGTCGGCTCCTGAAATAAGTCATAAAGGCTGGACTGTGAGACAGAAAGAGGGGAGGAAGCCTGTTCTCAGCTGAATGTAATCATAATATCAGCTGAAGACTTAATTTGCACATAACTGTCATCTCTCTAACTCCAAGGAGAAGGGCCAGCAATGTTGTCTTTGCCTGAAGTTAGAATAACTTGTAAAATATGGCATGAAACCAGCCAGGCGTGGCGACACCGCCAAGGAAACATGTAGTACCGCTGGCTGAGCGCAGACAAGTTGGCAGACAGAGCCAACTCCTTTTCCCGCCTCTCCGGAACTATCCTTTTTGAAAAATGACCTTGACCAAAAACAAACAAAAAACCCCAGACACTCAAATCCTTCCTTCGAAATCCCCCCAAACTTGTCCTTGGCTTGGGAGGAGGGAAAGGAAAAGAGACCAAGACAGCAAGCCTAAGAAGGGGGGAAAAGCTTGCATCTGAAACGGGGGCTGACACTTTTGGAGGAGAAAACTTGACAATCGTAAATTTCAAGGACTGGAATTTGCTGACATCTAGAGGTGTATTCTTTTAATTTCTCATAGCTCCCCTCCCCAGTAACATTTTGATTCTAGAAAGTAGAGGCTTTGAAAACATCTTCCTCTTCAGCAGAGATACAGAAAAAATACAAGAAAGGTCATGAAAATAAGAACAATCACAACAACAAAACAGGAAATAAAACATACGTGTGTGTACACATATGCACACACAGAGGTAAATGTTACATTGGAGGAAATACCTTCTGGTTATTATAATCAATTGCTCAATCAGTTGATTTCATTAGATTGCAAGCTCCCAAAGGGCAGGAACAACCATCAAATAATAAGGAGCTGTGGGCCATGCACATATGAATTCTCTGAAATGACATTTCTAACATGGACATTTATAATGAGGAGGAGAGGAGAAAATCAGATTGTAAACAAATGTAAGGTTTGGAAGGAGATTCTGATATTGTTATGAATTCATTCTGTTATTAATTCCTAGGAAAACAGGTCTGCAACTGATTAAAGTACATTATACCCTCAGACAGGGACACTTCTAAAGGACAGAAGAGCAAAGGCAATTTTATTCTGTTTTTCAAGACTTTCAGGTAATAAGATTCCATAATCACCTATTTAAATTCATCACATGGTCTAACCACCATTACTGTCAAGAAATTAAGACCTATATTGACACAAGGTAATATTATCATTAAAACTAACTATAATCTCTTATGTTTCAGTGTACGCTAATTTTTTCTCTTCCTTTGTCAGAAAAAAGAACAAAAATTAACCATACTTTCTATATAATAATTCTTCCATTTTTATGACTGTTTTTGTAATCCAGCAGTGTCTTCTGCTATATTTTGACAGTTGGAAAACTTGAGACGAAGTATAAAGGATAATGCAGGGTATTATTTGTTTGCATGTTTGTTTTTTGGGGGGAGAGGGCAATTGGGGTTAAGTGACTTGCCTAAGGTCACAGGGCTAGTGTGTGTGTGTGTGTGTGTGTGTGTGTGTGTGTGTGTGTGTGTAAATGTCTGAGATCAAATTTGAACTCAGGTCCCCCTGACTCCAGGGCTGGTGCTCTATTCACTGCACCACCTAGCTGTCCCACAGGGTATTATTTGAAGGAAGAAAAAGGAAAGTTTTACAAGATGCAGAAAAATCTGTGGATTACTCATTTTAGAGACTAGTCCCTTTTTGGCAATGGAAATTACTGCATCAAAAGACAGCAATGTGTGTTTCCTTTTGTTAGAAATCAGGTCACAGCTTAAAAACAATTCAGATTTATAGAAAATATGAAAATAAACCCAATAAAATTATACAAATACTAACTAGATATAGAGCAGTTGGATGGGAGGGCAGCTTGGCTATTGAGTTATTCAGTCAACCTAGGTTTGGAGGAGCTGAAATGTGGCTTAGGCAGGAGGCTGTAATATGAGAGGAGTACTTTTATAGCTTCCCTGATTCTGGGAGGGCAGCCATGAAACACACCATCAAAAACTCTAGATTTCGTTGTGAGGTGTATTACAATGTAAAAATATTGGTGCTGGATGGAAACAAAATCTCAGATCACTTAAAGAACATTTTTTAAAGTGGAAGACAAAGGGGAAAATTAAAAAGCTAGGATAACTAAGTGGTACAGTGAATAGAACACTGGGCCTGGAGTCAGGAAGACCTGAGTTCAGATTTGATCTCAGACACTTAACAGCTGTTTGACCCTGGGCAAGTGACTTAACTTTGTTTCCCTCAGTTCCCTCACCTGTAAAATGAGTTGGAGAAAGAAATGGCAAACCACTTTAATATATTTGCCAAGAAAACTCCATATGAGGTCACGAAGAGCTGGACATGACTGAACAACAACAAAAAGAGAAAAGTTTAAGATTTCAAAAAGGGCCGTACAGCATTTTAATGACTCAGTAGAACATGACATAAAACAAACTTGAACAAAAAAGGTTATATTTTTGTAACTGAAGCTTTACATTGCTGAAAGGACAAATGATTAGTTCTTAATACACAAGTCTTACCCAAAAGGGGAGATAATTTCTCAATACTTTCATTAGATTTCTTGGATGTTAGTTAATTTTAGTCTTTAAATTATCTTTGCTAACCATAATTTAAAGTTAACAGTTGGGACTCCTCCTCCCTTTGAAGTCTGGATACATTACAAAGCTACTCCAGTACCAGTTTGGGGATGGTACATCCCAGAGAAACGGAAAAGTGAAATAGAATAGCTTTTTTCCCCTAAAGATTAACAAAAATGGTCACAGGAAAGTCAATCTTCCTGCAGCAAGTATGGCAATATCAAATTGCTTTGTGACAATGCTCATTCACTCTAGGTTTTTTTGGGTAATATTATATGAATGTATAATAAGAATAAGGGAGGTTGAGCTCTCGGAGTACTCATTGCGCACTCAGTGTATGACCTGGAACCCAGGAAGGATCACAAACACAGATATACAAGAGCATGGATAACAAGTGGAGGGAGATAAATGGTATGGAGTTTATGGAAGTTCAGCACTTACTGCTAACTTTTAAAAGAACTAGAAAATGAAGCCAGAATAACATGATGACATAGTCTGGCTAAATAGATATCCTGGCTAACAGAAAGTTAGCATCTATATTATAAGTATTTCAAAAATTTTTAATCCTTTAAAAATTGTTAATATACTTGTGTTGTACATAAAATTCCCCAATTAGATAATAAAGAATTGGGGTGGGGCAGAGAGAATGGAGAAGGAAGGAGCAAGGCCTCAAATGAAAATGTCATTGATGTCCAAAATAATTCTGAGGGTCTCTCAGGGTCTAAAAGTACATCAGAATTATCATTAAGGACATCAATCATACAATATAGCAATATTGTATCAATACAATATCATTTCCCCCAAATCTCATTATTTGGATATACTGGGTATTGGATTCTGGACAAGTGGGGTTTTATGGTATAGCTTGGATTTAATTTAATTTATTAAAATTATTTTTCAAAAATGGATATAGCAGCCACTTTAGACATCAGTGGAAGATTAGGAGTTGCACTTTCAGGAGGGAGAGTAATTGGTGAATACTATTAATTACTGTAAAATTAGTGGAAACAGTATTTCCATTTAATTGCTCATGTTTATAGGATCTAGAGCTGGGAAAGAACTTAAATCATGTAACCTAACTCCTTTGTTTAACAGATGAGGAAACTAAGACCCAGAAGTACTAAGTGACTTGTTAATCACATTAAAGAATCATAGAGTTGAAAGGAAACTTAGTGGTCATAGGATCACAGTCTGGAGCTGGAAGGGGCCTTAGATGTCAGAGTCTAACTCCCTGGTTCTACAGATAAGGACCTAAAACCCAGAGTCCCAGTGACTTGTATGGCAGTCACACCAGCTCTAAGTGGCAAAGTCAGGCTTTGAACCCAGATCCTTGGACAGTAAAGCCAAAGCTATTTTTGTTGTTTTTTTCGGTCCTTTCAGTCACGTCTGACCCTTTGCGATCCCATTTGGGGTTTTCTCAGCAGAGATACTGGAGTGGTTTGCCATTTCTTTCTCTAGTTCATTTTATAGATGAGGAAACTGAGGCAAGGTAACACAGGTAATAAATGTCTGAGGCCGGGTTTGAACTCAGGAAGATGAGTCTTCCTGACTCCATGCCCAGCACTCTATGCCCTGTGCCACTTCGTTGTCCCAAAGCTACATAGTTTATCAATCTGTCCAGAGCAAAAAGTCCCTCTCTAGAATTTCTAGCTGATGGCCATTGGGCCTCTTTGGATACTTCATAAGAAAGCTTTCTATACTTAGAAACTTCTTTCTTACATTTAGCTGAAATATGTCTACTCTTTGTTACCCCATTTGGGGTTTTCTTGGTGGTTTGCCATTTCCTTCTCCAGCCCATTTCACAGGTGAGGAAACTGAAGCAAACAGGGGTAAGTGACTTTTCAGGAGTCACACAGCTAATAAGGGTCTGAGGCTGTATTTGAACTCAGGTCTTCCTGACTCCAGCCTCTGTGCTCTATCCACTGCACCACCTAGCTCCACAGAATAGTCACTACAAAATACTAATAGACCTGAAAGGAATGGGCCCAGTAGGCTGAAGGCTAGTCTTCATTGCATCACTTTCAATGATTTTATACTTTATTTATACTGGGATGAGTCACTTGATCTCTGTAGGCCTCAACTGCCCCATCTATCAAATAGGGATAACACCTTACTTACCTGAAGGCAAGGGGAAGAACCAGATGATCATTTATAGTCCTTCCTATAAGCTCTAAAATTTATGATTCAATGAAATATTGTTATAATCTAAGGTGAATTTCTGATTTATTTTGTGGTATCAAACTCTTCCCTCTCAGCAATAGCTTTAGATGATTACAATACAGTTTTGCCAATGGAAAGCAGCATTGAGAAGTTTATGTCATTTATACTTATAAAGTAACAGATTCGTGAATAGCAGGATCATACCCAAAATCTCTGCAGTCTCTAAGTGCCTCTCAGGAAACATTTGTGCCGTGAAAGTAAATACTGCAGGGGATGTGAGTACCACAGAAAGGCCATGTGGCTGCAGGTTAAAAAACAAAACAAAACACCAAAAAATGATGAGAATTCAAGGATGGTAGAATTTGTTCTTCAACCAGCAGGTTCTAAACAATGACCTGTTTATTATGTGATTCAAATAACTGAACATTAGCCCAAAGCTACCAAAAATAGACAATGGATTTAAAAGAAAAATTACCACCAAAGAATGGTCCACATTATAATCCTTTGCTTTATATGTCTTCACCAAACCAGAAATTGGGTAAGACATCCCATGGCTGGAAATAAAAGAAATGTCTCATTCAGATACCTGGATGTGAGAGTTTCAAGTCTTTAAATTAACAATAAAAAATTCTAACATAAAAAATTCTCCTCTAGGCATGGCACTCTATAAAACTTATTAATGAAATGGACTATATGAATACCACACACAATTCTCAGTTTCATGTAAACCTGCCCACTTCTCACTCCTGCCTAGGTGGCCTAGGAAGCTAGAGGAAATACTAGAACCAGAGATGTACTTCGTTCATGAACAAAACCTGTGAAGTATTTCAGTCCCAATACATATAGTATTTTGTGAGAAATGAATGTTGATACAAGAGAAAAAAAAGTTCCCATCTGTCTCCTAGCTTAATTGGCCTTCTTGTCTCCAAAGATGAGATGATATCACTCAGAAACCTTCTTTAACCAAATATAATGGAATTTTTAATGAACAACCTCATGATGCTTCCTCAGCACACACCCCCTGCAGGATGTTGTGTTCATTGGAAATGCTACAGACCAAAGGGAACATTGGAAATGCAATGTGTTCCTTAGTGACACATCATAGTCATCACTGATATTTGACCAAATGTTTAATTGAGTGAGGTTGGATAAATAGTTCTGTATGATAATGAAAGACTCTAGAATATCTATAGTATTAGTAAATGTACCAACTAACCTACAAGGTTATATATTTCATGTTTTCACCTATGTGTTTTGTTTTCTGTTTTGTATTATATTACGTGTATATGGAATCCCTGGTTTTCTTCAAGACTCAGCTGAAGCACACCTTCTACATGAAGCCTTTCCTGATCTCTCCCACACAGTTTCTAGGGCCCTTCTTCCCCCAAATACCTTGCATTTATTTTGTATAATATTCTATGTTTATAGATATACACATATACATGTGTGCATGTATAAATATATGTGTCTCTGTATCTACCTATATATGTAGATAAGGTGTCACCATTAGAATATAATCTCCCTGAGGTCAGGAACTATTTAATTTTTGTCTTTGTAGCTCTAGTACCTGGAATATAATAGGCACTTGATACTATAGTATAGAGATAAAGCTTTATTCATTTTAAAAAAATCTCTCTGGATACTTAGAGTAGTATAGGCACTTACATGTAGAAGTTGAATTAAACAGAACAGTACTGGAGAAGGTTAGTTCTACTAACCGTTTTTTTTTTCTTTTTTCCTTTTGGAGATGGTAGTGGAAAATATAAAAGAGTAAATGTCTTCCTTGAAGTCAACAATTAATGACATTAATTTATTCAACAAATATTTAATGAGTATCTACCATGTGTGAAGTGATAAGTTGGATGTAGACAATAAGATTATTTCCTGAACTCATGGGTTTTACAGTCTAATAGATGAATTTAAACTACCCGTTAACTGAGAAAACATTTACAGTAGGTTAAGTTGAAGTCCTCATAATAATATCTCTAAATTTGCCCACTTGTCTTAAATGTAGACATTGAGATGAAGAAATCAGATCTGGGCTTAATTTACCAGAGATGAACTCCAGCATTTCCAAAGCCAATACCAGCAAAAGCACTTGCCAAGTGCATGTTGGACCTTGCCTCAAGGTCATCAGGATTTCTGACAGCTCTGTGAATGACAGAAATAAATACCCAATAAATACCCATATACATATATAAAGTCAGAAAGAACTGAGTTCAAATTTGACCTCAGGTACGTATTAGCTGTTTGACCCTTGGTATGTCACTTAACAGTTGTTTGCCTCAGTTTCCTCAACTGCAAAATGGCAATAATTACAGCACGTCCCCTGCAGGGTTGCTGGAAAACACTTGGCAAAGTATCTGGCATTACACAAATGTTTACTATTTCCATCTCCTAAATTCTGCATCCTTCTCCTCCACCCCTTCCTTCCCTATACCTAACATTACTCTTTGCACACAGTAGACTATGTTTGTTGTTAAATAAAATCAATAATGGCCACATTGGGCCAGAACCATGGTATATCTGGCTCAATAATCTCTAGTAAGATGTAAAACTATTGAGGGCAAGGATTGTTTTATTTTCATCTTTTTAGCTCAGCGCCTGTGTCATTATCTTGAACATGGTAAATGCTTAAATATTTGGTGAATGAATATTTTCCTGGTAATAGGGGCCCCAAGAAATGTTCATGATTGTCTTGCAAGTCTAACTACAACCTTGAAGGTTATATAGATATTAGACTCTATTCAAAATTATTTATGTGCTTCATAAATGTGTTTAAACCCTTTTTAAAATTCATATATACTTTTTGCCATTACTAACTTCCTCTTGGTTGTAGCACCATAATTTATGACTCACTAGATTAAATATCACAGATAAACAGAACATTAGAGTCAGAACAGGTGTTAGAAAACCACTAATCCAACCCTCTCCTTTTCCAGACTGAGGAACCTAAGTAGTAACTTCCTTTTATTTGTCCTTACCTTATTCAGTTTCCAAAGAGTGTCCACTCTCATCTTGACTAATTACTGACATAATGCATTTTAAGATAGGTAAAGCGGTTTATATACATTATTTCACTTAAGCCTTACTAGAAGCCTGTAAGATAGGTACTACAAGTATTGCTATCTTCATTTTATAGGCAAGGAAACAATTTCAAAAGGGTTGATTTGTTCACGGTTAGTTACACAGCTAGCGTTAGAAGGGGAATATGATTTTGGGTCTTCCCAAAAACAGGTTCAGCACTCTATGCTGCCTTACAATCCTAGAATTCTGGGTTATGGTGAAAGACCTCATCCATACCATTTGGGATTTTATGGATTTTGGTCATGTTCCCCTCTTGGCCTTTTAATCTTTGCCTTTCTGGTTTGGAGGACCCTAGTCTTTTCAGTCTATACTTATACATCAATCCTTTATATTACGTTAGTGGACCTTCTCCAACTCCATGATGCCATCCTGAGGTCAAATGATCAGAACGAGTGCAGTATTCCAGAAGCAGATACCTCATGCTTTCATATAAGAGTAGGACAATGTTTTAGTCTATATAACAGGCAGAGCATACCTCTTCAGATACTTGGCAACAATTTGAAGTGCATGTATGGCCCAGACATCACTTATAGGGTTGCTGCCCTGATAAGCCGGTCGATTGATTGGATTTAAAGGGCAAGGGCTTCGCATGTGGTAAGGAAGGGCTGTGTATGATTCCAATGCATGGCTGGAAAGGAATAGTAAAGCAAATGAATGAAATGAAAGAGCTGTATTCTCTCTATACAAGATACAAATCATTGCTCTGAAAGTTTTTAATGTGTGTTCCACTGTGGATATGCCATTAGACCTTCTATTTATGAGCTGTGGCTGCTTTTGGTTTTACCTGTCCTGGAGGGGGTAGCTCTTAAGCTCTGTGACTCTTTAAGTAAATATATTAGGCTTCTTTAGGCAAAACAAACTTACATATTGATTTATTTCATTAACTAGCAGATATTATGAACTATGAACAGAATTGATAGCTTTGGTGGTAAGTAGGGCTCACACTTAAAGTTCTCACCACCAGTCCCCAACCTCAACTTTTTCAAAGCACAAAGCCCTCTTTGGAGGTACCAACTCCTCTTGCTCCCCTTTGATGCCAAACTTTTTCTCTTCCTACCTTCACTTTCTCTCCTGTGCCTTACCCTATCTATTTAAACTTCACTCCTTCCTACTTTCAAGTTGACATTTAGCTAATCTAATCATCTTATTTTTATTGCTGTTCAGTCATTTTCAGTTTTCCAACTCTTCATGACCTCTTTTGGAGGTTTTCTTGGCACAGGTGTTGGAGCAGTTTGCCATTTCCTACTCCAGATTATTTTGTAAATGAGGAAATTGAGGCCAATTAGGTTAAGTGACTTGTCCAGGGTCACATGGCTAATTAGTGTTTGAGGTCAGATTTGAACTCAGGAAGATAAGTCTTCTTGACTCCAGGCCTAGCCACTATCTACTCACTGTGCCATCCAGCTGCCCCAATCTTATTTTACTTATGTACTAATAGGAAAAGACCCCTGGTACTTGCACAACAGACTAAATTTATCATCCTGATTATACTGTAAATAACAGAATATATACAGTTAAAAAAAAAGAGCAACTTCAAAGTTTATATATGGTCCTTACCAAAGTACATCAAAACCACTGTTAGCTACCACCCGGGGGGGCATGTGAAGAGTGTGCAAAGGATCAATTATTCCTAGGGTTGGTTTGATAGCTCTAGAGGCAATACCTACAACATAGAAATTATAAGAATGAATTAAACTCATGAATATAATTTTTAAAAATGAAACACTTTTATGATAATTCTGAAAAAAAAATCAAAGAGATGAGATTCCTTACTTTTATGTTAAAGGGCCATGACACATAGTGAAATTATACTGACAAATAAAGAGAGGTCACTTAGCCCTTCAGCTTTAGTTTTAATTACTTATGGCTAAAATGCTTCACTGGTGATCCAAGTATTACACAATAGAGGTTATACCCCATTTTAACTATGACACAGGTCATTGTGGCTGCTGCAATAAAAACAGCTAGCTAAGCCCCCATTTTGCTATGCTAGAAAAGCTCAAATATGATGGTCTGAGCCAGAGTCCAGGAAAGGAGCATCTGGGCAAAATTAAACTGGTAGTGAAATGTGACTGCTGGGTTGCTGTTGTTTTTTAGGGAAGGGGAAAATGTGGAAAGGAGTAAAGTATGCATCACAAATACGTATCATAATTTCTTAGAAAGGAAGATATCTTATTGGTAGTGGTGGGGGGGAGATTGGCATCTCTCTTATAGCTATGAGACAAATCTCTACTAAAGTTATACGGTTATAACTAAACCAAAGTGACTTTGAATGGTTATTTATTTGTATGTTTATATTGAGAAGGGAAGAAAAAATGTATATATGACTAGAAATAAGATATTCAATCTTATTCTCTTTATTTTTCTTATATCAGGTTGTTTTTTTTTTTTAAATAAAGCTTGGAAAGCAAGAGAGATGATGAAGCCAAGACTATCATGATAACTTACTGACATTAACATTCTTACCAGTTTTTACTTTTAAGAGCTCATAGTCAAAAATGGCAACCCCTGTAGTCTCACTCCCAGTTCCAGCTGTAGTTGGGACTAGAATAAGAGAATATCAATATCAGAATGCATCTCAACAAAGGCTTATGGAAATATTTAATCCAATCTCAGAAAACAAGGGACAAAATGACATGGCAGCAGGTCAGCTCTCCTGACCTCATTCATTCATTCATGTTAACAAAGTCTGCATTAGTTAGTGGAGGTGCATTATGGGAAGCTGGAGTCTTTCACACCAGTGAGTGCACCAACAGCCACAGCTGTGCGTTCACTCACAAGCTGCTCAGCAGCCCTTGTAAGAAAACCCAAATGTGGGCTCTCTGAAAGGCATCTCCTCTGGCAACAAGCATGGCAATGTTCTGCTTTTGCTATGCTTCATGGTTCTGGACATCCTGTCAAGGTTTTAAACTTTGCTAATCACCCCTCTGTGTGATGCTGACACAGTTTTCACCAGGGGGTGCCATTTGCCAGACATCAATTATCCTCCTTCCTGCTGATACCTAATTCATGTCAAAACACTTCATTTGTCATCAACTGAATCCCACCACACATCACATCACAATGATCCTTTACAATAGGCAATGGGGTAGGGGTGGAGGTAGGAAGGACTGTTTTTAAGTGTAGATGTAAACACTTCAGCTAAAAAACCCCCACAATATTGATAAGCTGCCCATAAAAATAGGAAGGGCAGAAGGACATAAAGATGCTAAAGCGTGATGTGACTGGAGAGAAACCAGTGTCATTTGCATTTGCATGTCTGTGAAGAAATGGTAGGGAATGGAGCAGATGTAATTCACAATCACTCCCATAATGTAGCTGATGCTGCCCACATGTCACTGGGAAGGGACAAAGCATGAGGACAGCTGAATGGTAGCTCATACAGGAGAAAGGGTTAGGCCAACACCAGAAAAAACAATGAATTGTACCCTGCAACACCTCAGTACCCAGTAAGATGGAGAAAGATTTATAACCAATATGAGTACAATATTCTGGGTCCAAAAGCATAAAATTATTTGGTAAAGGGGCATGGTGTTGGGTAAAGAATTATCCTTCCCACATGGCTACTATTTCATGATTTAAATTAGGGATTTTTCCATTCACAAATTTTCCTCATCTGTGGAATAATAAAGACTGAAGAAATCAGACGCTAATATTCCATAATACCCATTTGTTTTCCTCACTAAGCTGTCAAAATCCTGAAGTAAAGTCAAAACAAGGTATCACCCTTGTTGATGAACTGTCTTTTATGAAGTTGGCATTCTTAAATTGTGGGATTAAATACAGAGGTAAGATTCCCTCCTCCCTCCCCCCAATGCATCGAAGGTGAGGAGGTTAAGGAAAAGTACACTTTACCTGCAATCAGTGGCTTAAGAGTCGCAGTGACAGGTTTTCCTTTCCCAATGGGAGCATTGACATAATCTAAGAAATCATGATCAGGGCTGGATGCATACAGGTTGGCAGCTTTACAAGTGTCTATGGTAGAGCCACCACCCACAGCAACATAGGCATCAAATGCTCCTCTTTTGGCAAATTCAATAGCTTCCATGAAGCTTGGAGGAGAAAAAAGAATCTTTGTCATCTTTCGTCAGAAATTGGTGTTCATATTATTAAATACTTATGTTTAATGACAAGTATTTATTAAATGCCTGCTATGTTTTGGGCACTGTGCTAGATGCTGAGTATATAATGACCAAGATGAAAGAGTTCTTGACCTTGAAGAGTTTACATTCTACTTCAGGGAAATAATGTGGAGAGGCAGCATGGTGTAGTGTAAAGAACACCGGACTTGGAATCAGAAAGACCTGGGTTCCAATCCCACTCTGGACACTTATTAGCTGTGGGTCCCTGGGCAAGTCACTCAACCTCTGTGTGCCTCTGTTTCCTCATCTATAAAATGAAAGGATTGAACTAAGTGGTCTCAGAAGTCCCTTTCAGCTCTAAACTTGCAATCCTATGGACATGCACACAGGAAATATATTGTAAAGAGTTTACAGAAAATAGAAACATAGTAAAAAGAGGATGGGGAACACTAACATAAGGCCCCATGCAAATATTAAGTAATAAGACTGTATTTGCTATCATTTGAGGGAGCCAAAATCCTCCCCATATTTCACCTCCCCTCCCAGAATACCTTTTATCAGTTGGTTCCACCCTGACGTCATCGTAAACTTTAAAGTTTATGCCATTCTTTTTTAAGGAATTCATGACTACTTCTATTGGTGGCAGCTGGGAAAGGTTCTTATCTGTCATCAAACAAACATTTTTAGCACCCATATTTTGAAGGTCCTATAACACAAAAAAATAATTCTGAAGTGATAGCTGGATTTGTTAGAACCATGGCTCTCTTGACAGATAAATCAGAACAATTCAATTCCTAGAGTGCCATTTTTACTAGCACTCAGTTATCACATGATTATTTTTATTTTTAATGGATGCCTACAAAGTAAAATGTAGACTCTTAAATACTTACCATGCCCACTTCTTTTGTCACTCCTGCCCCATATCTAATATTTGAAACTGCCATCTGCAAGAAAAAAGTGCAGTTGTAACAATATGATACATATGTAAATAGTGATGATGATGATGATAAAGACTTAACATAAACACTTTAACATAAAATTCCTATCTGCCATCTTCTCTTCCCACAATCTTACCACTATAACAGGCTATTAAAGAAATAGTCTCAATATGGAAATTTTTACATGATTGCATGTGTATAACCTATAAATGATTGGTGATCATCTAAGGGAGGGGGGAGAGGAGGGAGGAATAGAATTTGGAACTCAAAACTTAAAAAAAACCTGAATGGTAAAAAATTATTTTAACATGTAATTGGGAGAAAAAATATGTGTGTGTGTGTGTGTATATTAAGAAAAAAAAAAGAAAGTCTCACCCTACCTTGAGTAATATAAAATTCCTAAAGCACAGTTCTGATTATATTACACAGTGCTCTGCTCAAAAATCTTTATGGGTTCCCTATTGCCTATAGCATAAAATGCATACATACTTCTTGGTGTGGAATTAAGACCTTTCACAATCTAGTTCCAACCAACTTTTCTACCTTATTTCCTATCATTCCCTGCCACGTACTCTACAATCCAGCTGACAAGCTAGACATTTTGTCTCGTTTGCATTACCTATGGCCTAGAATGTATTTCACCTCTGCCTTTTTATTATTTATTTATCGGAACTCTTTATTCCTTTCAGGTTTTTCAGTTCAAGTGTATGTCTTTCAAGGAGCCTCTGATCTGCTTCCCTCCTCCAAGTAAATATGTCCTACCCCCTCACATTTTCCTAGAGTCCTTTCAGTGGATCATTCTTCACTTCCATCATACTCTTTAGCTTATTTGTGTACTTGTTGTTTACCCCAATAGAGTATGAGCTCTTGTGAGGGGAGAGACTTTTTTTTTGGTAAGGCAATCAGGGTTGCCCAGGGTCACACAGCTAGCAAGTATCAAGCATCTGAGGCCAGATTGGATCTGCTGGGCCACCTAGCCGCCCCAACATCATCACTTTTTACACCTGTATTTCCTATGCCCTTATACAATGCTTTGCATATTGTATGCCCTTAGTATGCTTGTTGAACTGGAATGAACCTATGACATATTTAGTCTTACATTATTAGCTGAAAATCTATGGAACTGGAATTTTTTATCACGTCTGTATGACAGAACAAGAAGGCTTCTAGGCATTCATTATCTGTTACACAGAGCTTCAAGATGCTTTATGTATGTTATTTCATTTGGTCTTCATAATAATGTGGTGAGGTAGGTCCTATTATTATCATCCCAGTTTTTCAGAAGAAGAGACTGAGGCAAAGAGAAGTTTAGGTGACTTTCCCAAGGTCATACATGGCTAGTATTTGAGGAAAAATTTGAACACAGGTCTTTCTGACTATAGGTCTGACACTCTATTCTTGCACCACCTTGCTGCCTCACAAGAGATATAATGTTAACATTATACCCTGAATGTATTTTGTACTAGAAAGGATCCCTACAATCATAATGAGTTTATATCAGTTTAATTATTAGGTTTACAAATATAAATATTTGGTGATTACAGTAATTATAGCCTTAAAAATCACTGCTTAGCTAGGCTGCACCGTGGATAGAGTGCCCATAGTTGGGGAGATCTGAGTTCACATTTGACCTCAGACACTTACTAGCTGTGTGATTCTAGGCAAGTCATTTAACCTCTGTGCACCTCAGTTTCCTGATCTATAAAATGGGGATAATCATAGCATCTACTTCCCAGGGTTGTTGTGAGGATCAAATGAAATAATCATTGTAAAGTGCTTATTATGTTATTATTACTATTTGTCAGAAGTGATCTTGGTCTCAGGGGTGGCTTTACATATCAAATGTGTGAAGACAAGCTTTGCTAAGCTTGAAGAGGCTCATTTACCAGGTTGGCAGAGAGGTGATCATGATTTTTTTTTTGCTACAGCCATTATAAATATGATGTACTAAATTGTAGAGAGGCTGCTATTTCTGTCACAGTGATGACTTTAGAAATGCCTTAACTATTGAAGCAAACCTTAAAAAGACACCAGATAAACTAAGTATCATTTTCTCTGATCATTCATTAGAAAGATTGTTTTCTACCTCAAATGCATACTCTGTTGTTTTCTCTGAGGCAGGAAGTCCAGGAGCTGGAAGAGAAAGAAGTTGAATGATAAAAATCTATATCAAAGTGAACCTCAGAAAACAAAATCATTACTCAAAATTGATTCAAGTTTCCAAACAGTGGACATTTCAGTTTGCCCTTGTATGAAACACTTTTTTTTAAAGAAAAAGTTGTGTCAGGTTTTACTGTTGCAATTTCAATTAAACTTAAAATATGTTTATTTAAGGTTAGCCTATAGACTGATGTTATTGGAGGCACGACTGATGCCAACATTATCTTAGTTCATTTGTTTTGGGGATGAAAGGAAGCACTAAGTCATTCAACATTTGAAAAACAAGGTTAACTTTGCCCTAACACAGCATACACATGAAACAAGGATGCAGTAACACTTTGCTTCCTTCTTTGGATAAAGCCCAAATCCCTCTCCATATGGAAATATGCTGGTCAGGGGGTCATCAGGGTATGGTGATTCAGGTGCTCTTAGGTACCCACCAAGTCCTACAGGGCTGCAACTTTTGAAGCCCTTAATGATCAGGAAACTGCAGTAGTCAGGTCCCAAAGACAGTTGTGTATTCTTTTAGAGAAAACCTCCCCATGGTGTGGGTGAGAGGAAAGAAGCTGTATCTAAGGAGATACCTATCACAGATGCTTATTTTGAAAAACGAACAGAATGCTTTTAAATCTTCTTCATTGAATACATTATTAACAGTGTAACTTAAAAACATGTCAAGTGTCTATAGCCTAGGTAAAATGAATTGCTATGTCCAGCCTAAGTAGTAAATAAATAAATAACTTACACAAATGTTATAACTCAAGCCATCTCAGATTAATGCTTAAATTAAAAATTAGGTTTGGCTATCACCTCAAATCGTATGCCAAGATAAATTCCAAGTGGTTACATGACTTAGACATAAAATGTAACATCATAAACAAATTAGAGGAACAAGGAAAAATATATCTTTTAGCTCTATTGATAGGGTAAGAGTCTCTGACCAAATAGAGACAGATTTCCCAAATTAAAATGGACAATACCAAGTATATAAAATTTGAATGTTTTGCACAAACAAAACCAATACAGCTAATATTAGAAGGGAAGCAGATAACTAGGCAAAAACACCTTTGTAGCAAGTTTCTCCGACAAGGATCTAATTTAATATTTTTATTGACTTTAATAATAGCTATCATTTATATAGTACTTTAAGGTTTACAAAGCACCTTACAAATCTTATCTCATTTCATCACCTAACAACTCTGGAATATAGGTACTATTATTTTCCCATTTTTTACAAATGAAGAAATTGTGGCAGAGGTTAAGTGACTTATTCAAAGTCACATAGCTTTTAAGTCTCAGATGCAGGATTTGAATTCAGGTCTCCCTGACTTCAGGTCCAGAACTCTACCCACTATATTACCTTTCCACTTGAATGTATAAGTTTATGAGTCATTCCCCAGTTCACAAATGGTCAAAGGATATAAACAGTTTTCAAAGGAAGAAATTCAAGCTATAGTCATGACTCTCTGAGCTACAAATTATTCAGCAGGTGCCAATCTGCATTGATTGAGGATGTTTCCTCATTAGAAGTTTCCTGACTAGGGGCCGCTAGGTGTTGCAGTGAATAGAGCACCAACACTGGAGTCAGGAGGACCTGAGCTCAAATCTGGCCTCAGACAGTTAACACAAACACAAAAACCTAGCCTCGTGGCTTTGGGCAAGTCACTTAACCCCAATTGCCCTCCAAAAAGCAAAAAAAAAGAAAAAAGAAAAAGTTTCCTGACTCAATGAAATCACAGGCCTGGTCCTCCAATGAATGATGATGGTGATGGTGATGGTGATGATGATTAGATCTGTGATTTCATTGGCAGCTCTGGGTAAGGAACTTCTATCAATGCAGACTGGCACCTTCTTAGCAACTTCTAGTTTTAAGATAATTGTCCAGGGAACCAAATTATAATAGTTTCTAATATAATACCTTTTCCACTAAAGTTTTACTCTGACGCCTTATCTTGGGGGTTATGGAAGGTGACCCTGGGTTTTCAAAGTTCATGCCAGTAAAGTGTGAGCTCTGGTTAGACCTGTCAAGTTAGAAAGGCTTTGAGTAGGGGCCTGGCTGATAGATTGTAGGTTGGTAGTCTCAGAACCAGCTTATCTAAATTGGAAGAGCTTCATCACCAAGTTGGCAGCAGGATGAAGAAATTTTTTTAGCCATAGCACCTCTGGAAGCCCATCTGCTAAAATGTGAAAGTGTTGTACTCTGTATCAGTGAAGGATGTGCTTATCCTGAGGAAATCACAGCTCTTTGGTTCTATAAATATACAATTAGCCAAGCTGATCTGTAGTTTTAAAGGACACAGATTTGTAGAACAATATTGGTTACACTTTGATAGTTTATTGTTTCCCTTGGTTCTCAAAGAGGACCAGGACTTCAGGAAGATGATGCCATGACTTGCAAGTGAAATGGATTTAAATGAGGAGGGTTGTGCAAGGTCACCAGCCTCATTTTCTCCTCCAGAGTCATCTGGGTCCAGTGGCGAGATATATGTCAGGACTACTGGAAATGGCTCCAGCTTTAGAGCTTTTTTAACTGTCCTCCCCCTCTTCTGTAGAGGAGATTCTAGACCTGCAATTTCTTCAGGAGGAAGATTTGTCTATAACTTAATGGCTTTAAAAAAAGGTCTGAGTCCCTTAAAGGTTGTGACTTGCTTATGGTTATATACTGTAGTACTTGTATATGTCAGAGGCAGAATTTGAATCCAGATCCCAGGTTTTCCTGAGGCTAATACTGGCCCTCTAGCCACAGTGCCATGCTTTCTCTATTATATTTTCCCCTTAAGAAAAATCAGGATGCAATAGAAACTGAATCCTTGATGCCTCTCTAAGAGCTGATTCAATATTTTGAAGTGGGAATCAAGTGATCCTTTGTTAATTCTTACCATAGCTAGAAGAAAATAACTGTGAAAAAGAAAAGACCTCTATGCTTTACAGGAGGCCCTAATGATTGAGTCACTCCCCAGCCTGACAGAGGAGCTAAAATCTGGATTCTGAAACAATGAATCAAGCTATGATAATAAGCTCCAAATTCTTTGGGGTTAAGCTTGAAATGCTGAGCCCCTGGACCAATATGGAAATGCACTATTATGTCTTCCTCTTTGTTCCCCTCCTTTACAAACTTCTCTGTTGTTTTCAGCTGTGGGTTTCATGCTGTTAGGCGCCTTCCTTACCACCCCTTGTCAGGTTGCTTGGGTTTGACCCTTCTTTCTAGGGTCTAAATCAGTTTTTGTACTACTAATTAATATGACATTCGATGGACATGCTGATGTTACAATGGGTATCCTGCTGGTTTGTTGGACAATAGATAATGTGAAGACAATGGACTTTGTAAAGGTTTAAAACTTTGTGGGACCAGGAGATTGTTCTTTTATTTTAGAAATTTGGAGAAATGCAGTGTTATTTTAAACACACACGCACACACACATGTGTGTACACACGCACACACAATCATCTGATAAAAAAAAACCCAAATACTAGTCTCTTTTCCTTAGAGAAGCCACTCTTGACTTTAGCTCCCTTTTCTGACTTCTATCAGAAGAAAATTTCATCTTGAAAAAACCCATTTTTGATGAATTCAGATTAAAGTTCAAATTCTATTTAAGCCACCATTTTCAGATCTGGCAAATCACTAATCTACAGTCCTGTGTGTGTCACTTCTATTAAGTGCAAAACACTGTATAAGTATGTACTTAATATCTATCCTTAACCAACATTATACATTAAGCTACAACTACATGATAATGTAATTCGGGAGGGTACAACTATTACCAATTTTATAGGGATAGGTCATTTAACCTTTTATGTTTACAGAGTCTCTGTCTCCCTCTTAAAGTTGTTTATTTTCTTGCTCTGCTCTTTGTCCCAATTTATAGCAGACTTGGATTGCAGAGATTAAAATTGTAACTATTTAAAAAATAAAATACATTACCTTGGGAATAAGTGTGAGAATGAGTTGGACACTGGCACCTAAGGAAAAAGAAAACAAGAAAAGATTTATTTAAGGAGAACCTGCAAAGTCAGAAGTTGAGATACTTGGCAGTAACTGTCCTACTATATTCCATTGCCCACATTGTATAAAATGCAAGATGGGTAATGAGTGGCTATTAGCCAATAAAGCATAAATATATCTAGAGATCCCTGTGGCTAGAAAGTGGATAATCTCCATAGCTATAGATGGACAGGAGTTAGACCATTTATTCATTCTTTAATCACTCATATTTATTTAACAAGTATTTAATTGAGTGCCTACTATTCTGGAGATACATTACCTACTATAACAGGTATTCAGTAAATATTTGTATAATCTATACTTCTGACCCAACTGATAAGTTTCTACCCCTTGAGTTCAAATCCCATCTCTAATGATGACCACTTGTTGTCCCATGACTTTAGTTTCCCCATGTGTAAAATGGTGGGATTGAACTAGATGGCCTCTGAGGTCCCTTCCAGGTCTAAGTTAATATTATTATCCTTTTCAAGGTTAACTCCTCCATCTATGTTCTCTCTCTTATTCCCTCCCACACCCCTTAGGAATTTGTTTTCTAAATTCTTCCCACTCTCTTGAATTTTCAATCTTTTGTTTCTTATGAGCTCTCTCCCCTTATGCCTTTAAATCACAACACAACCTCCTCATTTAAAACAAAAACCTTAATTTGACTCTACTCTTTCCCCAAGTGACTGTTCCTTTTGTTTGCTTCCTTTGACTTCCAAATATCTGCAAAAAGTGGCCTACCTTTTCTTCATTTATTTATTTTTCCCCATTTAATAGTATTTTATTTTTTCCAGTTACATGTAAAGATAGTTTTCAACATTCACTTTTGTAAGATTTTGACTACCAAATTTTTTTCTCCCTCCCTCCATCTCTTCTACCCTCCCCAAGATGGCAAGCAATCTAAAATAGGTTATACTTGTATGGACATATTAAAGTGGTCTACCTTTTCTTCCATTTCCTCACCATCCTTTTATCTCCTGAAAGCCATTCAGCCTGACTTCTGGTGGTTTCCCATCCTCCTAGTGAAACTACCCTCTTGATAGTGTAATGGGAATGTAAATTTGACGATCTTCCCTGCCCCTAGGCTAAAGTGCACCAGGAGCCTGGGGTGGGAGGCTTGTTTTTCTGTAGATATTTCTTGATTGGCCAGTGAGTCAATAAGGTTGTAACATTCTCTGAGCCAGGAGAAGGCTATATAAGCCCTGATGTGTAGCTTTGTTTTGGGGCTCACTTTGAGAAGTGTTCTGTGATTTGATCTGGATTCTGAGAAGCCGTTGTCCTGAGCCCCCCGGCTTTGAAAAACCCAGATGTTGATTGGGTATGGATGTAATGGTTGGACAGTTTGGAAAGCTGTCTACTTGATCTGTTTCTCTGACTTGATAATTCTGTCTGTGTATTCTGAAGTTCGGGGTGCTGACCTTTTTCCCCTGAACGAGGTAAATGATACATATCTGACTGATTAAAGTAAGCTTGTTAACCCATTTTGAGTTGCTTTCCTTTATCAAAGCAGATCCAAGAACCTGTGTGAGCAGCCACCCTAGGGACACCAGGTGCTTGCTGCTACAGATAGTGACTAAGTCAACAGATCCAGTGATCTTTTATTCATTTACCATTCTCTGTTCTTCTACAGAGTTAACACATCTGCATTTCTCCCCTTTGGAAACTTTATTCTCTCTTAGCCTCCAGAACTCTATAGTAATCTGGTTTTTCTTCTACTTCTCTGACTACTTTTTCAATCTTCTCTTGTTATTTAAACAGCGAGAGTTCATCTTATACAGGTTATATAAGATAAGACATATATTATATATATAGGTTTATAGAGGGCTTTTTATGATCTCAGAGGTCAATTCTTATTCTTTTGGGCAATCATTAGGGTATCTACCACAGGGTCTTGTACTTGGTATATTGTTGAGTGAATGTTTATTCATTATCATGAATGTTTACTGAATGGAAACATATTTTTATAATAAATCAAGACTGCCACCTAGTGTTTTGAATGGTAAAACATCAATGGATTTTATTTAGTGAAGTAAACATGTTGGAACTCTTATGAAACAAAAGTAACAGATCCTGATGACTCTCAACTATTCACAGTCAATAATTCCCTCCTCTCTTGGTTTTCATGACATTGCCCACTTAATGGGCTCATTGGAATTTCCACCAGAAGAAATTCAAGGACAAAATCCAAACTTGTCACTTTCAAGCCTGGATGTGTTTCGACATTAGTTACATTTTTAGGATCTGTCCTGGTCCTAGTGTGTAAGGTACCTCAAAGGGCCATCTAATCTTGTCCTATCATTTTAGAGATGAAGAGCCCACGTCCCAGGGACATTGATTTGGTTGAGGCCACATGAGTTCTTCCACCTAGAGCCAGTACACTTTCCACTGAGCCAGGCTGCTATGTTTAGATTTTCTTTCCATCTTATTTCCCCTTATGCCTTCCTGTCATAGGGCTTGCCTCAACTGAACACTTTTTACCTTCCTGACTATTTCTACTTGTATTTTTCTACTGCTTCCCCCCCTTTTCCATGTTTCAGTTGTTCATCCTTCATTTTCTAAAAGGAACAATGATTCAACTAAGGAAAGGATGTAAAATAGGTGGTAATGTCCTCCTTTGTAGGATGGCCTGAAATGTCTGACTCTTTGTGGCCTGACGGACCATAGAACACCAGGCACCTTCTACTATCTCTCAAAATCTGTTCTCATGTTCATTGCTTCCATGACGATATCCTTCTGCTTTTGATCTCTCCCAACATGAGGGATATTTCCAATGAGTCCTGTCTTCTTGTTATGTGGCCAAAGTACTTAAGCTTCAGCTTTGGTACTTGACCTTCCAGTGTATAGTTTGAGTTAATTTCTTTAAATATTGGCTGATTTGATCTCCTTGCTGTTCAAAGGACTCTCAAAAGTCTCCTCCAGCAACATAATTTGAAAGCTCTGGTTCTGTGGCACATAGCTTTTCTTAAAATCTAAATCTCACAGCCATACACTGATAGTGGAAAAATCATAGCTTTGCCTATCCATCACATTCCAGGTTCTTAGTAGATTGGATCTATAGTTCAAACACTCAACTTTTTTCTCAAATTCTAAGCATTAACAAATAGGGACTGGATATGAGATTTAATTGGCATAGGGAACTTCCAGGTGAGGAAACTCCCTCTAACAATGAAGACTGGCACCTTTTCTATGACTATCGTCTTAGAAAGTTACCTAGAACATTGAGAAATTTAGTGACTTACTATATATTGGGACAATACTTGAACCCAGGTCTTCTGACTCTGAGGTCAGCTCTCTACTATGTGATGCTGCCTGTCAAGAAGTATATAGGCGCTGAAATATCCAAATGACATATTATTAACAACAAATATGAAGGAGAAATGTGGGCATAAAGCATGGATATCAGATATGTAATGGAAAACACAAACCTGTCAGGAGTAAGAAATGGGATTTTGCATTTTAAAATGATATGATGATACTTCCCTCCCCTCTTCCCATTACTTGACAACCTCAGAACTATTGAGTATTAGTCCGAAAGGACCTTAGAGGTTATCTAGTCTAAAGCATTCATTTGGGAGATGATAAAACTGAAACCTACAAAGATAAGTGATTTGGGCTAGTATTCACACTAGCCAAATTGTGTGAGTCAGGCTGTTGACATTTGCCTTTGTGTTTGTAATTATTATTATTTAGGGATTGAGGGATATGGCCCTTGAGGCTGTATAAGTTGGATAATATTCAGGGAAGTTCTTCTTTCATTTATTAAGCACTTAGTAAGTGCCAGTCAAAAAGGGGAGCTGTGGGGCTAAATGAAGACTAAGTAAACACCCCTTCCCCCCAAGTCCCTGATTTCAAGGAGCTAACATTTTATTGAAAGGTATACAGATAAGTTTTTAAAAAGTAATTTCAGGTAGGGAAAAAGACATTAGTAATGGAAAGGGAAATCACTGGGCAAGTCCTTTAACCACTCATTATCTCAGTTTCTTCAACAGCAAAACAGAGATAACTGTCCTTGCACTGTGCACCTGGCAGGAATCCATCTTTTTTCCATTCATTTTTTGGAGAAGGTTCAGATTATGCTGAACCAAGTATTATTAACAGAATAACCTGTCTCAGGAACCTTCCTCCTCCCCCCCATCTTGAAGTGCTATAAAAATTTGAGTTATTACTATTATATTTAAATACACAAATGAATCTATCTTTTCTTTTTTTTTTTTTTTTTTTTTTTTTTTTTTGGCAATAAGGGGGGTTAGGTTTTTTCCCCAAGGTCCCACGGCTAGTAAGTGGTTTTCTCTCTGGCTGACTTTTTCCAACACAGCACCTCCTGACCTTAGGGCCCTTTCCCTATTCCCCTTTCCCTAGCCGCCCCTTCC
>NW_027186304.1:77123569-77203063 GCF_028583685.1 Petaurus breviceps papuanus | reverse complement strand
TTTTTTTTTTTTTTTTTTTTTGCTTTCTTTGAAGGCAATTGGGGTTAAGTGATTTGCCCAAGGTCACACGGCTAGTAAGTGGTAAGTGTCTCTGAGGTCGAATTTGAACTCAGGACCTCCTGACTCTAGGGCCTATGCTCTATTCACTGTCACCTAGCCGCCCCTTCCGTTATCTATTTTGCTATTTCTCCCTGCAAAGATGCATGCTGAAACTCATCCACATCTATTTATGCTGTTCAACTTTTCTCCCTGTCCTCCCACAAGTTCAACATTCAACCTGCTGGAAACTTTCCTCATTTTCTCATCTCTGTTAATCCATTATTGTTGTTACAAAAGAGGAAACTGAGGTCTAGAGAGGTGAAGCCACTAAGAATTGTGGAATATTAAAGCTGGAAGGGAAAGGGCCTTAGAGATCATCTGGTCCAACCTTCATTTATGGAGCCCCAGAAAGATTAACTTATTTAAAGTCATGGAATATTGGAGCTTTAACGTTGCAGCCTTAGAGAAGGATGGTCTAGAATAGAGGCCAACCCCCATGAGGATATGGAGGGGAGGGGATCTACCTTTATTCCTTTCCTCACATTACTGACATTGGTGGAGGCAGGCTGAGCCCATGACTCTGGTGCGATGGCAAACGGGAAGAGGTTTCGCTGGGGCATGTAAGGGGGGGTAGGGTCTTGGGCCACCCCAGCTGCGTCTCCTAGACTGCCCGGGGGCCGCTGGCTGGAGGGGTCTCTTATCTGGCTAGCTGGTGGCCCATCCCCACCCAGTGCTCTCCCAAGCTCGGTCGGGATCCCCGGGGCCTGCCCCAAAGCTGGGCCCGAGAAGGGGGCTAATGCACTCACGCCGCGCGCTGCAGCTGCCTCAGCAAGTGAGCGACCCTGTCCCTGCCCGCTGCGGCCATGGCTGCCTGGGAGAGCTCTCGGCTGGCAGGCCGGGGACGGACAGACAGACAGACGGGGCCTCGGTGTGACCGAGGGAAGCCACCAGCTCCGGGGCGGAGCCAGCCTGGGTCGCGTCCACTGACCAGCCCTCCATCCTCCCCCCTGGGCCTGGCTGGTGTCCAGACCTGCTCTCCTCCCCTTTGCTCCACCCCCTACATTTTTGCCCTTTGCCTCTGATGCCAGGGCAAGCGAGCTGGCCACGCACCTGTCCCTTACAGGAGGTGAAATGCCCTCCCTGTTCCCTTCCTCTCTCCCCAGCTGCAAGTCGCCAGCCGAGCCACTTTTTTTTGTGATCTTGCTAGAAGTTCAAGCGGGAAAGTCCCTATTTAATGACACAACTGACAACCTCAATTCCTCCGCCCACTGCTCATTCCATCTTCTGGAAGACCAGAAGCAAATCCAGGGATCCTTGACCTTTGCGGTTCACTGTCATTTATTTGGATTAAGTATTAAAAAGGCCACTTCAGACTGCATTTAAGTACCTAACTATATTTGTGAACTAAACCCCGTTTCCTCCAAAAACTTTCTATTTAAAAAGGGGGGAATCTTAGTATTTGGGGTTGCTAGGAGGAAGGGAGGAAAGAGGGTTCCCAGCCTTCTCTCTAGTCTCTGGACTTCAGTTTTTCCCTCTGTAAAATGAGAGGGTTGGCTTAGATGATCTATCTCTGAGACCCCTTCCCTTCCGCTACACTGTTATATGTAGGCCACCGAACCTTTCTAGGATTCTGTTTCCTCTGCTGTAAAAAACCAAAAAGGTAAGAGGAGAAAGGAAGAATGGGGGGGGGGGGGCAAAGCTCTTTCCTTTCTTTCTTTCTACATCTCAGTGTTAGACCTGTGGATACAAAAAGCAAAAGCCTTAGCCCTCATAGAGCTTACATTCTACTGCAGGGAAACAACATGTACAAAGATAAGTATATAATACAAACCAAAAATACAAAGTAATTTTAGGTGGGATCTAAAGTCCCACTTCTATCTTAGTACAGTGCCTGGCACACACACTAGAATCTTTGTCCTTTATTCTCAAAGAGGACCAAACTGACATCACTATGTTAGGGTCAAGGTACAGTGTGTCCAGCTGTGACTGATCAGACCAATAAGAGCTTGGAAGGCTCTACCACAGGTCTGGCACAAATAGCCTGGCAGAGAGCAGTCGATTAGCAAATGTTTGTTGATTGACTGGAAAGGAAGATGCATCATTAACTAGCAGAGTGAGGAAAGGTCTCTTGAAGGCCCCTGAGAATGATTTGAAGGGATCTAGGGATTGAGGCAGGAGTGAGGAAAATAAAAAAAACGGGCAACAGTAGCCTGTACAAAGGTAAAGAGGTGGGAAATAAGATGTTTTATGTACAGGGAACATCAAGTGGACTAATCTGGGGGGAAAGTAGAATGTGTGGGGAAGAATATTTGCTGAGAAGTCCAGAAAAGATAAGATGGAGACATATCATGCTGTTTGCTGTTGAGTCATTTCAGTTGTGTTCAATTCATGTCCCTATATGGCATTTTTTTTTTTCAAAGATACTGGAGTGTTTTGTTTTCTTCTCCAGCTCATTTTACAGAGAGGAGAAAACCAAGGCAAACAGGGTTGAGTGACTTGCCCAGGGTCATACAGCTAGCAAGTGTCTGAGGCCACATTTAAACTCAGATCCTCCTGACTCCAGATCTGGCACTCTATCCACAGCACCACCTAGTTGCCTTGAAGCAATACTAAAATAAAATGCCAGGTTGAGGAATATGTATTTTGTCTTAAAGGCAATAGGAAGTCACCAAAGTTTCTTGAAAGAGAGTGTCACAGCCCCTTGCCAGCAGCATATTCTACAAAGTAGTCTCTTAATATTTAAAAATTAATTCCCACTTTCCTCCCTGCTACCTTTAATTTTTCCATTTTAGCAAAAATTTCTTCTGAAATCCTATTATTGACTTATGTTGGCATGGAGGTCAAGACTACACAAAACAGTGCTTTGCAAAGCTTAGAGTGCTGCAAAAATTTGCGTCATCACTGTCATATTAAAAGCAAATTATAGGAGGGGTGGCTAGGTGTCGAAGTGAATAGGGCACCAGTCTTGGAATCAGGACACTTAACACTTACTAGCCCTGTGACCTTGGGCAAGTCACTTAACCCCAATTGCCCTGCCCTCCCCCCTCCAAAAAAAAACCAAATTAACCTGCATCAAATTGGATGAAGACAGAAACCCATCCACATCTATTCATCTTATGCCACCCTGGTTTTTCTTTTTTTTTGGAGGACAACTGGGGTTAAGAGACTTGCCCAAGGTCACACGGTTAAGTAAAATTTGAGGCCAAATTTGAACTCAGGCCCTCCTGACTCCTGAGCTGGTGCTCTATTCACTGCACCACCTAGCCACCCCCCACCCTGGTTTCTTTAGGCTATGTTCCATAAAGGTGAACTCCAGCAGGTACACTACAGTACCAGAAAAGTTTTGTATAGCTCAGCCAAGGGTGCTGTTTCTGTTTACCAGAAGACCTAAGGGTAGAGAAACTTATCACTAGAATTAATCACCAGAGTTTTTGGGTCACAGCAACTCATGAAGATCACCTATCAACAAACAGAGCACTTATTTGTATTGGTGGAGGAAATAAAAATGAAATCCAATCTCTTCCCCCATTGTAATAATAACCCAAGTGTTTTCAGCTAATAGCTGACATTTCTGTAGTGCTTAACATTGGATCTTCATAGCAACCTTATAGTGATATAGGGATTATTTCTACCTGTCCATGGTCATATACAGTTTGTGTCAGACAGTAGCTACAACCAGGTGTTGGTTAATTCCAGATCCTACGCTCTTATCACCGTACCACATTGCTTATAGGTAAATGTGATACTGGACTTTAGTTTCTCTAAAGTAGGCCCTTTGAAAGCTGTCTGCAAACTTTTTTGGTTGTTTTAATTCCCCTTTCTCAATTGCTTGGTTATAGTTGGTCCTCTAAACATGCTATTTCCAGGGTTAGGAGAAAGAAAATTTCTTAAAAGCCTTGGAAAGCTAACTACAAAAAGCCAAAAGTCAAGGGGTTGGCAAGCATGCTGACTTGTTATTCTAGGGAATTTAATTTCCTAATTAAATAGTTCGGGTAAGGGTTGAAAGCTTCCTAAATTAAAATAAATCCTTGAGAGGCCTAGCACGCTGTCTTTCCCATAGCAAGTATTCATGTTCATTGATGACTTAAAATAGTGTAATCTACCAGACAGTTATTAGACTTGGAGCCACTTTTAAGTTTCAAATCCCACCTCTAACATTTATTCCCTATTTCAATAGGTAATTTGGTTAGTGACCTCCCCTTTCCAGCTCCATTTCCTCATTTATAAAATGTGGTGGTGGTTTACACTAAATGATCTCTAGAGTCCCTTCCAATTAGGCAGACTTTACTTGTCCAGAATGCAAATGGGGATATGAACATTCAGTTTAACATCTGAACCTGTGGCCCCAGATTCAGAGTTAGAAGACCTGGGCACTAATACTTGTGACTTTGGACAAACCTTTTAACCTCTGAGTCAATTTCTTCATCCAGAAAATGAGAGAACTGGCCCAAATGCTGTTATAGTTTAACTACTAATGAATTTGGAACATCAAAAACTTTTCTATTGTGCAGTCACGTAACTATTTGTTAATATTTTTTGGGGGGTGGGAGGGGAGTTATATCTACAATTTTACCAGATTCCATAGCACCTATTAAGGAAATTCCTTTTTCTGCTGCCAAGAGTGGCTTTCAAGCACTGAAAGGTTAAGTGATTTATGCATGGCACATAGCACATAAGTGGAATCTGAATTCATGTCTTCCTGTTTCCAAAGCCAGTCCTCAACCCACGGGGCAACACTACTCTCTTAAATTCATACCATTCTATGGTACATACAAGGGAAACATTATTACAAAAGAACAAATTTCTTAAGTTGAGCTGGAAGGAGCCTTAAAGGTTACCATTTTAGTGCAGGCCTTCATGTCTGGAATAGCCTGCTGCATCTGTTTGCCCATTTTAGCCACTAAAGTGATTTTTCTAAAATGAAGGTCCAGTCATGTCAACTCCTACTTCCTCCCCATTCAATAAACTCCAATGGTTTCCTATTGCCTCCAGGAGCAAATACAAAATGCTGTGTGGCATTTAAAGTCTTTCATAACCTATCCCCTCCTACCTTTTCAGTCTTCTGCCCTACTCAACACTGGCCTCCTGGCTGTTCCATGAACAAGATGATCCATCTGTGGAATTTCTGTCTGTACCCCACTCCTGGAATGAGTTCCCTCTTCTGATCTACTTAACTCCTGAATCCCTGAAAGACCCAACTAAAAACCTACCTACTACAGGAAGCTTTCCCCAAAGCCTCTTAATTTGAATGCTTTCCCTTTTAATTATTTCCTGTATAAAACTTGCTTTGTGTATCTGTTTACATGTTATCTCCCCCATTAGACTATAAGCTCCTGGAGGACAGGGGCTATCTTTTGCTTCTTTTTGTATCTCCAGAAGCTTAATGTTTGTTGAACTGAATCTAGTGTCTTTTTCATGAACAGCCAGGGGGATGAGCAGAACTCTGTCACTTATCTTCATTCATATTTATCTGTATTCAGACCCCACCAATTAGGAAGTATATTCTGATCTGAAACAAATTCCCTCTCCTAGGAATTTGCAAATTTAACACTTATGTAGTATAAATGTACATTATAAATCACTGTAAACTCAAAATATGCCTCATGTCTTTCCAGTTTTAAGTATTACCCCCAGACAACCAAAAGTTTTGCTATATTTACTTTTCATAGCAACCTGGCAGTCAGATGACTTCAGGCTGCTGTTTTTGGGAGGCAAACCGAGGACACTACAGCCATATCTTTATGAGCTCCCAAATAAATACATTTTGGGCAGGAACTTAACATTTATTAACCTTTACAACTGGTTATTTTTAAAAATTATTTTGCTTTTTGGAGGGGGGAAGGCAGGGCAATTGGAGTTAAGTGACTTGCCCAAGGTCATACAGCTAGTGTTAAGTGTCTGAGGCCCCATTTGTACTAAGGTCCTACTGACTCTAGGGCCAGTGCTCTAGCCACCCCACAACTTAAACTTATTTTTAAACTTAATTCGGAACTCACAATATTAAAAATCAGAAATATATCCATACCTTCCTCAACAATCCCCCTCCTCCAAAAGTTACAAGTAGTTTTTAAGTTTCAAAGTCCAGAAAACCAGTTCAAGCCAAGTTTGAGTCCCAATTCCTCCACAAAATATTTCTTGATTACTTTGCCCCCCATTCATTTTTTGAATGTCCAAAGCAATTAAATTTTGGGCCACAGGGCTAGGTGCTTAACTATATAACAACAAACTTCACGAGAGCAGAGAACCATGTCTTTATTTCAGTATCCCACTGAATTCCCAAACACAAGAAGGCACTGCCAATAATGTCCAGTGATTGAACACATACTAGAGAGGAAGACTCATCACTTCCTTCTCTTCCCTCCTTGACGCAGTCCTTTTTTGCCCCCCAGGCCAGGGGGTCCCCCTTTTCGCTTGCTTCCTGGGCCTGGTGGTCTCCCCTTTCTCTTCCCCCCTGGACCCGGGGGTCGCCCTTTCAGCTTGCCCCCATGGCCCTTTCTGTTGCCTCCCCTGGCCATCTTCCTCTTCTTGGCAGCCTCTTCCCTGTCTTCCTCCCTCATCTGCTTGTTGGTGGCCCGCGTCACGTCCATTTTGGGCTTTTTGCTGTTCATGACCCTGAGCAGCTCCAGCTGATTCTTCTTTTCGGCGGCAAAGTCTCCGATGTTGGGCTGGAACTGGCGCTTCTTGCCGGGGCCCCGGGGTGGCTTCTCCTTGGGCAGGCGCTCCTGGAAGCGCCCCACGGACGCCGTGGAGACCTTGGCCACCTGCATGGCTTTGCCCAGCTCGTCTCGGCTCTGGTAGCCGGTGGGGTGCATCCCTCCCTGGCTGGGGAGCTGTACCTTGTGCGCCCGGGCGATGTTGCGCAGCCGGTTCAGCTCGTTCTTGGCCACGCGTTCCTTCTTAGCCTGCAGCCTCTTGGCGAACTGGTCCTCGTTGGGGTCGGCGCCGCCGGGCACCTCGATCAGCCAGTCCTTGGTGTCGTCGCGGGCCCTCTGGTAGCCCCAGCGCCGCCGCCACTGCTTGCTCGCCTCGTCCCACACCAGGCTCGTCTTCTTTCGCGGCCGAATGCCCTTCAGCTGCGCGAACTGCTGCCAGCGGGTGAGCGGCCGCGGCTTGGGCAGCGGCTTCTCGCGGGGCAGCCGCAGGCTGGGCTCGGGCAGCTTGGCCACCACCGCCTCCTCCACGCGCTCCGACGGCAGCTGCCACAGCTGGTTGATGAGCAGCTGCACGTTGTCCCGGGCCAGCCCCTGCAGCTGCGCCTCCAGCCCCGACCCTTTCCGCTGCCGCAGGCCCGTCGGGGGGTTCGGGTCGGTGGCCAGCAGGTTGCCCAGGTCGAATTCGAGCTCTAGGTCCTTGTGCACCGTGATGAGCCGCAGCTTCTCCGCCTCCGCCCGCTCGGCCTGGGCCAGTACCTCTTCCACGCTACGGGCCTCCATTACTAACCGCAAGGACCCGTAGCTGCGGAAAGCACTAAGAAGCCGGGGTTCAGACCATGTGCGGCTCAGTGTAGGCTCTTCCGGAAGTCGAAAGCTTCCTCTTCCGGTGCCACCGGAGAAATTCCGGGCCGACGCTCCGGAACACGACCGGCAGGGGGCAGCGTTGCTGTACTGATTGGACAAGACACCCGGACACTTGGGTTGGCGGAGGCCGGCGGTGTCAAGTTATGGGACTACAAGTCCCAGCGGCCCGGCTAGAACTACGGATCCCAGAATGCCATGGAGCCGACTCCCCACGTGTTAAGAGCTAGTAAGTAGCAGAGTTTGAATTACAAACAGAGGTCCTGGAATCTCACATCCGGGATTTTCGTCACCTTATCTCGCCACTTATAAATTAGAGGCATGAAAAAGTTGCGATAGTTTGTTTAAAATGTAAATTAAAAAAATTTAACCTCATTTTTTTTTTTTTTACGTGGAAAGGACCTCATTTGATCCTTTTACAACCCTGGGAAGAAAGTGCTATTATTATAGACATTTTACACTTAAGGAAACTGAGGCTGAGAGAAGTTAAGTGACTTGCCCAGAGTCACGCTCTGTAGTAAGTGTCTGCAGTTAGTGTATGAGGTCGAATTTGAACTCGTCTCCCTGCTTCCAGGCAGAGCGCTCTGTACACCGTGCCTCCTAGCTGCCTGTGAAATTACAGAACTCCGTTGTATTCTACTTTAACGGAGGTGGTGAAGGAGGTAATCCAGGTATGGATGGGGTACCTGGGGTCTAAATAAATTTGTAGAACCAGTTTGTACAATTGTAACTGCAATTTGTATTGTCAAACTCCGCCCCTTCCCCCTATCAGAACTCTGCCTGGGCAAGAACTTGTGACTCCTTTGTTCTTACTTAATATCTTCATGTCTCCTCCGGTCTGGCCCAAATCTCATCTAAACCATCTATGCACTAAAGTCACAAGTTCCTCTCTGTCAGCCCTAACCTTTGTCTATGCACTGAGGTCCCTTACATCCATCCGGTCAGCCCTGACAATGGCAGCCCTACCCTTTAAAAGTAAAAGCCTGTACCCCTCTCACTTGCAGGTCCCCTAAAGGACTCTTGCCCCCTTCTACGAAGGGTAAAAATAAACTTCTACAACTCTCACTCCAATTAAGCCTGAGACCTTGAATTCTTTCCAGACCTGGTCTTAGACAAGATGAGAGTTCTTGTTGAACGTAGAGGGAGCTATCCCTCATCAGTATTAGCCTCTTTTTACAGATGAGGAAATTGGAGCTCAGCTTGACTTGGCAAGGTCAGGTAGCTAAGGAGTGTTAAATGGGTTCCCCAAGACTGAAACACAGGTCCCTCTGATTCTTCTGTGAGGCTTTGACCTTTGTTTAGAATACTATCCTTTTGGGAATATAATTTATTTATTTTTTGCTTCTGGTTTTTGATCCCACACTGAAACCAAAGAATTCATATCAGAATTTGCTTGTTGTTGTTTGTACTTCATTCTGTAAGAGGACCTTGACATCAGGGAGGTGAGGTCATGACTTACAAGTGAATTGGATTTAAGTTGAGGGAGGGCTGTGCAAAATCACCAGCCTCACTTTCTCCTCTGGAGCCATCTGGGCTCAGTGGCAAGATACAAATCAGGACAATTGGACATGGTGTAAGGTGCAATGGGAAACCTTGGTCTTTTTAAGCTAAGGTGGTCTTTCCCAGGTCTCAGTTTTACTGAGGCTATAATACCCTTTCAGTGGTTAAGGCTAGGTAAGTAATGGGGTAAAGAATGGCCTCTTTTACCTACTTAAAAAAAAATCTATGGGGGTGGGGTGGGGGTGGGTAAGACTCTTAGGTCTGGCCAAAGCAGAAATAGTTTCTATTTACATTTGGCCAAATAGCAATGTAAATAGCAACCATTTTTGTTTTGGCTGGAATTTGCTTAGGGAGTCAATAAAGATGGATAATTCAGGCAACAAACACTAAACACCAGCTGTGTGGAGAACACTGCTGGGTACTAAAAGAAGGATTTTTAGATTAAAAAATCAAGACAGTGGCTCTGCCCGGTGGGACATTTCGTCTAGTGGGGGAGATATATCAAATGAATAACTACCATACAAAATGATATGTCCTTGTGTTAAAGAGGTATAAACAAAATGCTTTGTGAGATCTGAAAAGATCTAGCAGATTAGAGATGAGGGAAAGTTTCAAAATGGTGGAGTTCACATTTGAATTGGGCTTTTGAAAGTGGCTAGGGGAGAGAGGAATTCTAGGCATAAAAAATGAAGCAAGATAAAGGAATATGGGAAGGTGAGGACTTTGTAAGAAACAGATGCAAGAATCCTTAGGGGATAGTGAAAAATACAGTTTATATGGAGCATAGAGTATGGGTGTTTCTTTATTAAGGATAATATCATAAGTGGGAAGGGACTTGAATGCCAGGATGAGGAGATGGATATTTATTCAATTGGAATTAGGGAGCTATTCAAAGGTTTTGGGCAGAGGAATGACATGGCCAGTTAAAAAATAAATCTGGCAGTAACTTGAAGGATTTATTCAGGAGGGAAGGAGTGAAGGCAGGAGGAGGAGTCTATTGTAACAGTCTAGGCAGTTGCTGGTGAAAACCTGAGGATGGTAACAGTAGAAATGGGGAGAAGGGATGAATGGGAGAAATGTCGAAGGTCATTGACTGGATATGGGAAGTGAATGGGAGGGCAGAGTCAAAGAGAACACCAAAGAGGTGAACATGGCAAGTCAGATTGTGTCACTTCCGGGAACCACCATTCAGGAAGGGTATTGATAAACTAGAGATGGTTCAGAAGAGGTCAGCCCGGATGCTGAAGGGTTGGAAGATAGTCAGCCTGGGGAAGAGAAGGCTTGTGTTTCATGCATTATAAATTCCAGGCAAATTGGCCTGCTACTTATTATTCTTATATGATATTCCATCTCTTATCGTCGTGCTTTTATACTTATGTTTAGAATATACTTCCTCCTCTTCTCTGTATCATAGGGTTTTTGCCATTCTTCAAACTACAGGTTTGGGGCTTTCTCTACCATAAAGCGTTTCCTTAAAATTATTGTATTTATTTATCTTTGTACACATTCTTCTCCCTTCCTGCTCCCCTTTAGAATTTAAATTTCTCGAGGTTTTTTTGTTTTTATCTTTCTGTCTTTGATACCTAACATTCTCCAGCTACCTGACCTTACTAAGTAAAGCTGAGCTTCAATTTCCTCATCTCTAAAAAGTTTAAATCTGATCTCAGACACTTAGTAGCTGTGTGACCCTGGGTAAATCACCTAATCCAGTTTGCATCAGTTTCTTCACCTAGAAAATGGAGCTGGAGAAGGAAATGGCAAAACACTCCAATGTCTTCACCAAGAAAACCCCAAGTGGGGTCATGAAGAGAAGCACACAATTGAAAATGACTGAATAATAATAGTCCAGATATAAGGTGATGGCACATAACTTGCACCAGGGTGCTAGCAATGTCAGAAGAGGGAAGAATACATATATGAGAAATGATATGAAGGTAAAAATGAACGAGGCTTGGCCTCAGATCACATATAGGAATTGTGTGGGAAAATTGAAAAAAAAAAAAGATGTAATCAGAGAAATATATGACCAGAAAAACTGATAATCCATTAATACTATAATAACCCCCCAAAAAAAGGATATAATCAGAGAAATATATGACCAGAAAAACCGATAATCCATTTGCATAGCAGTAGGGAAGAATAACAAATGGACATGCTATGTGTTTATTAGTTGTCCATTCTACTGGCATCTAGCTAATCAATGTGAAGAAAATGCAAGGAGGAGTCCTGATGAGTTGGGTGTACCATCTTCCCTACTGCTGATGTTTGGAAGGACATGAATGAGAGTTGCCCCAAATGAATAAACATGGATGGATTTGCATTTTTGGATGTGGCACCCACATTGTGGAGATGCTTCGTTCACTGGAATATTGATAAACGAGAGCATTCATAGAATACCAAGATGGTGAAGGACATCGAGACCATGCCATACGAGGATCAAGCTGAAGAACTGTCTTCAAGTATTTGAAGAAATGTCATATGGAAGAGCAAGTAGATGAGGGCAGAATTAGGGGTTATGGGTAGAAATTGCAAAGAGGTTGATATGAGGAAAAATGTCCTACAAGTTACCAACATTCAGAAGTGGAGTGGACTGCCTTGGAAGGTCTTCAGTCATTTGCTGAATAGCTTCTTGTCAGCTGTGGTGTAGAGGAAATTCATGTTTAGGTTCAGGTTGAACTAGAGAGCCTTTGAGATTCCTTGTAGCTATGATAGTGTGTTTGTTCTGTGATTGTTTAATATGTGGTAGTCTTTTCTCCCGAACCAGACTGCAAGCTTCTCAGGGGCAGGAGCAGGGTCTTATATAGCTTTCATTTCCTCTACAGCACTACGTATAGATGCTTAGGAGAAATTCAATAAATACTTCTTGGTGGATTTATGTGGTTGGATGGTTAGTGATTACAGATATTTATAAATAAAACAGTGTACAGTTATCCTTTATGTATTATGACTTTCCCTATCATGGTTTTGCTATATCATGGGGATCAGATTAAGAAATTAAATGGGAATTTTTTGGGGAGTTTTGTAGAAGCCACAGATGGTACACGAAGGCTAGTAGACAACATAGAAAAAGTTTAGAAACTTGGAAATGCATAAAATATATAATTTTGTATAATATCAATATATTTAATCTCTTAATACCATAATAATCCAAATTGTGAGGAATTAATTCACTGCCCACATTGGTAAGAGGACAGGACGTCCTCAGCCCTTCAAGCTTCAGAAAATGCCAAATCCTGAACTCTTCTAATACCTTAAAAAAAAAAATAAAGTTCTTCCCTGAAGGCCAAATTACCTTCAAGGGTATATCTCCCAATCCTGTTTGGAGAGATCTTCTTTGAGGGATAATTCTCTTCAAAGTATGGTCCAGGGAATGTGCCTGGGTTTTAAATATTGCCAATTAGTTCCAAATCTTATAGGATGCAACCTTTTAACACAAACTAGGACACAAAGCAAATACAAAACAAAATGCACAAAATTATTTACTCATCCTTTTTGCCTGGAGAAGATCTGATTGTTGTCAATTAGACAACAATTTAGTTTTAGAGTCCCTAAAAGAAACTCTCCCTTTGTGGAAAATGTGTTCCTCTTGGACCCAATAGAATAAGGAGGAAGTTCTATTAAGGATCTGGGGGAGGGGGCAGCTCTTATTTCCCCCTTCCTCTGCTGCCACTATCCGTTGCATTTGAGATTTTAACAAAAGGGCAAACTGAGGCAGATCTCTGCTCAAGATAACATTTATTATCAGGGGCATGCTACCTGTCAATAAATGGGTCAGTAGATTGCCTCCATTTATGCTAAAGACCCTGAGCAAAAGGACTGTTCCCCTTTTATAGGTTTTGGAAAATAAAGAACAAAACAGGGTAAATGACATCATGGGATTGGGGTCAACACGATTAATTGCAGAAGTGAGGTGCAGGGAAAAACATGATTGGAAGTTTGGTAATTGCAGCTAGTAATGACTTCTCCCCCGCAACCCATTCCCCCTTCTTCTCTTAGGAAACTAAGAAGTGTTCATTGTTTGAGTCCAGGTGTGAGATAAAAATCTAGACTTTTGGACAGCAAACCAGACATCCTTGAAGGATAGCTTGGTGGAATAAAGATATCAGGCCCAACTCTCTTTCTTTCACACACATTCTCCAAGGTCAGTTAAATTTCTTGAGGCAGGAGAACTGGATTTTAAAACTTAACTCATTACAGGTCAGCTGAACTCTAAATTCAGAAATAAAGAACTATCCCATAATCAGTGGTGTGATTTTTGTTCTGTTCTTTGTTCTTCAAAATGTATTACACCCTCAGTCTTGGGTCTTTTGGCTATTTGAGGGGTCAAGAGATCTGCTTTATTGGTGGTACTAATAAAACATAGCTTTGCTAGGAGAAATCTGCCCTAATTTATCCTTCTGTTAAATCTCAAATGCAACCACATAGAACAAAGAACAGAACTGTGCAGATGAAGAAAATAACAAAACTGATTATAGGGATGGCAGCATTATGGGGGTGAAGACAACATTTACATTAAGAATAGTGGACTAACACTCACATAGGCCTAGCAACCAGCTCTCCCTGCATTAGAGGAATGCTTGATTGATTTATGGGCCCCATCAACATCAAGGATAGTAGACTCCCTGGCTCCGAGGAGAGAGATGAAATCTTCCTTAACTGTACAAGGACAGGCAGGTATGGGCTTTACATTTTATGGAAATGTACCAGGTCAACTTGTAGAACTTCAACAATAGCAAACAAGCGTCATGAAATTTTTCAGGAACTGACAGTCCACCTGCCAGGTTAGAGATAGTGGACCACACTCCCTGGTATCTACCTGCATTTCTCAAGGATAGCAGATTTCCTTCAGGCAAGAATGGAACAGAAGTGAAGTTTTAAACTTAACTCATAGACAAAGGGATGAAAAAAAATATAGCTCGACTAATATAAAATGGGGCAGTCATACGGAATAGGATCAATTATAAAATGATACAGAATCAATTCAATTTCTTCACCTTTAACACTGGTAAGTCTGAAGGCAGGACTATATTTATGTGTATATATACATACATACATGTATACGTGTATCTCTCTGTCTGTCTGTCTGTCTATCTATCTATCTATTGAGCAAGTGTGGGAGAGAGTGAGAGTGAACTTTTGTGCTTACCAGAATGCTAACAAAGATCTGAAGTTTTGGGTTCTGGCTAGTATGTATATAATAAAGTCAGAAATGTAGGAAAAGGTAGAGGTTGATAGCAACTGTGACTTTACCAATTTTTTTGGTTGTTGTTCTTGCACCCAGGTCTATTTGCATGCTAACCAGGAGCATTGTGGGAGATCAAGGAAGTGTTATCCTTCCTGCTGTCTAGCACTCCCCCCCCCCCCCCCCCCTGCCACTTCCACCCAGTCCCATATAGCAACTATGAAATTTTACGAAGCTGATTGACAATCAGGGATTTGATAGGATTTAAAAGGAATTTCTTAACCCCAAGTCAGATAGTTGACTGAAGTTGAAAGCTGCAGAAGTCACTCTAAAGTATGGAGTTCATCTTAAGCTGAGGCTTCTGTTGGCTTATTTATTGACTTCCTGGCTGTGTCCTCATCATGGCTTTAATCTTTTTGGAAGATTGAAAGTGCTTTAGTCCTCCCTTGTAGGAGGAACACAGGCTTTTAGCAGTTGCATCCTAGTAAATGTCATTGAAAAGGGACTGTATAACTGAGGACCAGTAGATGGTAGCAGAGAGCAATGAATGCAGCACCTGAAGCCTCTAGAGACCAGGGGAGCCTCTTCAGAATGTGAGGGCGAGGAGCTTAGCGGAGACCACAAGGCATCCAGCATAAGACATCTGATGCCCAGCACTGGAGATAGAACTTCTGCTGGAAGGCAGTACAACGGCATAACCAGAGAACCCTGGCATTCCTGTAGCCTCAGAGATGGAAGTGCGGTCACACATGTCCCTACAGATTGTTACCACATCATGTTTTGATTAGATCATCATTTAATAATAATTAGAAAATGTGATAGGATAGAATAGAAACTAGCATGTACATGTGCTAGTTCTTTAAGACTTGTAAAGTACTTTACATGTATTTTCTCATTTGATCCTTATAACCCTGTGAAGTAGGTGCTATTATTATTTGGTAAGAAAAGAGACCTTAGAAGTCATTGAATCAATTCCTTTTGCTTTACAAGTGAGGAAACTGAGGCCCAGAGAAATTAAGTTTCTTGTCCAGGGTCCCATAGTTATTAAGTACCTGGGACAGAATTTGAACTTATATCTTCTTCTAATTTTTTTTTCACCTTTTGGAGGGGGGAATGCAGGGCAGTTAGGGTTAAGTGACTTGCCCAAGGTCATGTGGCTAGTAAATGTTAAGTGTCTGAGGTCAAATTCGAATTCAGGTCCTCCCGATTCCAGGGCTGGTGCTCTATTCACTGCGCCACCTAGCCACCCTGAACTTAGGTCTTCTTGATTCTCCATCACACCAAGCTGTGGGGTATATTTTTCATCTGTCTTTTTGATCGTTTAGTCAGGTAATTCTTACACCACTGGTCCAATTCTAGCTCAAAATATAGCATAGATTTCTAAATTCCCTATCAATTTTAAAATCTTAGGAGCCTAGAGGTTTCTGATTTATTTATTTATTTATCCATTCATTCATTCATTCATTTATTTATTTATTTTGCATTTGGGCAATGTTTATAGGAATCATCTAGAATGTGCTGTGGTTGTTGTAAGTGAATTTCAAATTCAAGATGGTAGAGCTGTCATGTTTCATGCGGAAAATAGGCTAAGTAGAAGAGTTCCAAGAATGTGGGAGGCAGTAGGACCAATGCTCCTGTTGATCAAAGTATGTAGAGGCTGAAGGATTCCATAGATGTTAGTGACTACTACTTTACTTAACTGAGAAGGATGCTAGTTTTCCTCGGGTGTAGCTGCTCTCCCCTTTCTGGTCTTTTCTTAGGAAAATGAGGTATGTGGGAAAGTGGAAAAAATACTGAATTTGTAATCAGAGGATCTAGGTTCAAATTCCAACTTTACTGTTCACTAGGTCTCAGTTTCCTCATCTAGAAAATGAGGGGATTGGACTAGGTGACCTCTGAAGTTCCTTTCAAACTCTAAGTCTATGACTATAGAATATGTATTCAGAAGCAGGGCTGCATAAGGGTAGAAAAAGTTACATCAGAATTGCCTCTAAGACTTTAGATGTACAGATTGGCATGCTATCCATTCACGGCCCATTGAGATCTTCACTGGCAGGTTTGTTTCAGTTGTCCTTGTAAAAAGAAGAAATAGGGATTTTTTTCAAGCATTCATCCAAGTGTCATCTGAGGTGGTTGGAATACAAAGACAAAAATGAAAGCCTGCCCTCAAGGAGCTTATATTCATCCATCCAGATATTCATTCATTCATTCAACATCATAACTACAACTGGCTCAAGGGTCCCAGTTTAAGGAACCATGTCTTAAATCATGCTATAGCCAACTCTACTTGGTAAAGCTGGCATTGGGCATGGAACTCATTCAGTATGGGAAAGGGAGCAGAAATGAGCGCTCTGTTTATGTTTGAAGATCTTTGTAAGTTAAGAATTCTCTCCCTGAAATGTGTCTGGTGGTAGGTACCTTTTAGGGAGAAGCGTTCGCACCTCAGCGAATGAAATCAACAGCTGAGGCTCAGTAAATGTCGGCAGCGAGAACAGCCCAATGGGAAAGAGGCTCAACAGAGAACAGAGGAGAGCGATGATGTCACCAGAAGACAGCAGTCGCCCTGTGGCTTCAGAAGTGTGAGCTGCCTCATGTGCCCTCCCCACAGGTGTTTCTTATATGTGAGCCACTCACAGTGAGCCCTGTGTTTCTTTGCTCTTCATAATAATGGTGTATGGTTTTTGTGGGAGAGTATACAACAGGTCTGTGAGTGGGTAACGTTTCATTGCTGCTTTTCTTACTGTTATTTCATTAAATGCCTTTGCTTTGAACTAAGTCAGGGGTGGGGAACCTGCAGCCGTACTTGAGGACCTAGAGGACCACATGTGGCCTTGAGGCTGCAGATTCCCCACTCCTGATAATTGTACCTTCTAACAGACTCATAAAGGGAAACTCATCACTGGGGGGCTTTTGAACTATAGTTTTGCATGAAAAGAGACCTACAGAGTGTCTTGAGTCTGAAGTAGATTTTTTTGGGGGGGTGTGTGTGTACCTCAACTGTTACATATGTGAAACTACTTTGAAAAGTATCAATAATGGGTGGCTAGATGGCGCAGTGCGTAGAGCACCAGCCCTGGAGTCACGAGGACCTGAGTTCAAATGTGGCCTCAGACACTTACCACAAAAACTAGCCATGTGACCTTGGGCAAGTCACTTAACCCCAACTGCCCTCCAAAAAAAAGTATCAATAGGTAAACAAGTATAAAAGTATTATCATAATTATGTCTCCTACTTGTAAGGGAATATCACAGTTGTGATTTTTAAATAAAGGCAACGGGTGGCACGGTGGACAGAGTGCTGGACCTGGAATAAGGAAGGCTCATTCATCTTCATTGAGTTCAAATCTAGCTTCAGGCACTTACCAGCTGTGTAACCCATTGCAAGTCACTTAACCCTATTTGCCTCAGTTTCCTCATCTGTAAAGTGAGCTGGAGAAGGAAATGGCAAACCATACCAGTGCCTTTGCAAAGAAAATCCCAGATGGGGTCACAAAAAATTGGACACAGTTGAAAAACGGCAAAAACAACAAATAAAGGCAACAGAGGATGTTTATTGTGTTTTACAAAGTGCTTTCCTTGCAATAGCCTTGTGAAAGAGGTAGCACGGTATTATCTCCACTTTCTAGTGAGGGAACTGAATTCCAGAGAGATTAAATAATCTCAGCTGCATTGGATTTCAGAGACAATCTCAACGGAAGGTTATTTCAGAAGGAATTCTCTGGATAATATTTTTGTCAAATGTTTGCCAGCCTCCCCTAATAGACCTCCAGGGAGGGGGGATTCCTCCTTCCTGAGGCTGCCCATCCTACCTTTGCATTACTCTTTCTTGTTGCTGTTACTGCTGCTGCAGTTGTTCCATTGATTCAGTTGTGTCCAGCTGTTTGTGACTCCATGTGGGATTTTCTTGGCAAAGACACTGGAGTAGTTTGCCATTCCCTTCTCAAGCTCATTTTATAGATAAGGGAACTGAGACAAACAGGGTGAAGCAACTTGTTCAACTAGTCAGTATCTGAGGTTAGATTTGAACTCAGGTCTTCCTGACTCTAGGCCTGGCACTCTACTGTACCTCCTGGCTACCTCTCTAGTCGTTAGGAGTTTTTCCTCATATTGAGACTGATTCTTTTTTAAAAATTTTTTTAAAGCTTATTTTTTTCCACATGCTTTATTAACTTCTGATTTACATCATTCATTTATACCAGATTTTGAGTTACAAATTTTCTCCCCATTTTTCCCCTACCCACTGCCCCAAAATAGTGGTTCCACAGGATATCCCCTCCTCCAATCTGCTCTCTCCCATATTTTCTCCCATACCCCCTTAGACTTTTCCAGTGGATCTCTATGCCCCAGTGCCTGTATATCTTATTTCCCAATTACATGTAAAATAGTATTAATAGTGTATATATATATATATATATATATATATATATATATATATGTATATTTAAACGTTTGATTTTAAAATTTTGAATTCCAGGTTCATTCCCTTCCTCCCTTGTCACCCACCCTTACTAGGAAGATAAGCAGTTCGGTATAGGTTGTATATGTGTGGCCAATGCAAAACATTAACATAGTAGATATATTGTAAAAGACTGACTAATATTTCCCTCCCTCCTATCTCACCTCCCACTTGTTCTATTCTCTACTTTGATCCCATCCCTTTTCAAAAGTGGGTGCTTCCAACTTCCCTCCCCCTGAGCCTGCCCTCCCTTCCATCATCCCCCCTCTCATTCCCTTACCTCCTACTCTCCTGTAGGGTGAGATACCCTATTTAGTGTGTCATTCCCTCCCTAAGCCAAATTCAGTGAGAATAAGGGTGACCCATTCCCTTTTGCCTTCCTGTTCTTCCCCTCCATTGTAGCCATTTTCCCTTGCCTCTTCTATATGAGATAGTTTACCCCATTCTGTCTCTCCCCATCTCATCTCGTTATATTCCTCACCTCTTAATTTCACCTTTTAAGTATCATCCTTTCCTATCAAATTGGTCCTGTGCCCTCTATCTATGTATACCTGTAAACTTATATACACACATTTACATATGTATTCATATGCCCATATACCCTCCTATATCGACATATTTATATATATATATATATACACACACACACACACATATATATATTTCTATTCCCTTCAACTATTTTCATACTGAGAAAAATTTCATCAGTTACAATTATCGTTTTTCCATGCAGGAATGTAAGTAGTTCAACTTTGATAAGATCCTTATGATTTCTTTTCCCTGTTTACCTTCTCATGCTTTTCTTGCTTCTTGTATCTGAATGTCAAATTTTCTATTCAACTCTGGTTTTTTCATCAAGAATGCTTGAAAGTCCTCTATTTCATTGATTTATCATATTTTCCTCTGAAACATGATACTCAGTTTTGCTGGGTAGGTGATTCTTGGTTTTAATTGCAGCTCCTTTGACCTCTGGAATATCATATTCCAGGCCCTTCGATCCCTCAGTGTAGAAGCTGCCAGATCCTGTGTTATCCTGATCATGTTTCTACAATATTCAAATTGTTTCTTCCTGGCTGCTTGTAAAATTCTCTCCTTGATCTGGGAATTTTGGAACCTGGCTATAATATTCCTAGGAGTTTTCTTTTTGGGATCTTTTTCAGGAAGTGATAGGTGGATTCTTTCAACCTCTATTTTGCCCTCTGGTTCTAAAACATCAGGGCAGTTTTCCTTGAGAATTTCTTGGAGGATGATTTCTAGGTTCTTTCTTTGATCATGGCTTTCAGGTAGTCCAATAATTTTAAAATTATCTCTCCTGGATCTACTTTCTAGGTCAGTGGTTATTCCCATGAGATATTTCACATTGCCTTCTATTCTTTCATTTGTTTGGATCTGTTTAACAGCATCTTGATTTCTCATAAAGTCACTAGCTTCCATTTGCTCCAATTTAATTCTGAAGGAGTGATTCTCCTCAGTGAGCTTTTGAGATTCTTTTTCCATCTGGCAAATTCGACTTTTTAAGGCATTCTTCTCCTCATTGCCTTTTTGAGCCTCTTTTGCCATTTGAGTTAGTCTATTTTTTAAGGTGTTATTTTCCTCAGTCAGGCTGTCAATTCTCATTTCTTAATTTTCTTGCATCGTTCTTTTTTCTCTTCCCAATTTTTCCTCCACTTCTCTTATTTGCTTTTTAAGGTCCTCTATGGCCTGTAACCAGCTCATATTTTTCTTTAAAGCTTTTGGTGCAGGAGTTCTGACTTCACTGTCTTCCATGATTTGCTCCTTTTTGTTGCCAAAATAGGAATGTAAGGTTGGGGTGCTCAGTTTATTTTGTTTCCTTTGCCTGGTCATGTCGCCCCTCAGTCATTTGACCCCTGGGCTTTTTGCCCCAGTAGGACTCTGCCACCAGACAGGGGAGCTTCATCCCAAAGGCTGGGGTTTTCTCAGCTGCCAAAGGTATTAGTTGGGTGCCCTCTCTGAAGCCTCCACACACTCTGGCAAGTTGGTCACACACCCCAGGACCTCCCCCCTAGACCGCAATCCAGATCCAAGCAGTTTAAAGCAAGAGCGATTACCCCTCAGAATGTTGCTTGGTACCCCTACACTCTGTAGGCCAGGAGCTGAAGCTCCTGGGGGTGGCTGCATGGCAGTAGCACCTCAGCTGCTTCTCGACCCAGGGGCAAAGGCCCACTCACTCCCAACTACTGGGTCCCAAAATCCACACTACACTGACCTCTCACTTTGTCCTTAGCATCTATGTGTTAATAATTCTGGAAACCACCACAGCTGCTGGTGATCTGGAGTCCCTCCATCTGGCGGCTGGTCAGGCCTGCCCTGGGGCTAAAACCTCTGGCTCCTGTGGGGCTGGGGTTGGCTCCCAGGGTGCTGCACTGGCCGATTCCTGCCAGCCTGCCAGGCTGTTCTCAGCTGGAGGTTAGCTTCTCTGTGTCATTTTGTGGGTTCTGTAGCTCCAAAGTTTGTTCAGAGTTTGTTACATGAAATTGGGGGAGGTGGAAGCCAGAGCCCCATGGAAGTCCTGTTTCTACTCTGCCATCTTGACTCAGCGCCCCCCGACACTGATTCTGTAACATCTACCCACTGGACTAGGAAGGTTGTGTGGTCCCAAAGGAACTTATAAAATACCAACATATATCTTTTACAGTCACTTTTAAAAAGTATTTTTGTTATTAAATTTTAACTTTGACTAACAGCTCAAGGGAATTTTCATCTGAGCTTGTGGCTTTATTCTTGTATGTTTCACTATGGTTTTAAGACTATATCTCCAGGGCTGGCTAGGTGGCACAGTGAATAGAACATTGGCCCTGGAGTCAGGAGAACCTGAGTTCAAAGCCAACCTCAGACACTTAACACTTACTAGCCGTGTGACCTTGGGCAAGTCACTTAATTCCAATTGCCCTGCCCTCCCCCCTCCAAAAAAAAAAAAAAGAATATATCTCCAGAAGGAAGAGGGTGAGGTACTGGACAGAAAGATTGATAATATTTTTCATCTTTCTGTTAACAATTAGAAAAATTTTTGGTAGGAAATGAGAAAAGGGTAATAATGTTATTTGCTTGTTTTTGTCTTTTCTTTTAGACTAGGTTTCTCTATCTCACCTAAGCTGAAAGTTCAAGGGCTATTCATGGTTCCAAACCCACTACCAAATGGCATGGAAGCTTTGACCTGCTCCATTTCCAACCTGGACAGTCTTGTGCCTCCCAGTTTCCTGGGGCCTGCCATTTCAATGCCTTCCCTAGTGTAATCACCTGGTAGTCATAGATCATTGTGACTCAGACTGCCTGCACTCTTGAGATCTGCCAGCCTCAGCCTCCCTTGAATCTGAGATTAAAAGCCTGAGCCACCACACCCACCTGATGTTAATGTTCTCACAGACTAGAGACTAAAAACGTCTGAAGTATACGTCTGTCATGCCTTTGTTTTCCCAGAAAATTGACCTGCTCTCATCAATGAAACATATTCTTACAGATTTTTCCCCCATTACTTTTTGGATTTTATATCACTTTAGATTTTCTCCTCAAACTTTTCTCAATTATGTCTAGTTGTCAACAGAAATTATTATGGGAATGATTCAACCATTTCCTTATCCCTGCTGTGAGCATAGTTACTATGAGTATTTCTGTCTAGAAAACTCAGTGTACCTGTAATTTAATAAAATAGCAGAAAAGGGCCCTTAAAATACTTATACCATTTCCAAATGATTCCTGTTTGCTGATTTATAATTTTAATTTAGGAGTGCTTGAAGTGAAAGTTTCATTCTGACGACATTAATCATTGCCATTGTAAAGATTGCTTACTCATGTGTTCCGGCTTCAGTCTAGAAAACTACATAGAACTTGTACCAATGTAAAACATTTTCATTTTAGAGAAGTAAAAAGAAGACAGCCCACGCTCAGGCTTTTCACAGTGCCTAAGCAAATCCAGGGTGTAAGCTGAGCCCTTTTCAGCTGAGGACAAAGTGCTTCAGCTCCCAGGATATTACAAATCAGATTGGTGATGACACCGGAATGATACCACAGTGCCCTGTTTCCACATGTGGGCAGTGTGGTTTTCTGTGGGCTATAGTCTTGTCACCTAAATGGGCACATGTAAGAGATGCTGTCTCATTCACAGGACTGTGAGACTAGAGTTAGACAAAAGACTTCACCTTGAAGGAGCCCATGAATGAATGGTCAGTGTAAAGAAAGAAGAAGGAAGTTCCTAGAACAGATATAGTAGGGAACTTAACAACCTCTGAACACTAAAAATTTAAGCATGTGGAAATGTTGGAGCCATTTGTCAAACTCACTTCTATTTTTAGAGCCCTTCACTTCAGAAAACTCTAGTAAAATTGAATGAATTAGAAAACTAAGAATATACTGAGAGACAACATGGTATTATGGATGGTATGGTCTGGGTACAGCATCAGGAAAACCTGGGTCTAGTTTTGGCCTGCAGGCATTTGAGTACCAGGCATTTCAAACTCAGCACGTCCAAATGGCTCCCCGTCACTTCCAGAATCAAATATAAAGGTTTCTGTTTTATGACCTGGCTCTTTCTTATTTTTTCAGTCTTCTTAACATTTTACTTGTCTTCATGCACTCTAGGCTTCAGCAACACAGGCCTACTTGTTGTTTCTTGCACATAGCATCTCTTTTTCCTGATTTTGTGTCTGTGCACTGGATGTCCCCCATGACTGGAATGTGACCCATGACCAGGGCTTTCCTAGTCCTCCCAACTGCTAATTCCTTCCTCTCTGAAATTACCTTCTAATCTACCCTGTATATCCCTTACTGTTTAGGGAGCTCGGTGGTGAAGTGGTTAGAGTGCCAGGCCTGGAGTCAGGAAGACCTGAGTTCAAATGTGGCCTTGGATATTTACTAGCTGTGGGATACTGGACAAGTCACTTAACCATTTACTTCAGTTTCCCCATCTGTAAAGTGAGCTGGAGAAGGAAATGGTAAACCACTCCAGTATCTCTGCAAAGGAAACCACAAATGGGGTCACAAAGAGTCAGATATGCATGAACAACAACAGCCTCTTTATTTAAGAGTCTCCCTCATTAGAATTTGAGTTTTTTGAGGGCAAGGACCCTTTCTGCCTTTCTTTGTATCACTAGCCCCAGCACATAGTAAGCATTTAGTAAATGCTTATTAATTCACTTTTCTATAGGGATAAAAGTTCAACCAATGTGCATCCTTCAGTTTGACTTGGTAATGTAAGGTCAGAGCAGCAACTTAATGGAGTGGACAGAGCTCTAGGCTTGGAGTGAGGGAAACTTACTAGTTATGGGACCATGGACAAGTGACTTAACTTCTTAGCCTTAATATCCTTATCTATAAAATGGGGATAATAATACCAATAGTACCATCCCCAAGGTTGGTGTGAAGCTCAAAAGAGATGACTTCTGTGAAGTACTTTACAAAGTTTAAAGCACTGTGTAAATGTCAGCTATCATTATGATAGCACTTTATACTTGAAGTGGCCAGAAATGTTCTACTTGGGGCTGTAGATAACATTTTTCTTTAATCCTTTAATTCTTTCAGAATATTCAAGTAAATTATTGAAGTTGCCAATGAATAATGCTTTAAACTTATCCACGACTCAATACACCAAATTGTGATTTCATCACCTGGATGTCCCCTTCAGACAGCAGAAAACAACCCAGTTGTTTGACTGAATTCAACATTTTACTGGATGCCTATGTTCAGCGTGTACATAGCATGATGGTGAGGGGGATAACAAGGACAAATAAGACTTAGCTCCTCCTCTGTAAGAGCTTACCATCTTGTCAGGTTGAATAAGATATTTCCACAGATAAACATAATGCACAATAGAATCTATAAGGGACTGGGTAGGTGGCAGTGATAGAGTGCTGGGCCTGGAGTCAGGAAGACTCATCTCCTTGAATTCAGATCGGACCTTGGGTACTTACTAGCTGTGTGACCCTGGGCAAGTCACTTAACCCTGTTTACTTCAGTTTTCTCATCTGCAAAATGAGCTGGAGAAGGAAATAGCAAACCACTCTAGCATCTTTACCAAGAGAACGCCCAATGGAAGTCAGACATGATTGAAAAACAACAGAACAAGGATTTAGAGCAGAAAGGCCCTTAGCAGTCATCTAGTTGGTTATTTCTACCATTTTGGTCAAGTCAGCTTAGGCCTCAGTTTATTCATCTATAAAGGAATTGGATTAGGTGCTTGAAGTCCTTCTAGTGCTTGAAGTCCATGAAATTGTATAGATTTCAACATTTTACTGGATGACTGTGCTTTGAACAGTTGTGAAGACAAAATCTCATAGTTGTTTGAGGCCTGAGATTTTTGGTTCCTGGATCCATTGGGAATAATTTAAATATTCAGAGGTCTTATTAATTTAACTGCATAGAAGCAGCGAGGTAGCATCGTAGATAGAGTGCCTGGCCTGCAGTCAGGAAGGCTAATTTTCTTGAGTTCAAATCTGGCCTCAGACACTTACTAGTTTTGTAACTCTGGGCAAGCCACTTAACCCTGTTAGCCTCAGTTTCCCCATCTGTAAATTGAGCTGGAGAAGGAAATGGCAAACCACTCCAGTATCTTTGCCAAGAAAACCCCAAATTGGGTTGTGAAGAGTCAGGCATGACTGAAATGATTCATCATCAACAACAACAGAAGCCCATTCACAAAGCAGATCTTCAGTTACAAATCTTTCTCCAGTTTTGAGGGAGGATTAATTAACAAAGAAGGTTAGGTAGCTCAGGGGAAGTTAATGGGGGCAGGTTAATGATTTCAGGTAATCTGGATTTGTAACAATCTGATGTAGTATAGGATGCCATTATGTAACAAAACATTAAAATCATTGAAATGGATACTTAAAAATTCTCATCCTAGAACAACACTCAGATAGTCCTTATCTCTAAGACTGGAAAGAGTACAAGAGGAATTGAATCAGGTAATCCTTAAGGGCCCTTCTAGGTGGAGGGTTTTATGCAGAAGACCTTGGACCTTTGCTTTCCTCCTTTGAATAGGTTCATCTCCTCACATCTGATGGTATCACACACTTCTTAATCTGCAAAAAAGGCAGGAGAGAAACCGACTAAGAGGAGAAGTACTTAAGAAAAGTGCTAAAAGGATCAGTGGAGAATAAGGAGATGATTAGTATCTCCAAGGAAAGAATACTTTGAGAATAGTTCTAGCATTTTCCTTTTTATCATTTTACTCTGAGCTTTGTAAGGCAGTTTTATCTCTAATGAGAAGAGGCTTGTTAGCATTTTCTCTAATCGTGAATGCTGGGTGCCATCCTTGGAGCAGATTGAAGGGGATTCACCATGATTAGGAAGTAGTTAATAGCTGCCATGTCTAGAACTGTAACATTTACAGAGGGCTTGTACATGCATTATCTCATTTGCACTGTCTCATTAGCTCTATCCATAACACAGGATTTTATGCTAGGAACATTTTCTTGAATATCAACTTTCCGTTTAATTCTCAATTTTAAGCACTGTCTCAAGAGAGATACGAATTACAAATTCTTTATTAGACAATTATATTATTTTGTTAGGTTAATAAGGGTGTGTTGTAGTACTTCAGATTAGGGTTCACATGATTTCTTTGAAAAAAATATATCGATTGACAAAATTTTTTTTTGATGCATTGTCCAAATCCCCAGGGTACTTCCAGTCAATTCTCCTACAATATACAATCCTTGACCAATTCTGAAAATGTATAGAACGTTATGTCGTAGTTGCTCAGAAGTGGAGAGTTAGGTATGTTTTGTTATCTGTTGTTTGGGTCTTTCATTGACTTTCCAGTTTCTCAGAGTTTAGATTTCTTTAGTGATCCATTCATTTACCTTTTTGGGACCATTATACAAATTGTTCTTTTGGTTCTGTTCATTTCATTTTGCAACAATTCTTTCCATATTTCTCTAAATTTCTCATATTCGTTGTTTCTTAACTCATAATTATATTCCATTACACTCATACACCAATTATTTCAATCATTCTCTTTTTAAAAATTAATTTGCTTTTAACATTAATTTTTTTTCAAAAATTGAGCTCCAAATTCTCTCCTTCCCTCTAACTTTATCACCCATTGAGAAGGCAAGCAATATGATATCAATTTTGTATGTGAAGTCAAGCAAAATATATTTTCATATTAGTTGTTTTTTGAAAAAAACAACAACAGCAACAACAACCAAAAAAACCCTAAATCCAAAACAAAACCAAAAAACAAGAAAAATAAAGAAAAGGAAAAAGTGTGCTTCAAGGTGTAGAGTCACTTTATCAGTTCTACCTTTGGAGGTGGATAGCATTTTTCATTGTGAGTCCTTTGTAATTGTCTTGGATCAATGTATTGATGAGAGTAGCTAAGTCTTTCACAGTTGATCATCATTACAATATTGCTGTTACTATGTATAATGTTCTTCTCACTTCTCACTTCTCACTATAATGGTTCTTCTCACTTCACTTCATCAGTTCATATAAGTCTTCCCAGATTTTTCTGGAACTATCCTTCTTGCCATTTCTTACACAATAGTATTCTCTCTCAATCATATACAATAACTTGTTCAGCCATTCTCCCAACTGATAGGCATCCCTTCAATTTCTAATTCTTTGCCACCACAAAAAGAGCTGCCATAAATATTTTTGTACATATAGGTCTTTTCCTTTTTCTTTTATCTCTTTGCGATTTCATCCATTCTCAAAGCAATGATCTTCAAGCCCAAGGTTTTTTGCAGTGAGCAATTTTGCTCTTTTCACCTGAAGTATCTTAGTTGAGATCTAGGTGATGTGTATATATGGGGGAGGGAGGCTGGCAGGGTGTTAAAGTGTTAGAATCATGGCAGGGAGCTTCTTTTATAGATGGAAAAATTAACACCTAGAGAAGTTAAATATTTAGCCCAAGGTCACAGCTAATTTAATGGAACAGCCAGGAAATGCTGTACTAAAAGAAGGGAGGTAAGTAATGTCCAAAGATGTTTGTTTACAGGGAATTTCTATTAGCAATTCACAAAGAAGATGGAAAGAAATATTTTGTCAGCTTCTGGCTTTGGCCTACTCCCCAGTATAAATGTCTACCTGACTGCATGATACTATCTCCCATTATGCTTCGTTCCTCTGGGTCATGGACTTTTAAAATGATGGTAAACCATCTCCTAGATGTTTGTGAATGGAAGAGAGGGAGGTGAGGCCTTGTGAAGTCCTCAGTGTTCTTTCCCCCTACCTCCAGTCAAACTGGTATTTCAAATCCCTTGGGGCCAAGGTCAGGGTCTGGGTCCACTAACCTCTTGGGAACATTTGGAATCATGGTGAAAAATAGAAAGACTGATAGATTTATAGTCAGATGACCTAGGTTTGAAACCTGGATCTGCAACAATTTAAAACTAGAAAGATATAATAGTTATATACCACCTGTGTGTATGGTATAGGGAAGGAATGCTAGATTTCAAGCCAGAGGACTTGAGGCTTTATCTTAGTTCAGCTCTTTACCATTGGGTGACCTTGGGCAAGTCCCTTAACTTCTCTGCTTCACAGTTTCCTCATCTGTAAAAGAGGGTGTTGGGCTAGATACCACTGGGTCCCTTACTAGCTTTAATATCAAACAAATTGCTTACCCTCTCCAGAAGGGATTGAACCTTGTTCTTAGCCTGGGTGTCCATGAAATTGTTTTTTTAAAAATATCTCTGATGGGGGTGGCTAGGTGGTGCAGTGGATAGATCACTGGCCCTGGAGTGAGGAGGACCTGAGTTCAAATATGGCCTCAGACACTTGACACAAAAACTAGCCGTGTGACCTTGGGCAAGTCACTTAACCACAATTGCTGTACAAAAAGCAAAACCAAAAAAAAATCTCTGATTGTATTTCAATGTAATTTATTTCCCTTTATAATCCTATATATTTTGTTTTACTCATTTTAAAGCTGTATTCTGAGAATGAGTCCATAGGCCATCCATGCAAAAAACATTAAGAACCTGTGGGGTAGGTTAAGTCTGGAGTCTCTTCTAATGTCAAAGCCTATGAAATTAGGCAGACCAGGGATACTACAGCACCAGTTCTTCAATGTTTAAAGTGGCCCTCTATGTAGTGGCAAAGAACTAGAAATTGCAAGGATGCCCATCACTTGGGAAATGGCTGTTGTGGTGTGTGATTGTGATGGAATACTGCTCTGCTATGAGAAATGATAAGCTCAATGATTTTAGAAAAACATAGAAAGACTTGCACAAAATAATGAAGAGCAAAATGAACAGAACCGAGAACCCTGAACATAGTAACAGAAATATTGTTTTTAGAATGACTTTGGATGAAAAACCATTTTGACTGTTCTATTGTACCCTTCAAAAAACCTTTTCAAGTTTATTTGAAATACCAGTAGGCTATTGATATTCTTGGGCTTTTGAAAGTGAAAATTTGTCTGTTTCCAGCAGAGGAAGAAAGGTAACATTAGCATTAACAGTGTGTAGGCCTGCATAAACAAACACCCCGCCTCCATTTACTTTCTGGGTATTGTTTAAAGCTTGTTTTCTCACTACACAGCAAAGAAAGAACCTATTCCCTTGATGGTGTATTTAGTGGCAGGCAATTTAACAAAAGCCTCCCCACAGTAATTTCTCAGTTTCTTCTGAACCAATAAGCATTTAGAACATTTTAGTACATGATGTATATTTTTTACTCTGTTGACAATTCCTAGGTTCACATGTATTCTAGAAGCACTCAGATAGTTTACTATGGCTCAGCAGCAGAACCTTATATTATTTGTGTTTGTGTAAAATGGCCACATGACAGTAAAGCTAGATTACTTTGCCTTTCAAGCTGATAGTAAACAGCTAGTCAGAAAATATTTACTCACTGCATCAAAGCACACGCATCGTGTTGGAGGATGTGGAAGAAAGACCTGCTAGCATCGTTCACTACCTATTTATAACCTTAAGCTATTCCTGCCCAAGTGAGGAATCACTGCACACTGTCGACAGCAAGTTCCCAGTCCTCACTTCTAAGCTGCAGATCATTTTCTCTCTAAAATTGATCTTCAGTAACAGGAGCAATGTTCCACATCCTTTGATGATCAATATAAACTTTCTTACACAAAAACTTTTTGACCTTAAAGAGACCATACCTTACAACAGACTAAATTTGCCACATATACAAATAAGACCTAGAAAAGAAAATTTTCACCAACTAAGGTACTTTGGAACCATTGAATGGTTCAGTGTTAGAAATGGATATGATTTTTTGGGGGTGAAAATGGCATTATACAAGATTCATGACCATCTGCTTTGCTGCTGCATCCTGAGGGCTACCGAACTTTTCTACCTGACTTACAGTAGGAACTTCTTATATATGTTCTACATGGTCTTTTGAAAGTATGAAATTATCATTAAGGCAAGGGAGAGGCTGAGGCCCAGGGAGTTTAAATGATTTGCCCACAATGTCACAAACAGGGTCATGCTTTGAACCCTAGTCTTTTGAATTCAAAGTCAGTGTTCTTAAGACTTTTTGTAAACCTTAAAGGGCCATATAAATATAAGTTGTTATTAATATTAATATAACATTAATATTAAAGGTAATATAATCTAGTCTAAAGAATTGGGAATACCAGGATTCAAGTAGGAACTCTTAATCTTTGCTAGTTCTTTGACCCAGGGTGTAATACATTTAACCTTAGTGTGTCCCAGGCATCTCCCTAGGACGTATTTATTAAAACAAAGATGGATGGAGGGGGCGGGGAGGGAGAAGAGAATTCTCAATGCTGGGAAATTGCCCATGCTGATAGAAAGATCCTTCTCACTTTATTATTACCTCTGCTATCATAATTTGGCTGTATTTTCTACATTAAGGATTTCCTAATGGAATAAGAGCCTTTCACAAGGATTTCTAGTAATGTGCACCATTTCCTCTTTAAGAGGCATTTGTTAAAGGGTATACTCTGTGTATCATTTTGCAGATGAGTACACTGAGGCCCAGAGAGGTTAAATAACTTGGCCAAGGTCACACAGGATGGAAGTGGCAGGGATGGAAGTGGCAGAGCTGGGAGTTGAATCCTGGTCTCTGATTCCAAATTTGTCCCTTTCCATTGTGCCATACCATCTCCCATCTCCCATGCTAGAGTCAGCTGTTTCTGTGTTAAGTAGTTGGACCTTTCCATTCCAACAATTTATAATGATTGCTTACATTATGGAAGAGCTGGTTTCATATCATATCCCTGACCTCATAGAGCATGTTGTTGCTGTTCAGTCACGGCCAACTCTTCATGATCTGGTGGGCCATTAACATGCCAAAGCTGTTCATGGGGTTTTCTTGGCAAAGATACTGGAGTCGTTTGCCATTCATTTCCTTCTGCTGTGGGTTAAGGCAAACAGAGGTTAAGTGACTTGCCCAGGGTCACACAGCTAGTAAATGTCTGAGGCTGCATTCAAACTCAAGTCTTCCTGACTTCAGCTCCAGCACTGTATCCATTAAGCCACCTAGCTATCCAGGGGGTGAAGTCATTAAGCATTTCAAATACACACATGTGTATATACACACATATATGCATATACACACATACATATAGTGCGTATGTGTATATAATGTACTAACATCATTCAGCGGTGGAGTCATTAAGAAAAGTCTCATGTAGGAAGTGGTATTTGACCTAAATTTTGAAGGAAGGGGCAAGGATTCTACCAGGCAGAAGTGAGGAAGGAGAGCATTCCCTGCATCAGGGGACAACTTGTGCAAAAAGTTTGCAGGCCTCATTATTGACAGATGGCACAGGTGTGCTGTAGTCAGCTCCAACCAGCTCCAGAGAACCAAGTGCTAAATTTTGAGTATGAACATTTACACCTTGGAAATGGCAAATGCTACAAATCACAGCATGATTTGTTGTTTTGTTGATTATTTAGGGACTTTGAAAAGCAGTGGAGAAAATGTCAACCAATGTATCAGTGAACTTAAAAGTGTGTTGAATATACATATATACACATATATGTATATATGTATGTATGTATGTATATATAGTTCTGCACACACATATATTATATGTATATTTAAATATTTACCAGCACACCTGTGCGCAAATACCTTTTAAGGAGGAATTACTAGAGATTATTGTGAAAGACTCATTTAATTAGGAAATCCTGAATGTAGAAGGCACAGCCTATAATGAAATGAGAAGGGGTTACTTTCAGGAAGTAACCAATTTTATTTGTTGATTTGTTTCTATTTTCACTTTGCCCTCTGGTCCTAATAGGTTTGGGTAGTTTAAAAAAAATGATTGATTGAAATCAGTGTCTAGGGTTTTTTTTGGTTATGGTTTTTAGGGAGGTGAATCCTTCTTAGGTTTTCTTTTCTTGACCTGTTTTCCAAGTTAGTTGTTTTTCATAGTATATGCCTTATATTTTCTTCTCTTTTCAATCTTTTGACCTTGCTCTAGTCTTTCTTGTTGTCTCATGTTGTCATTGAGATCTACTTCTATTTTTCAGGGGCTCCATTAGTTGAGTAAGGCTTTCTACTTTTTGTTTGAAGCTATTCATTCTCCTTTCATTTCCCCTCTCAAAACCTTCATTTCATTTCTAATTTCATTTTTTTTTTTAAGCAATTGGGGTTAAGTAACTTGCTCAAGGTTACACGGCCAGTGATTTCTGGGTGTGGTGCTGAGCATCCGAGCCCGGGATTCGATCCAGGTCATCCCAACACTGGAGCCGGTGCTCTTACTCGCTGAGCCACCTGGCCGCCCCCTCTAATTTCATTTTTTAAAAATGTCTTGCCTCGTTTCTTTCAACCACTCTTAGAGTCCTTGCAATCAAACCATTATCATTCCCTGAGCATCTCTTAAGGATTGTGGGGTTACCCTTTTTCTGGGCTTACCTCTTAAACTTAATCCATAGTAGTTCTTAATTTTGTTTAGTGTTTGTTCTACGTACTCATATTTTCAGTTTCAGTCCCTATTTGGGGATTTTGTACATACATTAGATAGGCCTCATTTGGACCTGTCCCCTAGGTAGACTGGATACCGTTGATACTGCTCATGTAATTGGGGTGACTGGCATTGGTGGTGAGGCATCGAGGCATCCTGCCTCAATCCCTAGCTTTTCTCTCTGTTCTGAGGCACTTAGATTCTGATCTTGATTCAACTCTCTCTTCTTCTTGCATGATCCCCAGTTGGGAGTTGATTCTATCTCAGTGCTATGGTACTGACAGGCTTTAGTGGGACACTGTGGATCATCACACTGGTCTCAGATTTCCCTCCCCTCACTTCTTTTGTGGTTCTCTAGGTTATTTTCTGCTGGGCAGGAATTTATGGCAACTGCTTGTCTCCTGATAGGCCAGTGTGAGATCTAGTTTCAGGCCGCTGATTACTGGAGTTCCTATTGGCTGGTGACCGGCCTGTTCAGAGTGCTAGCTGTCTGGTTTCAGTTCTACTTGGGAAGCTGATGCTGGTTTTCCTGACATTCCTTCTGTTCCTGCTTCTGCTGACTTTGACTCTGTTTACCTGCACAGGTGTAGCTTCCCTGGCATGGTCATCTACTCTGAAGACTCCTGTCTGGATCATCTGAGTTGATACTGCCTTCCTGAGAGACTCCTTTCCTTGTCTCCACAGGTTCTCTGATGAGCCCCCTCATTCTGCTTCCACAGGCTTCTGGTTGACTTTTTGTACAGTTCTAGATTGGGTGGAGGAGGTTGCTTCTAATTCTTTCAAGTTTTCTTTATCATTAATTTTTCACATAATTTCTATGGCTTATAGCCAGTGGAAGCACTGGACTTCTCTGGGACCTTTCACATTACAATATTAACAAGAAGTTAACAGGGATTTTGGCAATAGGATAGTTTAGTATACCTGTGTCAGACATCACAGAGAAATAGAGATCTATAACTTGCAGAAGTGTGGGTACTTGGATACCTTGGGAAATGTTCATTTGCAGCTGGGCAAGATTGCCAATGATTTAACTAGACACCTCATTATGTGTATATATTGTCACTTTGTGACATGAGCATTTTGACATTAGTGTTTGCATGGACCTCCAGTTGGGAACAAAAATAGACTGTTCTGGTAGTAGAGCAGATATACTAATTAATTACTTCCTCTTCTCAGAAATACCATTGCTGAGGAGAGAGAAGGTAAGTCCCTTCTCACGTTGGATGATGCATAACATTGTATAAGACTCCATGCTTTTCCCCCCTCTACTTTTTCCATTCTTTCCTGGGTATTCTTTCCTAGTATTCTGCTTTGCTAATAACTCAGAAGGTAGCATGTTTTGACACTTAGGATAACACTTTGAGGTTTTCATCTGAACAATAGATTATATAAGGTGTGTATTTTACTAGTGGGGCCTGTCCATGCTATTATAGAAAGTTTATAGCAGTCACCTGATATTTTTAATCATCATTATAAAAAATATTTAATTCATTAGGTATGGGCATTTTGACATGGCCAGGTCTTATTGCCTCTGCTTTATAGATGGAAAATTGAGCACTGAACCTTTACAGAAATCGGCCCATGATAGTATCGGAGCCAGGAAGAGAACTCATGTCTTCTGACTTATAGTCTGATGCTTTATTTTCTTCATCACACTGGTATATAAAATTAGACCTGCTATTTCACCTTTCTGTGAAAGGTGTGAAATCACACCTAAGGCTGAGGAAAATGCATTAGTTTAGTACTTGACCCCAAGGTTCAAGTCTTACAATTACCTAAAGATGATAATGAATCTGATTCTAAAATAAGCTTGTTAAATGTTATTCTTAAATAAAGATAGTAGCATATGATTATAAATTGCTATTTCTGTTATTTATATAGGAAGCTGAGACAGGTGGCATCGCCTTAGTGGGAAGTCCCAACCATGCTAGAGATCACACGTAGCTCATTCAGCTCAGCTCTACTCCCAGACTTTGAAACACACAATTGAATTCTGACTGGTGACTGGAGGAAGATCACCTAGTTTCTGGATTTTTAGGGCATTTTCTTCATAAAGTAATGGGCTTATAGGTTTATAGAGTGGGAGGGGACCTTATAAATCATACCATAGTCTCATTTTAATATGAAGAAATTGTGGCCCAGAGGTAGAAAGTGACTTTCCTAAGGCTCCACAGGTAATAAGTAGAAGTAGGCTCTCTTTCTTCTGTTCAGTTTGTGAGTATTTAGACATTTCTTATCACTTCTTACAATAGGCAGGCAGGGATAGGAAGAAGAGAAAAAGATCAATTGGTTAATAATTCAAACCCAACATTTTGTAGTAGAGAGAGTAAAATTTAATATGGTTTCTTGACATATGTATTTCAATTATCCATAATATCAACTTAGTGCAGCTAATTGGGGCATAAGGGGTATTCAGAAAAAACTAGAACCTCTGGTGTGTGGGGTTGCCAAGCCCTTTTCAGGACTGCTTATTCACTTTTGATGTCCATGTTCGCCCAACTCTCATCTATTACTGGCTCCAAGAAGCAATAGCATGGGCAGTGACCACACCCCTGTAAAATCATGTCAGCAGACAGGCTAAACCAGGTTGAGGATTACCAAAAGGCCTCAAACTCGTTGGTGAGTTAGGGGAATGTCTACTCAAGCACAGGAAGACTTTTCTTGTTGAAAATGGGTGCATGAGAGCAATCTGTTCCAACAGTCATGAAGGTCCTTAGAAATTGGTCAGACATTGAAAATGTCAAGGTCAACCACTGCATCCTGGGCCATTGCCAGTTGTCTGAACTTCTGTCTTACCACTGGACTTCAGTGACTCTGGAAGAGAGAGTGAGGCTGACTATTTTGCTTACCTCTGCCTCACAAATCCAATTCATGCACAAGTCAAGACATCAGCCCATGGCATCTTTGGTCCTCTTCAAAATAAAGAACAAACAACAGTGCAGTTAATTAAGAGTTGATTATAGATTCAGACAAGCCCAGAGAACATTTTTGTATTTTATATATTTGGTGATAAGTGCTTGAATCTTATGTGAAAATCATTGTTAAAGAGCTAGTAGTCAGGATTAGTGACATGCACTCCAAAGATGTTTCACCTTGCTTTAAAAAAACTAAACAATGCCCCCAAGTCAATATTTCTGGAAAAAACCCTCAGAAAAACCATCTAGCCTTCCATTCTTTGGATTAAATTTAAAAGGGAAATAAAATTTAAAAAGACAATAGCCCATTTCAGAAAAGTTAAATTATAGTTTCTTCAAGAACTATGCATCTAATATGCAAACTAATCTCAGAAGTTAATTGAGAAAAGATATAATTGTTTCAGCTATACAAAACTAACAAGACATGTCATGCAAGAGTTTTCTTTTCAAGTGAAACTAAAGGAGAGCAGTAATTTCATGAATCTTAATTCAGTTATCTGTCTCTAGCCTACTTTAACCCAGTTCTTTGTGATATACTTGTAGTGGAGGAATAGACTGACCTCAGGAGTTCATACTGATGTGTGTGGAGTAGAGAAAGGAGATCTCTTTCTTTTTAGAGAGGAAGTGAGCTAGAGCTGAAGTTCTTATTACAATTCCAGCTAATCTATCGGGCAGTATTTATTTGATGCCTAAGGCATCTAGGTGGCACAGCAGATAGAGCACTGGGCCTGGAGTCAGGAAGATCTGAGTTATAATGCGACTTCAGACACTCACTAGCTGTGTGATCCTGGGCAAATCACTTAGCTCCTACTTTCCTCAGTTCCTTATCTGTAAAACGGGGATATACTGGAGAAGGAAATGGCAAACCACTGCAGTACCTTTGCCAAGAAAACCTCTTGGACAAGTCTGACAAGAGTCAGATGCGACTGTGCAATAACAACATTATGTTCCAAGCACTGTGCTTGGTATTTGGACAGAAGTGAAAAGGTAGCAGACCTCTCCCCAATCCAAGCGGCATTAGTTCCAGAAAATGGTAGAGGCATGGACGATGTGGGAAAAGAAAGGTGGCTAGAAAAAAGGTGGTTAAAGGTGGTTAGTCTGGGCTTTTACTAACATTTCATAAAGGGTGATTTCTTATGCATTTATAACTCATTTCTTTTTCTTGACATTGACTTATTTTGCAAGGAAGTCTGTAGATTTTCTGGAATTTTTAATTCATATTTCTAGAAATTCCAACTATACATTTATACCCTAAGACTTCAGATAACAACCTGTTGGGTATTCTATACTATTCTAGAAGCATGGCTTGGGAGGGGAAATGTAGTGCCTAATGATTTTTTCTTTGATATTAGCACCGTGATGTCACATCCCAGATCACCTATGGCATTTCCCAATTCCTTGGAAAATGCCCAGTCTGCTAGGTAGTGGTTGTAGGTAGATACTCTATGGAAGTTTCACCAAACAAAATAAGAAAATCACTCACTGACCTAACCAACCCTAAGAATACCTCCCACCTAGGAGCAATACTAAGGCTAGTTTTGATGGGGGGGATTTGACAAATGGGATGTTGTCATCTCTGAATAGTCAAATTAAATTTTCTCTAATTATTAAGAGTATTATTAAGAACTAGTTATTTCAAGTAATCTCATACTCTAATCAATTAAAAACAAGGACCTGAAAGACTAACTAAAGAAGTGCAAAATATTTTTGGATAAATTTTGATTTCTTTTTTTTTTGGCCCACTAACAGAAGAATCCATATATAAGTTATCCATACATAAATGGATTTCTGTAATTACATATTTCCTGAACCTGGTGAAATGGCAGAAACCAGGAAAGAATCATTAACGGAGAATGGCTGAGGTCCTTCTTACCTCACCCCATCATTATGCTTCATGTTACCTCTTACTGGAAGAAACCAAGAAGTAAAGTCTAGTTAGATAGCAAAACCCCTATATTAGTAGCTCCTCTCTCCTGGCAGGTAAGTTGGTAATTCCCCTATGAAGAAAGACCAGGAATCCTCTTTCTTCACTCCTCATCCATCTCTACTCCTGACTCTTTCTATTCTTCTTTACCAGGGTCCACCTGCTTTATCACCACTGGAGATATATCTCTTCTCCTGTGTTCCTCTCATGGAAAATGCCTCCTTGGAACCCTCATTTAAGGAAATACCCAAGCCAGGCATGCTCACTCCATTCCTCTCCTACCTCTACCCTCCACTCCAGACTCTCCAGACTTTTTCACCTTGCTTTCATGGGGTTCCCTTCTTCAAACTTCCCTGTCACTCCCTTTGTCTGTATTGTCTTCCCCTACAAGAATGTCAGCAACTTGAGGTCAGGGGCTATCTTTTGTTTTTTGCTTGTATTTGCATTTCTAGGTTCAGCACAATGCCGGATACATTTTTGTTGTTAGTTGTTTTCAGTCATATTGATTCTTCTTGACCCCTTTTGGGGTTTTCTTGGCAAAGATACTGCAGTGGTTTGCCATTTTCTTCTTCAGCTCATTTTACCCATGAGGAAACTGAGGCAAACAGGGCTATGTGACTTGCCCAGAATCACACAGCTACTAAGTGTCTGAGGCCAAATTTGAACTCAAGTCTTTCTGACTCCATGACTAGCACTGTATTCACTGTACCACCTAGCTAACCCTATGCTTGACACATAGGAGTTGTATGTGTGTATGTGTACATATATATATATATATATACACACATACACACATATATATGTATATGTTTATCTGTTCATCTGTCCAAAAGAACACTCCTAACAGTTCTTAATGAAAGTTGGTACCAGTGCTTAATAAATTTTGCCATCTAAATTGCATATTAAATTTGGGAATGTTAGCTTTCTTGTAGCATTGTTAAATTCGTGTTTAGTAAAATTCACAGTATAGCAGAAGTTGTAAATAAACAGTCAGGGTGGGAAGGAAAAAGAGTGGAAGATGTGGGAGAAAGGTGTGGACGTGCAGGGTTTACAATCTATCTTCTAATCCTGACAGGGTGAAAACCAGCAAACAATGCAAATGCCTTTAGCAGCATCATAGTGTTCTTGGAATAAAACATTTCCCCTGCACCTATTTGGAGAGAACTGCTGAACACAGCCTCCAGTTTACAGCCTCTTCAAACTCAGCAAAATGTTTAGTTAAGCCATGTAGGAATGACCTTTCCCTCTTGAGTCCCTATGGGAAAACGATGGAATGCCAAAGGACAAAAATAACGCGTGGATTGTTGGAGCTAAAGATTTGTGATTTTTTCCATTGTTTCCTGGTCTTTCTGGATTGTAGCTGGGTTCTGCTGCACAGTCCTGCTTGGATCATCACCGAGGAGGGGTTTGTCAGAACTCTATTTTTATAGCCCTAAACATTCTTATGGAGCTGTCATCAGGTTGTTACTTTAAAATCACATTCGGTCGTACATAATGTTACAGCAAAACACACCTGACATGCTCATTAAAACAAATATCACATTTGCATAATCGCTGTCAGCAGACAGATCCACACATAGAAAGGCAGCAGGAAAACTAATGAAGCTCATTCCATCAGTCACTCTCTGCATGGAACACACAGTCCAAGAACTTTCACATGGATCTCACAGCTCCCTCCTTTCAATTCTTTTTCCTGTGTCCCTTTTCCCCTTCTAAGAAAAGAGTCTCAATGATAGCCTTAGATGGAATATTGCTAAGAAAGAAGCTAGTAGATTGGAAGGGCTTAATTTTTTTTCCTTTTAAAAAAATAATATTTTATTTTTTCCCCAGTTACATGTCAAGAAAATTTTTAGCCTTTACTTTTCACAAGATTTTGAGTTCCAAATTTTTCTCCTTCCTTCTCCCTTCCCCATTCCCTCCCCTCTTCTGAAAATCGTAGGCAGTTTTATATAGTTTATATATATACTATCATGTAAAAATATTTCTGTATTAATCACAATTATGAAAGAAGAAACAGATTTTTTTAAAAAAATCATAAGAAAGAATAAAGTTAGTGAAAAAAAATGCTTTGATTTTCATTGAGTCCATCAGTTCTGGATTAAATTTAAAAGGGAAATACAATTTAAAAAGACAATAGCCCATTTCAGAAAAGTTAAATTATACTCTTCAAGAACTATGTATCTGATATGAAAACTAATCTCAGAAGTTAATCAAGAAAAGATATAATTGTTTCAGCTATACAAAACTAACAAGATATGTCATGCAAGAGTTTCCTTCTGAAGTAAAACTCAAGGAGAGTATTAATTTCATGAATCTTAATTCAGTTATCTTTCTCTAGTCTACCTTAACCAAATTCTTTGTAATATACTTGTAGTGGAGGAATATGGATATGGATAGCATTTTCCTTTGTGACTTCTTTGTACTTGTCTTAGATCACTGTGTTGTTGAGAAGAGCCAATTTATTCGTAGTTGATCATCACACAATGTTGCTAATACTGTATACAATGTTTTCTTGGTTCTGCTTATTTCAAATTGCATCAGTTTTCTGAAATCTTCCTGTTCATCATTTCTTATTGCACAATAGTATTCCATTGCATTCAAATACCCCAACTTGTTTAACCATTCCACAACTGATAGGCATTCCCTCAGTTTCCAATATTTTGTCACCACAAATAGGGCTGCTATAAATATTTTTTTGTGCGTGTAAATCCTTTTCTCTTTTTTATGATACTTGGGAGGACTTAAATCAGTGTTAAGATTATTTATGGAAAATTATACTCTTAGAAGAATGTAGCATTTCAAGAACAGCATTTCATTGACAAGCTGGAGGGTAATCAAAGGAGGGCAAACAGGATGGTGAAAATCTTTTATAAACTATCATGGGAGAAACAATTTGAGGGACCTGGGAATATTTAACTTGGAGAAGACTTTAAAATGTCATAGTATTGGTCTTTAAATAGGGCTGTCATATGGAAGAGGTTAGATTTATGTTCTTGTTCTCAAAGGGCATTTCAGCATAAGGCAAAGGGCCTGTCTTCTAATCCCAGCCCTTACTCCCAACTTACTTGCCATGTAATTTTAAGGCAAGTCAATCTCTTTGTGACTCAGCTTACTTCTCTATAAAGTGTGGGAGTGAACTAGATAGTTTAAAGAGTCACCTTTCTAGCTCTAAATCCTATAGTCCAATGACTAAGGGGTGAAAATTACAAAGAGGTAGGTTTGGGCCTGTTAATAGAATAATAGAGATCTGGTACATAAACATACCCCTTTCACTTGCTCAGTTGATACAGCCTTTCCAGTTGGAGGATGCTAGGGAGTTTACTTCTAGAAAAACTGTGATGATGTGATCTCCCTAGGAGAGACTGTGGAGCACGGGTAGACATTCCATCACTGGGTTCCAGTAAGTTAGCTACTTGGTGAGGGGGCATCCCTAGGATTGACTTCAGAGGCATTCAGACAAGCCTCCATAGTCTCTCCAAATACTTCTCTTACACATCACAATTTTTCTGGAAGTAAGCTCCTTACCAACCTCCAGTCTTTATTCCTTCCTTCCTTCTTTCCTCCCTCCCTCCCTTCTTTCCTTTATTCCTCTTTTTGTTTTTCCCTCTTCCTTATTTTTCATATGATTCTAATGCATTTCACTTGGCACAGAAGAAAGGCCACGTGATTTGTACAAGGTCACAGACAGTTGATAGCAGGCAGGGCTCAAAGGAGATGACTTTGTAGGTGATTTGAATTCCTTTTCTTATTCTCTAACCCATGAACAGTGACTTGCCTGATAAGAATGCCAAATTTAATATATAGATCAACTCTGCAAAAAATTCTGTATTTACATAACACTGTGAGGACTTTGGTCAAGGTCACGTCCTCTCACAGGACCCCCTACTCCAGCTCTTTGGTTAGGTTGGTCCCTGTAGTAAGGTGACTCTGATAGAGAGGAGCCATAAGACCTTCAAGAATCAGTCCTTGACCAGTTTGAGGGGACACAAACTTCTCAACTAAGGCCCAAATCCACCCTGAGTATATATCACTGAGATCTAGCAAGGATATAGAGGATTCCTAAATCACTGAAGATGCAGCTTCCTTTACAGGGGATCACATTTGCCTTAATCTTCAAGACTTTAAAAACATTTAGAGAACGTAGTTATCTCCCTATCTTATGCCTCCCTTGAGATCAATAAATAGAGGGTCATGGAACAAAGTTATTTCAGTTGTTAACAACTTTTAAGGAATCTTGTATTATTTTGACACATACAGGGGAGATACCTTATTGGAGGAGAGCCTTCAAGGTGACATTTTGGCTTAATTTGACCTGGTAATTTCTACTTCGAGACAGATCTGGGGAAATACATTTAGCTCAGAGGGTGTGTGCGTGTGAATAGTTAGGGAGCAACAATTCATCAATATGACACTATAAATTTTGTACAAATGACCATAAAAACAGTGGGGCTATTTCAAGACGAATCCAGTGCTGGCATTTCAGATGATACTGACAAAGGGCTGTGAGATAGGAATGGGAATTCTAGCTATGTGTTCAAGAAAGTGCACGAGGAGCTTATTCTAAGACTTAGAGTATGATTTACTATAAATGCATGTCTATTCCATGTGTACACATACGTGCATATACATACAAACATACATGCACACATATTGGATTTCACTGAAATAAGGAACTCCAAGGTGAGGAAACACTTCTGACCAATGCAGGTCAGCACTTTTTCTGCAACTTACATGTTTGGCTAGTTGCCTAGAGTTCTGAGAGTGACTTGTCTAGGGTCACACAGCCAGTATGTGTCAGAGGCAAGATTTGAACCCAGGTCTGCCTGGCTTTGAGGCCAGCTCTCCATCACTATGCTATAGCTGCCTATTTACTTTATAAATGGTGTGTGTGTATGTGTGTGTGTGTTAGGGAATCTAGTGGCTAGAGCACTAAAATTGGAGCAGGAAGATCTGAATTCAGTCCTTGCCTCACATACTGGCTATGGAACACTGGGCAAATCACTAATCTCTGTGTTCCAGTTTCCTCATTTATAAAATTAGGTGCTGAGTTTTATGACTTTTAAGGTTCCTTCTATCTCTAAATCTGTGCTCTGATTATCATATCTATATATTTATATAGATAGAGATCTGATCCATATCTATCTATGGATATGATAGTATATGTGTGAGTATGCCTATATCTATAGATAGATATAGATCAGATCTATATCTATCTATTTCTATATATCTCTATCTATTGATATCTATATATCTCTATCTCTCTATACGTCCATCCATCCATCTATCTGTCTATCTATCTATCTATCTATCTATCTATCTATCTATCTATCTATCTATCTATCTATCTATCTATCTATCTATCATCTATCTATCCATCTATCTAGTCCAGCTAGGTAAGCACAGTAGATAGAGGGCTTGGCCAAGAGTCAGGAAGACTCATACTCCTGAGTTCAGATCTGGCCTAAGACATTTACTAGCTGTGTATCACTTAACTCTGATTGTCTCAGTTTCCTCTTCTGTCAAATGAGCTGGAGATGGAAATGGCAAACCACTCCTGTGTCTTTGCCAAGAAAACCCCAAATGGAGTCATGGAGAATCAGACATGACTGAAAATGACTAAACCACAACAAAAGTGTGCTTTGTGTCAAACATACATCTATAGCTCAGACCAGGGTTGAAGTGAGGCCATTTCATTGGCCTAGCACATCATGCCAGAGGGAAATCTTTCTTTGGGTCTGTTAAATCAGGTCCCCTTCCCAAACATCAGTGATCATGTCTTCATTCACTCAATATTCTTTGGTGTCCATGTCTGTGACTAAAGTCATGTTATTTGGGTGGACTTTGACTTCTCTTGAAAGATTCAGACTAATGGGGACAGCATTCCATGAGCATTTTTCAGTCATTCCCTTTATACCTCCATAGGCTTAGGATCAGGGCCCTTGATGCATGGGTAGAGAAATATCCTTGATTGCCCCTGCAATCACTGATGTCTGCTTCAGCTTTTGACTGAACGACAGAATTGGGATCCAGAAATATTTTGACAGGCTAGAACAAAGAGCTGAACTGAATAAAATGAAATGTAATAGAATGTTGTTGTTCAGTTGTGTTCAATTCTTTGAATTTGGCTAAACCCCCTATTTCGGGTTCTCTTAGCAAAGATACTGGTTTGCTACTTCCTTCTCCAGCTCATTTTGCAGATGAGGAAACAGAGGCAAACAGGGTGAAGTGACTTGCCCAGGGTCACATAGCTAATAAGTATCAGAGGTCACATTTGAACCCAGAACGATGAATTTTCTGACTTTAGGCCCAGTACTCTATCCACTGCACCATGTAGCTGCCCAATAGGATATACAGGTTCAAAAGATCCAATGCAGAAATACGAAGTATGTGAGAGGTGGATACACAGCAGTTCTTTGTAAAAGGCCTGGGGTTTGAATGAATTGCAAGGTCCAGTAGTATGACGTGGCAGACAAACAAATGCAATCTTAGGCTACTTTAATAGAAGAATAGTAACTAGAGACAGGAAGGCAATACAGTGAATAAAGTGCTGAATTTGGAAATGGTAAGATCTGGGTTCAAATCAGGCCTCAGACACTAGCTGTGTGACCCTGGGCAAGTCACTTAACCTCAATCTACCTGATACCTTTCCCCAGATACCAGAAGACTGAACCGGGTCAGGGCAGGTAATATAAGAAGGCCTAGTAGCAGGAGGAAATTCAGGTAGGTGGGCAATTTGGTAACAGGGAAATTAACTGAGAGGATGGATGGGATACTGGGGAGTCCTACTAGCAGGTAGCAGCCAGAGGCCCATATAAAGAGGCAGGCAGCTCAGTGAGATGGAGCCACAGGGGCCCAGGCCCAGAGATTAGAGCTGAGGTGTGGGATTACAATGGAACAGGGGGGGACAAGGCAGGATCCCATCTTAAAGAAAACCAAAGCAAAGCTCAGGCCCATAGGCCAGGATGGAAATCATGGTGCTAAGTGTGACTTGGTTAAAAGCAACAAGGCAAAAATTCAGTGACTAGAGTTGGGGCATAAAGTCAAAACAGGGCAAGCAATAAGCACACAGAACTGGCTAACATTTTGGGGGGGCAGCTAGGTGGCACAGTGGATAGAGTGCTGGACTGGGAGTCAAGAAGATTCGTCTTCTTCAGTTCAAGCCTGGCCTCAGATACTAGCTGTGTGACCCTGGGCAAGTCACTTAATCCTTTCTGCCTCAGTTTCCTCATCTGTAAAAAAGTGAACTGGAGAAGGAATTGGCAAACCACTTTAGTATCTTTTCCAAGGAAACCCTAGATGGGGTCAAGAAGAGTCAAACATGACTGGAAAAAACAAACAAATCAACGAACTGAACAAGAACTGGCTTACATTTACATAGCTACTTTACATCTATTATCTCATTTGAACCTTATGACAACCTGGTGTGTGTGTTATTATTTCTGTTTTCCCATCTACGGATGAGAAAACTGAAACCAACATGGGTTAAATGATTTACCTTGGGTCACATAGCTAGCAGGTATCCAAGGTAGGATTGGAACTTAGGGCCAGCGTTCAATTCACTGTGCCACTTAGCTGACAGTAAGTCGCTGACTTTGGGATTGATCATTGGGCTTGGATCTACAGCTATGGATCAAGTGGCCTCATTTTTGAAGGTTAGGAAGATGCAGGGACAGGGACCCAAGAAAATCATCCCACATTTCACATGGAAATGACCTGTTACCGTGTAATTCTACTGTAGCTTGATTTACTGAGCCCTGTTTGAATGCTAAACATAACACTGCTGAGAAGCCAAACAATTTTAAAGACTAGTGAGCAACCACAGTCTTGTTTGCAGACTTCCTTGTATCTGAGAATCTTTTGAGATGACAATAACAACTCACATTTATATACTGATTTAAGGTCCGCAAAGTGCTCTCCTCACAATGATCCCATTTTACAGATGAAACTATTGGAGAGATTGTATGATTTGTCCATGTTTACGTGGCTAGTAAGCATCTAAAGGGTTTGGAACTCATGTCTCCTAAAACCAAGCCCAGCACTCTCTGTACTATTCTATGCTGCTTCTGTTGCGTCTCTTTGTAAGAATAAAATACAACAGTTGGACTAGATAACCTCTAAAATTTCTTCTAATTCTTGTTGTTCAGTCATTTTTCAATTGTGTCCGACTCTTTGTGACCTCATTTGGGGTTTTCTTGATGAAGATACTGAAGTCTCCAACTCATTTTACAGATGAAGAGACTGAGGCAGGGTTAAGTGACTTGCCTAGGGTCACACAACTAGTAATGTCTGAGGCTGGATTTGAACTCAGAAAGATGAGCCTTCCTGACTCCAGACCCAGCACCTATCTGCTGTGCCACCAAGCTGTCCTCTTTTTCTAACTCTAATGTCCTGTAATCTTAAAGTGCTGTGTATACAACTATTGGCTTATATCTGTCTCTTCCTCTTTGCCTTTTTCTAGATTGAGTCAGTCAGTCGGGAAACATTTGTCAAGTATCTACTCTGTGGCAGGCACTATGCCAAGCTCTGGGATACAAAGGAAGGTAAAAGATGGTCACTGCTTTCAAGGAGCTGATATTCTAATGGCAGAGACAACATGCAAACAACTATGTACAAACAAGTTATGTACAGGGCGAATTGTAAGGAATCAGCAGAGGAAATGCACTAGAATTAAGGGGGATTGGGAGAGGCTTCCTACAGAAGGTAGGAGTTTAGCTGGGACTTGAAGAAAGTCAGAGAAGCTTGGTGGAAGAAATGAGAAGGGAGAAGGTTCTAGGCATAGGAGACAGCAAATTAAAATACTGGGGTCAGAAGATGAAGTGTCTCGTTTGAGGAATGGAAGGAGGCCAGTATAAGTGGATTGCTGAATGTGAGGGTGGGTGGGGTGTTTTTAAGGTATAAGAAGACTGGAAAGGTAGGAGAAGGAGAAGGGAGGAGAGTGACCCCCTGCTCTATTAACTTCTGACTAGGTACCAGGCATTGGGTACTTTGATGAGGAAAGCCAATTTTTAACAAGTTCAAATGCAGATCTGGCTGAGTGAGTTTACTTGGGTTCTTGGCCAGTGTGTGGAGAGTGGTCAACTTCTGGATATGACACATCTATGTTCAATCTATGTCATTGGCATGGAATCATTCTAGTTCACAGAGGTGTGAATTCTACATGGGAGGAGGGCCCTACAGAAAATAAAGACCCCAAATAGGATGTGACTATGTGTGTTATTGACCTGAGTGGAAAGCATTCACTTTAAATCTTAAATTAAGCTCTAAATAATGGCAAGTCTAATGCCAGACTCTGTTAAAGTTGATAACAGCTTTTTCCTTTCTTATGAGGAGTCTTCAGAATAGCTTCAGGCCATGAAATGATTTTTGAAAATTGCTGTGTATTATCCTTGCTTAATAATAGTGTGGTAATGTGAAGTAAAGATTAAAGGTCAGTTGTCAGATGTAGCTATTAGGCAGAAAAATCTCCCCAATGGTGTTTTTTGAAACCTTTTGACTCATGACACGTTTGATGAACAGAGTAAGTTTGAGCAGTGAATCATTAGAGCCTGCTGCCTGACAATGGAAGTAGCTTACAGGCTATTGAGTCCTTGCTGAGGGGCCTGACGTCTCTTTGTTAGCCTGTCTCAGAGTATTCTGCAGCCCCATTGTTGATAGAAGACCAATGTGATGGCGCCTGATTGTGGAAAACTTCCAAGCCTATTATTAGGAAGCACTTATGTCATAAATTAATTCACTATCTTGCCACCCAGACCTGAGTTAAATGCTTTTACACAGTTGGGAAGGTCTGAATAGTCTAAGAAATGATCTTGTATGAAATGATGAAGCAGTTATTGTCAGAAGTGTAATGGATACCATAATAGCAAGGACTGTGCTCACTTGGCTAAGTCCAGAGTTAGGCCCCAAAGAGAAATGTCATTCTCAGTTTGGCACTTTGAGGTGCTTTTTCCTTTAGGACTTCAGAAAGTTGTAAAATTTGAGAAGCAGGATGCATAAAGCATTAAAGGTGACCTTTCCAAAGTGCTTTTAAAAGTTGCCAAGGATTTCCATGGCAACTAAATTACTGTTTGACTAAAAAAAGTATATTTGATGATTTTTTTCCAGCCCTCAAACAAACTCCTCGCTTATTAAGGTGATAATGGTAGGGTTGAGATGACTTAAATCTTTTAAAAAGACTAGAAAGGACACATTTGGAATTCTTTTTGGATTTGGGAGGTTTGCTATCTTAGAGAGACCAAAAACATAATGAAAATGAAACCCTCTATACTTATCTTCACATAATTGCTTGGTGACTCTGAAAGAGTTTATTTGTTGTATAAGATACCATAGATCCTTAGACTTTGAAACCAATAATCCGTAAGTGGTAGAATGGAAAGAGTGAATGTAGGAAGTGGTGTAGCTGAACAACAGTTTGAAAAAGTTCTAGGATTTTTAATGATGTGCAGAGCTCCATGTGGGTCAGCAGAGTAGCTAAGGGCCAAAGAAGCTACTAAGAGAGGCACAGTGTCCAGAATGAGGGAGCTGGTGATTCTCATCTGTTCTGCCTTGGTCAGATACCAGCTAGTATATTGTCTTCAGTTCTGAAGGGAAGGACTTTGAGAGCTAATGGGTAACCAGATGCTGCTGAGAAGAACTGAGCAGTTGCCATACAAGACTTAGTTGAAAGGACTAGGGATGTTTAGCCTGGAGAAAAAAAAAATCTTAGGGAGAAATGATAGATGTCTTCATGTGTTTGCAGGGGGATGTCTTTTGGATAAGGGGTTTGACTTGACATGAGATGATGGGGAACTCACTACCTTATGATGTAATTCTTTCCATGGTGGGACAATTCTAATTATTCAAATTTTTTTTACACTGAGCAAAAATTTGTCTCACTTTAATCTCTACTCACTGCTTTTACGGCTGCCCCTTAGGAAAACAAATCTAATCCTTCATATATATGAAAGTCCTTCCAGTGTTTGTTTGAACAGAACTACATCTCCTCTAGGCTAAACATTCTTAGTTTCTTTAGTTAACCCTTGAGGTTAACTCACGTGTAGCTCCAAGAAACTGAAACATGCACAGCTGCCCACACCCTGGTAAATCTATCTCAGCAGATGGGCTTTTAGCTGACAGGCCTCAAACCCATTAGTGAGTTAGGGGAATCTGTGTCAAACACGTGAAGACCCCCCCTGGTGGAATGGGTGGATGAGAGCAATTTGTTCTGATGGCCACATATTTTTTTTGCTGGGACATTGAAGATGTCAGAGACATCCACAGCATCCCAGGCCATTGCCAGGCATTTTGCCACTTACTGTGATGACTCTGCAAGAGAGTGAGGCTGACAACTTTCTGCAGCTCTGGCTCACTTAAATTCAATTCATGCATGAATCAAAACATTACCCTGTGATGTCATTGGTCCTTTTCAAAACTGGACAAATACACCAATCAAGCTACCAAAAAATTATTTTTTAGAGCTAGAAAAAATATCAGAATTCATCTGGAAGAATAAAAGGTCTAGAATATCAAGGGAATTAATGAAAAGAAATGCTAGGGAAGGTGACTTAGCCATACCAGATCTTAAATTGTATTATAAAGGAGAGGTCATCAAAACCACTTGGTACTGGTTAAGAAATAGAGGAGTGGATCAGAGGAATAGGTTAGGTACACAAGGCACAGTAGTCAATTATTATAGCAATTTACTGTTTGATAAACCCAAAGACCCCAGCTTCTGGGAAAAGAACTCACTGTTTGACAAAACTGCTGGGAAAACTGGAAAATAGTATGGCAGAAACTGGGCATAGACCAATGTCTGACACAGTATACCAGAATAAAATCCAAATGGGTAGATGATCTAGGTATAAAGGCTGATACTATAAGCAAATTAGGGGAGCAAAGAATAGTTTATCTGTCAGATTTATGGAGAATGGAGGAATTCATGGCCAAATAAGAGATAGAGAATATTATGAAATGCAAAAGGATAATTTTGATTACATTAAATTGAAAAGTTTTTGCACAAACAAAGCTAATGCAACCAAGATTAGGAGAGAAGCAGAAAACTGGGAAAGAATTTTTACAACCAGTGTCTTTGATAAGGGACTCATTTCTAAAATATATAGAGAACTGAGTCAAATTTACAAGAATACAAGTCATTCCCCAATTGATAAATGGTCAAAGGATATGAACAGGTAGTTTTCAGAGGAGGAAATTAAAGCTATCTATAGTCATATGAAAAAATGTTCTAAATCACTATTGATTAGAGAGATACAAATCGAAACAACTCTGTGTTACCATATCATACATATCAGATTAGCTAACATGGCAAAACAGGAAAATGATAAAGGTTGGAGAGGATGTAGGAATGGAGCTGTGAGCTAATTCAACCATTCTGGAGAGCAATTTGGAACTATGCTCAAAAGGTTATAAAAATGTACATAGCCTTTGACCCAGCAATATCACAAAAATGGGAAAAGGACCCACATGTACAAAAATATTCATAGCAGCTCTATTTTGTGGTGGCAAAGAATTGGAAATCAAGGGGATATCCATCAATTGGGGAATGGCTGAACAAGTTGTGGTATATGAATGTAATGGAATGCTATTGTGCTATACATATAAACTGATGCTGAGTGAGGAGAGCAGAACCAGGAGGACTTTGTACATAATTACAAACACATCATATTTGTGATGACTAACTTTGATAGACTGGGCTTCTCTCAGCAATGCAAGGTTATAACACAACTCCAAAAGACTTGTGATGGAAAGGTTTATCCACATCCAGAGAAAGAACTACAGAATCTGAATGCAGATTGAAGCAAATTACTTGCTCTCTCTCTATTTTGTGTTTTGTTTTGTTCTTTCTTTCTTGTTGTTCACTCTTTATGTTCTTCTTTACAACTTGACTAATGTTTAATGTGAAGGTCTTTATAGAACCTATATCTGATTGCATGCCACCATGGAAGAGAACGGGGGGAGGAGGAAGTGGGGGGGGGGGAAATTTGGAACTCAAGGGATTGTGGAACTGAATGTTGTAAACTAAAAATAAATAAATAAAATTTATAAATATTTGTAGCAGCTCTTTTTTGTGGCGGCCAAGAACTGGAAATCAAGGAGATGCCCATCAATTGAGGAATGGCTAAACAAGTTGTGGTATGTGAAGGTAATGGAATTATTATTGTGCTATAAGAAATAATGAACAGGCAGACCTCAGAAGAACTTGGAAAGATTTATATGAATTGATGCTGAGTGAGGAGAGCAGAGCCAGGAGAACATTGCACACAGTAATAGCCACAGAATTAGAGGAGTGATTTTGACAGACTTAGACCTCAGCAATGCAAGGACCTAAAACAATTCCAAAGGACACATGATGTTTGAAAATGCCAGCCACATCCAGAGAAAGAACTATGGAGTCAGAATGCAGAGCATAGCAGACTATTTTCTTTTTTGTTTTGTTTTGTTTTATTTTAGTTTTTTTTTCCTCATGGTTTTTCCCATTTGTTATAATTCTTCTATACAACATGATTAATGTGAAAATGTGTTTAATAGGAATGTATGTGTAGAGCCCATCTCAGATTCTTTAACTCTTCAGTTTGTGTCTTATTGTAATGGGAATGTAAATTTTAAAGATCTTCCCTGCCCCTAGGCTAAAGTGCACCTGGAGCCTGGGGTGGGAGGCTTGTTTTTCAGTAGATACTTTTTGATTGGCCAGTGAGTGGGTCAATAAGGTTGTTACATTCTCTGAGCCAGGAGAAGGCTATATAAGCCCTGATGTGAGGCTTTGTTTTGGGGCTCACTTTGAGAAATGTTATGTGATTTGATCAGATGAAACTCTGGGAAGCCGCTGTCCAGGGCCCCCCAGCTTTGAAACCCAGATGTTGTTTGGTATGGATGTAATGGTTGGACAGTTTGGAAAACTGTCTACTTGATCTGTTTCGATAATTCTGTCTGTATATTCTGAAGTTTGGGGTGCTGACCTTTTCCCCCTGAACTAGGTAAATGATACATATCTGACTGATTAAAGTAAGCTTGTTAACCCATTTTCAGTTGCTTTCCTTTATCAAAGCAGATCCAAGAACCTGTGGTGGCAGTAACCCTGAGGACACTCGGGGTGCTTGCTGCTACACTTATGTGGCCAACTATTTCAAGCAGTTCCCAGCCACACTTTATTTTTTATTGTCTGGCCATCTTTTTCTTTTCATTCTGGAATCATAGACAAATCAGTAATTGCTATTGCTTCTGGAAAAGTTTATAATTCTACTCCCCTATACCTCTGCTTATGCTTCCTATAACTTTCTTTAAAATTTTTTTTTAAGTTTTGTTTTTATTTTAGATTCTAAATTTTCTCTCTCCTTCCACCCCTCATACACTTGAAGACATGCAAAACATTTCTTAGTTAGCCATATTTCCCTCCTCCCAAAAGGAGGAAAAAATAGGCTTCAGTCTGCATGTTGAGTTCTCTGGATAGAGGTGGATAACATTTTATATCATGAGTCCTTTGGAGTTATGGTGGATCATTGTATTGATCAGAGTTACTAACTCTTTTACAATTCATTACCTTTACAATTTTGCTGTTGTTTACCATATTGTTATTATGTACAGTATTGTTGTGTAGATTGTTCTCTTCATTCTGTTCATTTCACTTTTCATCAGTTCATATAAATCTTCTCAGGTTTTTCTAAAACCAAACCCTTCATCAGTTCTTATATTACAATAGAATTCCATCATATTCATATTCCATAACTTATTCAGCCATTCTCAATTGATTGGTATCCTTTAATTTTCCAATTCTTTCACACACACACAGAGCTGCTATAAATATTTTTGTACATATGGGCTCCTTTCTTTTTTCTTAGACCTTCTTCAGTGATGTTGCTGGGTTAAAGGGTCCTATAACTTTCTAAACCAAAATATCCCTCTTTGGCCACCACTTCCCTATACATATGTTCTCTCTGATTAAGATGTAAGCTCCCTGAGGGCAAGAATTGCCTCAGCTTCTTTTATCTGCACCTCCAGCACTTCGCATGATTCATGGCACATAGTGAGTACTCAGTGGATACTTTTCCACTAATTAACTCAGAGATGCTTTCCTTTCTACTGTACCACAGTCTTTCTCTACTTGGAAGCCCAATGAGTCTTCAAATTAAGCATAAGAGGAACAAATTTGATCTAAGTTTGGAGCAACAAGAACAAGAAAGGCATAAACCTTTTTTTTGGGGGGGGGTGGATTCCGACAAAAGGCAGAGTGAGCACAGGGCTCCTCTACTACCATTTTGCTTTTGTCTCCGCTAAGAGAGAATAACCTAAAGATTAGAAAGGGTCAGGGAAAAACAGTTAAAGGGGAAAGATGAGTATAGAGGTTGTAGGAGAACTTCTGGTCATCCTTAATTACTTCACATCATCTGACTTAGATGAATTACACCCCCAGGGCATTGAAATAACCTGTAGATTTGAACTGCTGAGCCACACTGTTTTTGGTCTTTATGGAACTGTGGAAAAAGGAGAAATACTGAAGGACTGGAGTTAGGCAAGTGGTATTCCAGTGTTCTAAAAGAAGGAAAAAAGTATATTTAGCAAACTATGTGCTGGTGAGCTTCACTTTGATTTGTAGCAAAATATCAATTCGTTAATTTTCTAGTGACTAGTGTTGATTTTTGAACATTTAGAAAGGGAAGTAGTTATAATTTTGAACCAGCATAGATTCATTAAGAACATATCATTTCAAACTAACCTCCTTTACTTTTTTTTTTTTACCAAGGTTGTAATACTGTTAGATCAGAGACATGCCATAGACATAGCATCTCTGGATTTCAGCAAGGCATTTGTTGTAGTCTCTAATATCCTTGTGGACAAAGTGGAAAGATGGAGATTAGATGATGGTACATTTGCATAGATTCGGAACTGGTAGAACAACCAGATCCAAAGAGTGGTTATTATGAGATCGTTCAACATGGTGGGAAAGTTTTAAGTGAAATTCCCTAGGGACCTGTCCTTGGTCCTGTCCTATTCAACAGTTTAATTACTGGCATATGGTATCATAGATGGCATGGCAAATTTATGGGACAGTGGTGGGAGGATGACAAAATTAGAATTCAAAAGATCTTGACAGTCTAGAACGTTGGTCTGAATATAATAAGATGAAATTCAATAGAGAAAAGTGAACTTTAAAAATGACATATACTAGTATAGAATGATGGAAGTAGGTTTAGATATCAGGTTGTTTGAAAAAGATTTGGGTTTTTCAGTGGATTGCAAGTTCATTGTGAGTCAACAATTGTATGTGGTAACCTCCCTAAAGTGAATGCATTTAACTGCATTAATTGAGCCCCAAAGGACCAAAGAGTAAATTTTTGTCATCTACTAGAATGGTTCAGTGAAAAAGTAACATTCAGCATCAAGGGACAAAGTGATAATTAGGGAAAATGGGGACAAGCTAAGTCAAAAGAAAGGTCTGAACAGTGCAAATAACCTGTCACAGTTTCAACTGTGAGCTGGAAGTATCTGTGTGCTTTTAAGTCATTGCTAATCTAAATTAGATGACTCCTTGGCTCAGTCTCACTTCTGGTTAGTACCTGCTTCCCTCTGGCACAGATGTTCAGTTTTCTAACCAATAGGCTGAAAAAAGCAAAAAAAAAAAATCTTTTTTGAAAGGCCTGAGGGTGGCATCCTTGTATAACTCAGAATGCTGACTCATATGGGAGGTTTGGCTTTTTTGCTGTTGGAACTTTTCAGGACTAGAAGATGTTCCAAGGGATCCAGATGTCATAAGATCCCTTTGTACTCAATAAACTCAGCTGCAGACAAGTTCAGTATCAGACGATTTCTTCCTATACTTCCTATACAATTTCTTCCTATAGAGTTTTGAATCTTGTCTACCACCATGTCTGTCCACTGAGGGAAAGTGGGAGTTGGTGTAGTTAACTTGTGGGAGGAGGAATGAAAAGGGGAGAAAAGGATAGAATAGGGAGAGTTTAGAGATATGAATATGTAATATGCATAAAATATAATATACATATAAATACATATATATGAGTGAATGCCTTCTTGAGAAATTCAGATTTTATGGAATAATATTGAATTTTATTTTGTATATGACATTGTGGTTACCATTCACAATATTGATCAATTTCCATGACTTTACACAGGCTGTCCCCACCCAATACCAGTAAGACTCTCGCTTCTCACTTCTACCTCTTGGAATTCCTAATTTTGTTTAAGGTTCGTCTCAAGTATGACTTTCTTAATGAGGACCTTCCTGAACTACCTAGTTGTTAGTATATTTCTCTCTGCCTTTCCCCTGACCCTCTACTTTTATTTATTTTGCATACATTTTATATTTTTCTCTGTGCATATATTATTTCCCCCAGATAGAATGTAAGTTTCTTGAGGGCAGGGATTATTTTCATTGTATTTATTCTTTGTATCTAGTTGGTAGTAGACATTTACTAAATGTTTGCTGAATTGAATGAACATTTATTAATGACCTACTATATGCAAGGTACTGTGCTATGCATATGGAATACAAAGAGCTATATCACAGGCCCTGTTATCAAGGGACTTGCAGTCTAACTAGGTGTATAACAAAGTCATAACCCAGATAAGGAAAATACAAGGGATCATGTTAAATGCAGAAGGCAGGTAGGTACAGTACAGGCAAGCTGCTATGGGAAGCTTGAAGAGGGAGATATAATTTTCTACTGGGAGAAGGGAGGCTTTATGAAGGACATGCTCCTGAATTGGTCTTTAAAAGATGTGAGAGATTTTACTAGATGGATGGGGAGAGGAAAAGAATTCTTTCCCAGAATTGAGCGAAGGCATAGATAGAGATTGCAAAGAGTGGAATAAGACCAGGAGAGGGAATGTAACCTAGTTTTGTTATAACATAAAGTTTGGCAAATAGAATAACTAACTTTAAGAGAAGGCTGGAAGAGTAGGATGTGGCTAGATCTTAGAGGGCCTTGAATGGCAAGATCAGGACGTTATATTGAATTCTATGAACAATTGGGGCTTATAAACTAAAGAGTCTTGAGTAGAGATTAGACCAATGCATTAGGAAGACTACTTTTAGTTAATGATGTGAAGCATGGATTGGATTAAATGCAGAAAGATGAATTTGCAGGCTATTGCAAGTCTATTACTTTTTTTTAAATCACCTTTGCCAATCTGATGGATCTAAAGTGGAACCTCAGAGTTACTTTAATTTTCTGTACTCTAATTATTATTGATTTGGAACATTTTTTCACATGCCTATTGATAATTTGGATTTTTTTCTCTTGAAAAATGCCTGTTTATATCCTTTGCTCATTTATCATTTGGGGAATAGCTCTTATTCTTATAAATTTGAATAATTTCCTTCTATATCTTTAAAACAAACTGTTTATCAGAGAAACTTACTGCAAATTTTCCCCAAATTGTTTCCCTCATAATTTCAGCTGCATTGTTTTATTTGTGTAAAAACTTTTATGTTTTATATAATCAGCTTAGTTTATGTGAGAGGAAAGGGAGAGCTTTGAACTAGTATGATTGCACTGGGAGTATAAAAGGAAGGGGGAGATTTGAGAGATATTGCCAAAGTAGAATTGATAGGGTTTAGCAGCAGATTGTATGTGAAGCTGGAGAAGGGAGGAAGAGCCAAAGGTAATTTTGAGATTATGAACTTGTATGACTGAAAGGATGATTGTGCCATCAACAGAAAGAGAGAAGTTAAGGGGAGGAATGGATTTTGCAATGGACTTTCAAAGATTCTGAAATATTAGTAGTACAAAGACCTTGTTGGTGCTATAGGGCAGTACTGGGAGGCAGATTATGACTGAAAGTAAAAAAGACCTTTCTAAAAGAGATAGGAATAGTGATACGTAACTCCTGGATAAGGAAACTCCTTCTCCCAATGCAACTTGAGGTTGAGTAACTTGCCCCTGGTCACATATCTAGTACATGTCAGAATCTTCCTACTTTAAACCCAGATCTTCCTGGTTCTGAGTCCAGCTCTCTATCTACTATGCTATAATGAGAACTATTCCTAAATGGAATGGATTGCTTAGGGAAATTGGAACTTCCCTGGAGGTGGCATAGTTCAGTGGAATGCATGATGTATTTGTGGTCAGAAGTCTTAGTTTCAAATCCTTATTATCAGTGGTCCTTAGGTAAAACACTTCAGTTTTCTCTATCTTAGATCCTCATCTGTAAAATGAAGGAATTGGACTTGATGGCGGATGGCTAAGGTTCTTTCCAGCTTTAAATTCATTCTATTCTCTATCATAGTTCTATGTTCCTGTCACTGAGGGCAATCATAAAAATAGAGCTGAAAAGGAACCTAGAAAGTCAAGTAGTCCAAACTCCTCATTTTCAAATAGGGGCTGGATAACCACTTGGGCCTCTGAGATCCCTCCTACTGATTCTAGTCTGCTACATTTAACATGAATGTGTGCCAGGCATTTATAAGGATTTATAAGGGATTTGAGCTCCCCAGGATGAGAAATGTCAAAGAACTACACAAAGAAAGCAGCAGAAGGTTTTCCAAAACATCAACACCAGTTAGCAGGCCTGGAAGATAACTCTTTGTCATCTTCTGCTCAGTGTGATAGGAGTTATTTTCACTATTCATTTCATGGATCTCTTTGCTTGATTACCATTTTCATGGTGTGGGGATGATTTAGTAGCTTCTCTTCTCCCACCCTCTTTCTTTTCATCACTTGCCAGGAGATTTTTCAGAGGAAGCCAATGACAAGATTCTAATAAATTGGCATCTGTGGACCTTGGAAGAAGTTGGGGACTTCACTCTCTTTGTTCTGTTTCTAGAAGCCATTTGACACTTCAGTTTCTTCCAGTGACTGTGAACATGAGTTAATTCTTCCTTGATGTTGAGCACAGGAAGCCTCATGTTGCTAATTGGTGAGGGGACAGAAAATAGATGTGACTTGGTTAGACTTTCAACAGCATACCAGAAGGGATTAGAATTCAGATCTGGCTGTACACTCCTGCTGCAATCATGGTTACAGATACTGGACCTTCCAATCTCATAGGTAAGCTGACTTTTTAAAAAGAAATATATTTGAGTGTTAGGCAAACTTTGGGGGGGTGTTTCTGTATTGCACATCCCAGCCTCCAGGGAAACCAATGTCCCACTGACATATTGGTTTAGTGTTGGAGAGGTCCTAGTGAGGTCCGTGAGAACCTTGGACAACTGATAGTTTCTTCACCTGTTAGTTCTGTAATTGGCACAATGGGGATAATGAGAGGGAGAAGAATGAATGTGAATTTCTTTCACACATCAGTTTCACTCTGTTACAGCATTTATAAAGGATTTGACAGTCCATTGGCAAAGCAAATGCATAGTAAAGAGAAATTTTTAAAAATAGTTGTTGTTGACCTAAAGCACTTAGCTGTAAGTTTCCTAACTGAGGCACATGTTTACCAAGGTCACATAGCTACTTAGTTGTATGTTGTTCTGTGGTACATTCAGTTTTAACCCTTCTAAATGAAGAAAGACATTGGTATTCTGGGTCGGGTTTAATTTTCCTCTTACTGCACATTTTCTAACTATAGCTTTCCCTCGGAAGGTTCACTAAAAAAGGAGGGGGGGGGGAGAGAAATTCAGATTTGTCCAAAAAGATATTTAATTTTAGAGGCTCTAATCTCTTAAGGCTTGGTATAAACAGAAGCAAAAATTATCAGATAAAATGGGATTAAGGTTATCTATGGTTTTCATTTTACCAAATAATATTTCCTCCCCTCCAGGACCAATTCACTGGACTTTAAATTTTCTGTTATAGAGAATTCTTGAAAAAATTCCCTTCCACCAACGCAGGTCGACACCTTCTCTCCAGCTGGAATCTTAATGGAATCTTACCCCGAGCACTGAGATATTAAGGGCCTTCCACAAGGTCACACAGAGAGTATATGTCAGAGGCAGGACTCAAACCCAGGTCTTTGTGGCTTCAAGGCCAGCTCTCTATTTATTATGCAATGCTGCCTCTCACAATGGGGAAAGATAGAGCTATTTCACACTTTAAGAAATGTAGTTTATATTTTCAAACTCATAATTAAGATGCTATCATAGACCCTAAGTCACTCTGTATTGAGTGTTCTACTTTACTAGGCTTGCAAAAATAGTGGGTCATGTTAATGACCTCTGTTTGAACAGTATAGTCTGAAAGAGGTTTGATGGTGATTTGTGTATTATAGGATTTTTTTTCTTTATGATTACACTTGGGAATAATTTCCCTTTGTAAAATAATCTTTGAGGACTGCCAGTTAGGAGAATTGGTCTTCAAAGTTTGAGAGCTTCATGAAAGTATCTTTTTATTTGAGTTTCTTAATGTCTTTATGAAAGTTTAAGGTCCACTGAGGGTCCTCAGTTTCTCTGGATGCCAGTGATGTGGTGGGAGAAGGAAGACTTGGGATCTGGGGCCTGAGAGGAAGTTGGTGGTAGTGGAAAGAACTTAAGGAGGCTGTGTCAGAAGGTGGGGGCCTGAGCCCCATCTTTGCCACTTGCTGGATGTATGACTATGGGCAAGTCACATCTCTTGACCCTCATTGCCTGGAAGCACAAGCTTTTAGAATGGGAAAAGATCTTAGAGGCCATCTAGTCTAGCCCATCCATTTTACAGTTAATAAATTCAGGTCCCAAGAGATTAACTGATGTGCCCTCCATCACATTGGTGAGTGGCAGAAAAGATTCATGCCAGCCAACTCCAAATTCAGGACCTTGCCATTCTCTCACCTCACCTTTCAAATGAAACTATTGAATTTTCTTTTCATCTCTTAGGTTCCTTCTTACTCTAACATGCTGTGATTTAGGGTGTTAATATCAGGGAGGGGGAAAAGTAAATGAAGGAGCATGATTCTCAGGTTTTGAACCTTAATGGATTAGAGATTAATGTTTGCAAGAACAGAAGTAACAAAGTCAGAAAGAGGAGCTTGCTTGAGAGAAAAGGGGATAAATTTTGGCTTTTAGACTTGTTGAATTTAAGGTGCCATTGGGACATCTGGGGAGATATTCTAACTATAGATGATCTTTTCTAAGCTGTGCACTCTCTTTTCTAAGCTCCATCTCAGGTAGTATTTACCAGATGAGGCCAAAGCCAAGTATCTATATCGGTATCAATATCTATATATCTATCAGTCTGTCTGTTTCTATCTATATATCTGGGCAGTTACATGGCACAGCGGATAGAGTGCCAGGTCTGGAATCAGGAAGATTCATCTTCCTGAATTTGAATTCAGCCTCAGATACTTGCTAGCTTTGTGACCTTGGGCAAGTCACTTAACCCTGTTTGCCTCATTTCCTTACCTGTAAAATAAACTGGAGAAGGAATGGCAAACCACTCTAGTATCTTTGCTAAGAAAACCCCAAATAGGGTTACAAAGAGTTGGACATGACTGAACAATAACAATCTTAATATCTATATCTGTCTATACCTGTCTAGTTAAATCCATTCATCCATTCATCCATCCAGCTATTTAATCACTGTTTCTCTATATATCTAGATACCTCTGTATCTATCTATATCTATATATCATTCTATGTGTCTAAGTGCCTCTCTATCAAGTTCAATCAGTCAACAAACATTTATATCTCCTGTATGCCAGGCACTGGGGATATTTCACAAAATTTCACATTTAGCAAAAATGAAATAGTACCTGCCCTAAAGAAGCTTAATTCTACAGGGAGAACATAACGTATATACACATAGAGGTAGATACAAAATTAATACAAACCAACAAGTACAAAATAACCTTTGGGTGGGGGCACTTTTAGCTGGGGGGAGTTAGGAAAAACCTGATGAAGTAGGTAATAAAATAGAGACTGCAGATCACAAAGTAGGGCTTTCAGATGTACTGCCTTTGTCTGTAATTAACTGTATGACTGCTGAAGAACTCTTTTGTTTTGTGGTGTTGCTTTTGTTTGGTTGCTTGCTTTTTAATGTTTTCTCCGCTAGCAGCCTCACATGATACCAGCCCTTTATGACATGTTAAGGAAGGTGACTACATTTCAGAGGTGTGAGGATGGCAGGTCTATTTTCTTTTAATTGGATTTGTACAAGCAGGTCTGTGACTCCCTTCCTGCATCGTGCTGGCCACTTTGAGCTGTGTTTGAATAGCTTACAGCAAAAAAGCAACTTTTGAGGAGGATGGAAAAGTGGGGAGAAGTAGCCCAGGCTGCAGGTCTGCTTGTAGTTATAGAGCTGTCTTCAGAATTGTCAAGGACTGCCACAACTTAGTGGTCACGCTTTTTATTATACCATTCCTGACAGGATATTTGGGGAAGGGGAAAAAGGGGAAGGGGTAAGGCCAAAGCATTGGCAGCTCTAATTGTGAATATTTAAACACTATCTAAATAGACTCCCTTTCATCACACAATTTCCTTTCAATGACATTCACTAAAACCACTTGTCTCATTTTTCAAATCAAAGCTTCCTAAGCAAAAAGGTTTTGAGAATGAATAGCCCTTGAAGCCCCATTATTCACCAGAGGGAGAAATGCAGCAGCAATTTTCGGGAGTTGGAAAGTACTTAAACCTTGTAAGCTAATTCTTCTCTCAGCTAACCTCTCCATGGCTGTTGTTCAAACCAGGGTTTTTTCAAGAATGTTCCCATGGTTGCTTCTGGGGAGATAACTGTATAGTTTCAGACTTACCTTCTGATAAGCACCTACATTTCCCTCTAAAAGGCAGGTTGCTGGCTGTCCATCAACACAGCCTGCACTCCAGCTGGTCAGTCTGAACCCAGCATTCATGAAGGTTGCAGCAGAGAGAGAAGAGTGTAGTAGCTCAGACCATCAGTCCACACTGGGCGGTTGCCCAGACATTTTCAGTCAGTATATTTCATCAGGAAAAGGCTTGCAGCTGACATGTTCTTTCTTGCCGTCTGTTCACTCTTAGCCATAATTTTTTATTTTTTTGGGGGGGGGTAGGGGTGGGTGGGTTGTTTAAACATGTTGATATTTCACAGAGAGATCATTATTGTTGGAAGCTGTTACTGTGCCTAGTACAGCTGTCAACAGAGAGCTGAGATCTGCCCTTGCTATGGCATTTTCCCTTCTAAAACTTTAGCAAGTGAACTTATTTCATTTATTTGTTCTTTCCTTCACCTCTTCATTCAACAGGTTTTTAGTGTGGATCCATTTTGTGCCTAGCACAGTGCCAAGTGTTGAAGGAAATACAAAGGAAATAAAACACTCTCTTTGCCCTATCAGAGATTAGTAATTAATAGATCAGTAATCATTTAGTAAGTGCCCACTGTGTGCCAGGCACTGTGCTAAGCACTGGGGATACAGAAAGGGGCAAAAGACAGTCCCTGCCCTCAAGGAGCTTACAATCTAATGGGGGTGATAACTTAGACAAATATGCAAACAAGTTATATGCACCATAAATAGGAGAAAATTAACAAAGGGAAGGCACTGGAATTAAGAGAGGTTGGAAAGGCTTACTGTAGAAGGTAGGATTTTAGATGGGCCTTAAAAGGAAGCCAGGAAGGTAAGTGATCAGAGTGAGGGAAGGAGAGCATTCCAGGTATAGAGGAAATGTCCAGAACCAAGAGATGGAGTGTCTTATTCATGGAACATTCAGGAGGCCCTTGTCATTGGATGGCAGAGTATGTATTGAGGAGTGAGGTATAAGAAGACAGGAAAGGTAGGAGGGGGCTAGATTATGAAAGGCTTTAAATGTCAAACAGCATTTTGTTTTTGCTCCTGGAGGCAATAGGAAGCTACTGGAGTTTGTTCAGTAGGAGGGTGACATGGTCAGATCTGTGCTTTAGGAAAATCACTTTAGTGACTGAATGAAGTGGGGAGAGACTTGAGGCAGAAAAACTTACCAGCAGGCTATTAAAATATTTCAGGTGTGAGGTGTTGAGAGCCTGCGCCAGAATGGTGGCAGTGTTAGAGAAGAAAAGGGATATATTTGAGAGATGTTACAAAGGTAAAATTTATAGGCCTTAGCAACAGCTTGAATATGGGGGGGGGAGATAGCGAGGAATCTAGGATGACTTCTAAATTGTGAGCCTGAAGGATTGAGAGTGTGTTGTTATCCTCTACAGTAACAGGGAAGGTAGGAGGTGGGGAGAGTTTAGGGGAAAACATAACAGGTTCCATTTTGGAAAATATGAGTTTTAAGATCTCTACTATACAGCTAGCCCAAGATGTCTGAAAGGCAGCTGGAGATGGGAAATTGGAGGTCAGCAGAAGGTTTAGGGAAGGATAGATAAATTTGAGAATCAGCAGAATAAAGACGGTAATTAAATCCGTGGGAGCTGATGAGATCACCAAGTGAAGCAACAGAGAGGAAGAAGAAAAGAGGGCCCAGGACAGAACCCTGAGGGACACTCCAGGTATTTAGCTACCAAGGGCAGAAGAAATACAGGATGATAACAACAGGTATGGAAGGATCAAGTGAGGGTTTTTCAGGATGAGGGACACATGGGCATATTTGTAGGTGGTAGGAAATGAGCCAATAAATAGGGAGAGACTGAAAATAAGTGAAAGAGCAAGGATGACAGAGGGAGTAAGCTGTTGGAGGAAACAGGATGGAATGGGATTGCTTGGACAGTAGAGGAGTTAGCCTTGGTAAGGAGTAAGGCCACTTCATCATGTGAGACAGGAGTGAAGGAGGACAGAGTGGCAGAAGCAGAGGAGAAAGAGATGAGAAGAGGGCGTTCACAATGAATGACCTCAATTTTTTTTTCTGCAAAATATGAGGCAAAGTTCTCAGTTGAGAGAGCAGAGGGAGGGGGAGTGATGAGGAGGGAGGAAAGGGTCTAAAAGAGCTGATATGGAGAGTGGTGTAGTGAACTGACAAGGGAGATTATTAGATTGATTAGCAGCAGTGGGAGCCCATTTGAGGTTGTATAACATAAATGATATTCTCCACCTTCGTTCAGTAGGACATATGTAGGAGCAAAATCAACAAATGGGAATAATTTAAGGCTGAGGTTTGGTTGAGCCATAAGAGTTAGGATAAGGGGACTAGGGATTTAAGAGAGGAGGACAGTAAAGAATTGAATTGGTTCACCAAGGGGTCAAGATGGGGAGGAGAGAGAATAGGAAATGACGTGGGAGAGAATCATAGTGTGTTTGAAGAGTATGAAGGTTTTCTAAAGGAAAGCAAAGGGAGAAGTAAAAAGGGAAAGGTGAAAGGGGGAGATGAAAAGCCAATTGATTATGGTTTAATAAGGAGATTTTGGAATTCTTGAGCATAGTGGTGATACATTTGTGGGTGATAGCAAGATCAAGGGTATTATCATCTTTGTGTATGTGTGAGGTGGGTTGTAAGAGTGAGTAAGGAGGTGAGTTGGTTAAGGAACTGAATGGTTAGGGTGTTTGAAGGAGAGTCAATATGAATGTTAAAGTCCCCTTGTATGAGGACAGGAATTGTGGAAGAGAGAAAAATTGTGAGCGAGAAATCAAATTCATTGAGGAAGGAAGGAAAGTAACCTTGAGGATCCATAGACAACAGCTCCTAGGATTTTGATTGAATTGTAGAGACAAATTGCATGAACCTCAAAGGAAGAGAGGTTATTGGGTAATGGAAGAAGGGGGAAGACTTTCAGAATTGGCATATGCCACCACTAGGTGATGGACTAGTAGTGAAGAATGGAACATACATTTTTAGTCATAGCAGATAGATATGTTGATTTGTTTTGCTTCACTGTTGTACTTTTTACAAGGGAAGGGGGGAGGACTAAATCAGAGGATAGTGATAGAGATACAAAAAAGAGAAAAGGACATCAATAAAACAGAAGAAAACAAAAAAATTCAAAAGGGCACACATACAAATTTCCATTTTGTTGCTACTGTGTTAATCCTAGCATACACTTTAAAAAACCCCTATGTGATCAAAGTTCATGGTTTCATTATGCAGTCTTTTTTTATTGTTGTTTCTTAAAAAAAGAAGTATACCAAGGAACCGACTCCTTTGTGACAGGATTGAACATCAGGGAGAGTGTATCCTGAAAATTCAGCACAGGATTGCAAGGTGTCTGTGTATCAGTGTGGTCTTATTGGCTCTTGTAAAAAGGAAATGAGATAAGTTAGAGCAGACTGAGCAAATTGTGTTGGGTTAGATCTTACCTACTGGTTGCACCATTCCCTTCATTCTCCAAACTGTGAGCAGTGATTCTTATCTAAGATTTTTTTCCTCTTAGGGCCAGTTTCTATAAATACAGGCTAAGAAGCAAGGTTTAAAGAATAGAGCAGGGTTTTCTGTTGTCTTTTTTCACCTTGTTATTCCTCCTGTCAGATTTTATCTCCTATAGAACCTGAATTATTTTCCTATCCCTTAAGCACTGGTCTTTAGAAATAGACATAGTCTTCACTTAACAATTACATAAAATTAGTCAAATTGAGAATTGAATGTTATTCATTCATTCAACAAACATTTGTTACATGACTCATAGGTGCCAGGAACTGTACTAGGTGCTGTGGGGGCTACACAGATGAAAAAGAAAAAAGGGGATACCTTTTTTGGTGTGGTCTCTATGACACAATCCATATCCTGAAGAAATTTATAGCCTAATAGAAGAGGTGAAGAATACAAGGCAGATAGCCCAAGTCCCCTAAGAAAGATTATATTTTCAGAGGAGGGAGACATTTTTTTTCCTATTTGAGGAGATCAAGAGTCCAAGGAGAAGGTGACAATTTAGTTTTACCTTGATGGTTTGATGGGATTTTAGCAGATGGAGGTGGCCAGGGATATCACTCCAAGCGGAGGATATCATGCGAAATAAGGTAAAGAGGCAGAGTATCTTTGACAAAGTAGGACAGTTTACCTGTGGTGTAGTGGACCTCTTTAGCTTCAGCCTCAAATTGCTTATGAGGGTGGGGTTTATTATCTAGTTTGCAGATTGGCATTTTATTCACAGGTCCAGGCTGGCCTGCATTCCTTTGCATAGGGTCAGAAAATTTGGATTTGGGGACAAGTGGGGTTGTTGGTGCCACCTAGCCTCCCCTCTAAAGGGGATATATAGAAAGTTATGGGATGGGTAAGAATTGCCCAGGATGATAAAGTCGTGAACAAGTTGTGAGTTATACCATCAAGAGTAACCAAGGGGGGCGGCCAGGTGGCTCAGCGAGTAAGAGCACCAGCTCCAGTGTCAGGATGACCTGGATCAAATCTGGGCTCAGATATTCAGCACCACACCCAGAAATAACTGGACGTGTAACCTTGAGCAAGTTACTTAACCCCGATTGCTAAAAAAAAAAAAAAAGAGTAACCAAGGGGTGATATCATGGTTCCATCTTGGAAGACTAATACATAATTAGAACTCATTCAAGGGCAGAGGTACTGTAGTAGTAGTTCTCAAACTTTTTGGCCTCAGGAAACATTTATACTTCTAAAAATTATTGAGGATCCTACATAGCTTTTGTTTATGTGAGTTATATCTATCAATAGTTATATTAGAAATTAAAACAATTTAAATTTGTTAACATACAATGAGTTTATTTTACATACATAACATACAATGAGTTTATTATTTAATAAATTAGCACAAAATAATATTTCCATGAAAATGACAACATCTTCCAAAAACAAAAAAAATTTAGTAAGAAAAGTGATATTGTTTTATATATATCAAATCTCTTTAATGTCTGGCTTAAAAAAAGAGAGTTGGAGTCTCATATTTGTTTCAGTCTGTTTTAGTGTTATTTTGGTTGAAGTTCATGAAGAAAACCCAACCTCACAGAGATGTATAGTTGAAAAAGGGAGCAATATTTTAATAGGCAAATAATATTTTACTTTTATGTATAGTTTGGCCCTTGAGGATCCCCTAAAAGGGGTTTAGGGGTTCACAAACAAACTTTTCTTCTTTTCTAATGTGCTAATTCATTCACTATTTATTTATAACATTCATTTAAAACTTTTTGTGAGTTCCAAATTCTCTCCCTCCTTCCTCCCCCTCTCCCTTCCCCATCCATTGAAAAGACAAGCAATTTATCAGTCATACCTGTGAAGTCATGCAAAACATATTTTCATATTAGCCATGTTGAAAAAAAAACAAGCAAGAAACATAAAGAAAGCGAAAAAAGTATGCTTCACAATGTACTCAGAGTTGATCGGGTGGTGGATAACATTTTTTATCATGAATCTTTTGAAATTATCTTAGATTTTTGTCTTGATCAGGTAGTCTTTCACATTTGATTATCCTCACAAGGTTGCTGTTACTGTGTACAGTGTTCTCCTGGTTCTACTCACTTCATTTTGCATCAGTTCATATCAATCTTCCCAAGTGTTTCTCATAGACTAGCCTTTGAGAAGTGCTGGTGTATAGAGGGCTGGTGGATAGAGAGCTGGCCAAAAAGACTTTAGTTCAAATGTCACCTCTTATACTAATTGTGTGATCCTGGGCACTTAACCTATCAGTGCTCTAGGTAACTCTGTAAGACTAAAAGTTATAGATATTGCATTAGTAGAGGCAGTTTCCCTTCTTGAGAGTTCTTTGTGCCAACAAAATCACTAGTCTAGTCCTTAATCTTCATTGAAGAGCATTTTGAGTTGTGTATTATATTCAGAATTTCCACTTCCCTTGGAATTTTTGAAGTCTTCATGGAAACCTTTCTTTCTGTGATTCCAGCTATGTTACCATATGCTACAGTTGGGTTTAAAAAAAAAAAAATCAGCTTCCTAAGTAGAAGATAAGAGGAGGTGTGGTTGGACAGCAATTCCTGTGGGAGGAGAAAGATCTGTGATTCTTAATAGTGAGACCCAAAGTGGAATTGGTGCCTCAGAGGAGAATTGGTTCTGCCTCATCAGAAGTCTTCCAGCAAAGGTCTTTTGGGGATATTTTAGGAGGGATACTTTGGAACAGGTTGGAGTAGATTGAGGGTTCTTAAATTTTTTTTTGTTATGGATCCCTTTGGCAGTCTGGTAAAGCCTTATAGACCCCTTCTCAGAATAATGTTCTTAAATGCATAGAATGCATAGACTTACAAAGGAAACCAATTACATTGAAACATAGTTATAAAAAAATTTTTTAAAATCAACTCATGGGCACCAGGTTAAGAATTCCTGAAATAAATGAAATGAAAAGTTTCTGTCAATTTTGAGACTCTGAGATTTTAATGATATGGAACTTATGGAAAGAAATCTTATATCATTGGATCTATCAGATATCCAAATGCATAATGAGAAATGGGAAATCAAGACTTGTGATGGGTCCTTTGGCTACCACATAAATGCTATTGGTATTTGCCTCATTCAAGGTAAAAATTGCTATGTTTCTGTACTTAAAATAACGTAAAACGTTAAGCCTTCAATTTCTACTATGATTTTCTTCCATAAAAGGTAACTTTTTATCCCTTATGGAAAAAAAGCCCATTCATGTTGTTGGATTTTCCAACAGAAGGACATTTTTTCAGAAGGTCAAGTAGTTATTGACTTCTGAGGCTATGTTAGTAGCACACGACAGTGAACATTAACCAAGGCCCCTTCTCATCAACACTGTACCTTAGAGCATTGGAGCTGTGCTCAGTCACAAAACACCAGATGGCACCGAGGCACCAATACTTACTACTTGAACAATGTCATAGATAAATTGCCTGAAGATCTCAAGCTGTTAATAACATGAGTTATCAACATGAGTTGATGTGCTCATAAAGAATGGCAGAATCTCAGAGCGAGAAGGAATATCAGAGGCCATCTACTTCAACTTACTGTACCTGAACGAGAATCTCTTCTAGAATGGATATCCCCGATAAATGATGAACCAGCGTCTGCTTGAAGACCCCTAGTGAGGAGGAGCTCACTACCATTTTGGAGACAGCTAGGTGGTGCAATGTATGGAGTGCTTGGGCCTTGAGTCAGGAAGACCTGAGTTCAAATAAAGCCTTAAGTACTTACTAAGCTTACTGAGCTTGGGCAAATCACTGAACCTGTTTGCTTCCATTTGCTCAAATGTAAAATAGGGATAATAATAGTACCTGCCTCCCGGGGTTGTTGTGAGGATCAAATGAGATATGAGCCTGGAACATAGTAGGCACTTAAGAAATGCTTTTTCTTTCTTTCCTTCTTGAGAAAATTCCTTTCGCTTTGGTGTAATTCTAACCATTTAGAATTTTTTCTTCCCATGAAGCTTAAATTTGCTTATTTGTACCATCTACCTATTGCTTCTAGTTCTGCCCAAATGATACTTTTTATGTAGAAGTTGCACTTTTGTTCCATAAGGTGTCTGTCACATAATCTTCACTGTTCGCTGAAAACATTGTCTAAAAGTTATGTCTAGAGTTTTAGACCTGATTCTGATATTGACTGTAAAGGAATATAATAAATAGCAGGCCTATATATCCTTATGATCCTGAGTTTTCTTGTGTCTGCTTCTTGCAAGAATTCCTCTATTTTTCTTTATGTTCAAAGTTTCTAGGCCCTCTTGGCCCTGCCAGAATGCTCCAAAGGCACTCACTTTTCTGTGGGAGGGTAGACATTGTGTGATAGTGTTTGTGTCTCTGCCTAAAGAGCATGGACTTAGAATGAGAAAGTCTAAGTTCAAATGTGGGATTGACCACAGTTAGCAATGTGACTTGGGGCAAGTCACAACCTCTCAGGATTTCATTTCCTCATCTGTAAAGTTGAGATAATTATACCTAAAATGCCATTCATACCAGGGTGTTGTAAAGATCACATGAGGTATGTTAAGCTCTTTGGAATTGCAAAGAACTATATGCCTTTTGAGTAGTAATTGCTGTTATTGATTGTAAGCCACATAAGGTTGAGGGGCCATTGTATACTGTATTGAGTGAAAGATGAAATGACTGAGGAAACAGAAGTTGAAACTTCTGAGCATAATGATTTATTAAGCAATGCATGTCCCGTACCTAACAAATTGGGACCAATCATTTTCCTCAGCTTTGGTTTTGGTCCCTGAAAACAGGAAAAGACAGATTTTTATACATTAAAAACAATTAATCAGTAAGACTGATTAATTAAAAGATCAATTAAGTAGTCTACAAAATTAGGTAATCTGATTTCTAATTGGAGGAAAGATTAGAGACTTTCCTGTTGGGAGAGGGAGAGTGAACAGGTATAATTCCCTGAAATCAGAAAAGGAAGGGTCTGTATTTAATCAAAGAAACATGGAATCAATAATTGATTAACCAGGATGGGACCAGTTCTCAGATGAAATATATGGATTGCTTGAGATGTATAATTATGGGGAAACTCCTTACATAAGTCTTTGGATCTGACCAGGTTTTTGGTCAGCATAACCTAGATCTCTAAGCATCAGGTAGAAGTGGTCTAGCTTCTCAACCACACACAGTTCAAACAATGCAATGAGGCTTTCTCATACTCCCACAGATGAATAAAGTTTCCTTACAAGAAATTGAACTACACCCATAACTGAATAGAAAGAGAACTGAACTAGCTCGGAATTGAATCACAAATGGAGTCAATGTTGTTTGCTCAATTGCGAATACCACATGCTGTTCTAATCACCTCAATTCCCTCACTTACCTCAATTCCATCTTTTTTTTTTTTCCCAGAAAGGTACCTTTCTCATTGTGGATACCTGCAAAAATTTTTGGTGGATGTGTGAATGAATGAATCAAGGAGATTTGGTCAGTCAATCAAAAGGCATTATTTAAGTGGTAATTGTGTTTCACAAACTCTGATGATACAAAAAAGAAAAAAAAGGAAAACAGTTCCTGTCTTCAAGGAGCTTCCATCTCATTGGGTGAAAATCCATATTGATTGTTCAGGACCAGTCTAGAGATATAACTTTTTGATGGTGTTAATTAACCTTCTTAAATTATCTTGGATTATTTGTGGTTCCATCTCAAACCTTTGCAATAAAATCTGAAATGCAGAAGTTGCCAGGTCATTTCATTTAAAAATTGTGCTCATTTAGTTTGTGTTTATTTCAATTGAGTTTAAGAAATTTGTGGACAGGGACCTTATTATCTGAGCTATCACCAGTGTCTCATCATCTTCAAACAAATGTTCAGTCTGAGAGGAAGTGAAGATGCCAGAGGATGTTCTAAAATACATCGTTGGAAGAAACTGGCCAATCAGACTTGTTGGGTTTCTCATCATGCATCATGAAATCTCTGTTAAATGTTTAGTACATGCCAGACACTGTGCTGGGTGCTGTTGGTACAAAGAGGAAGAAACAATGTAGATCTTGTCCTTTAGGAGATGACGGTCAGATACAGTAGAGGGATATAAAGTAGACTCCAAAGTAATCTAGGAAAACTTAAGTTGGAGCCTATCCCACCAAAGACTTCTCCCATCAGTGCTGGGTTTCTTGCAAAGTCACGGATCCCTTCTTCACCCTCTCTTTCTGGTAGTTTTAATGGATGAGGAGAGAAAGACTGACTCTTGTCAGGTTTCCAGGACATGCACGAGCCAGTTGCTATAGCTCACTTTACAATGTCTCATCTGATTTTCCTGATAACCCTGAGAGGTGGGTGGTGGAAGCAATGCTACTTCTACAGACAGATCTATATCTTATAGATGAGGAAGTGGAGACTTAGAGAGGTTAAGTTGCTTAGCCTGGGCAGCTCGGTGACATGATAGTTAGCTTGCTGGGCCTGGATTCAGGAATACCCGAGTTCAGATCTGACCTCAGACACTTACTAGTTGTGTGATTCTAGGCCAGTCACATAACCTCTCTCTGCCTCAGTTTCCTTATCTGTAAAGGAGGGAAAATATATTTTATTATTAAATTATATTAATAAAAAAATAAAAATCCAGGATCAAATGAAACACTATTTGTTTAGTGCTTAGCACAGTACCTGCACATAGTAGGCTCTTAGTAAATGTTTATTCCTCTCCCTTTTCCTTAAGGTCAACCAGGTAGCAAGTGGCAGAGATGGGACTCAAATCTAGGTCTTATGACATTTTTCACAATGAATCTTTTACTTCCTTCCTGACCCAGTTGCCAGTTCCACCAACTTCCCTTCGTTCTGAGGTGCAATTGCCCTATACTCAGGCACATATTCTTATAGAAAATAGTCATAAGAATTCCTTCCAATGAATAATGCTCTTTGGGGTCAAGAATCATCGGAAACCAAATGCTGAGGACTTCTCCCCTTGGCCATGCCTATTACACACGTAGTAATTACATGGGCAGCTAAATGGTACAGTGGATAGATGCTGGGCCTAGAATCAAGAAGACTTGAGTTCAAATCCAGCCTCCACACTTAATAGCTGTGTGACCCCGGGCAAGTCACTTAACCCTGTTTACCTCAGTTTCCTCATCCATAAAATGAGCTAGAGAAGGAAATGGCAAAGCACTCCAGTATCTTTGCTAAGAAAATTCCAAATGGGATCATGAAGAGTCAGACACAACTGAAACAACTAGTAATACAATAAAAACAATTCCTCTTCCCTTCTCACTATCCCATTATAGAAGCACAAGGGATACAGCTGAGTAAAAAGAGAGATTAATAGAGCTTTTTTGACTTAGATTGGAGAATAAAAGGACAGGAAGGTTGATTTGAGCAAATGGTTCATTTTGAAAGGAAGACACAGGATATAATGCTTTGGGGAACTCAGTGAAGGGTCTAGTTAGATTTTCCTTCTAGTTCGTTGATTTTTAATTGCGGTAATTAACACTCTGGTCATATTAGTTTTGATATTTAGATTTAAAGTGAATAAAAACTTATCAAATTATGTCTCTTCTGTGAGAGGTTAAAATAAGTCAAGATTAAATCAAGTCACTGCCCTTTCCAACAATTTCCCCTTTGGGTATATACCATAGTAGACCAATGTCCTAAGTTATCTCTTCTGACTTCACTTAATTCAGCCTACTGACAGGCTGCATAGCATGTTTACAATACTGACATTAATTCACCTAAGATTGATCATTCACTTCCCACAGTCTTCAAGTATTTAGGGCATGGAAATGAAAGGAAATATTGAATTTCAAATGTCACAAGATAACCAGAGCCACTACCACACAAAATGGTCATTTTGTACCAAAGTGGTAGAGGAACCAAAGACAGTTCAACTTTGTTCTCTGAACTCAAGGGACTTTGGATTCAAAGATTGGGATCTTGTTGGCAGTTATCCTCGGAAATCTAGGGGGAACAGTGAATGAGTGGTGGATCTCAATCCAAAAGGAACTGAGTTAAGATCCTTTCTCAGACACTTACTAGCTATGTGACCCTGGACAAAGCACTTAACTTTTGTTTGTCTCAGTTTCTTTATCTGTGAAATGGGGATAATAATAGTACTTAGAGTTGTTGTAAGGATAAAATGAGATAATATTTGTAAAACTTTTTGTAAATCTTAAAACACTATTTAAATGCTAGTTATAATTGTTATTATTACTAAACACATTTTTATCCTCCTTCTAATCTTAAAAATCGAAACATGGAGAACTGCTAGGATTGGGAGTTCATATTCCCAAGGACTACAATGCCTTTCTGTCTTTGATGAGTTCAGATCTCTAGGTCCAGGTAAATTATATCCTTAAGTACTGAAAGAAATGGCAAATGTGATTACTTAGCCATTCTCTGAGACCTTTGAAAGATTATGGAAAATAGGAGGGGTACCATAGGATTGGAGAAGGGTCAATGTCCTGGTTTTCAAAGAAAAAAAGGAAAAAAGAATAGCATCTACAAACCATAGGACTTGAATTAAATTCTAGAACATATACTGAAGGGTTAGTTACTAATGTTAGTTACATTAGTTATGCTAGCATGGCTTTATCAAGAACAGGTCATAAAAGACTAACTTTACTTCATTTTTTGACATTAGGAAACAGGTAGATCAAGGGAATACTGAAGACACATATGATTTACCTAGATTTCAGACAAGCATTTGCTAACATCTCTTATGATGTTACTGTAGAAATAATGGGGAATTGTGTGCTGAATGATATAAGGTGAATTCAAGACTAGGTAAATGACAAACCAAAAGGGTAGTCATCAATGTTTCAGTATAAAATTGGAAGACATTCTCTGGTGGAATGCCTGAGGGATATGGGCATGATTCTGTGCTGTTCTATATACATACATATACATATACATATATATATATAACCAGTGATTTGATTAAAGTTAGAGATGCATGCTCACCAAATTTTCAGATGACACAAAGCTGAGAGAGACAGTTAACCCTTTGGTGATAGAATCAGAATTAAATTTTTTTTGAGAAGTTAGAACATTGGATTTAATAAGATTAAATTTAATAGGGATAAATGTCAGATCTTGCAGTTGCATTAAAAAAATCAGCTTTTCAAGGGCAAGATGAAGGAAGTATAGCTAGGTCACAGTTCATTTGAAAAAAAGATCTCAGGGTTTTAGTGGACTACAAGTTCAGTATGAATCAATGGTATGATGCAACAGCCAAGGAAACAAAGGATATTAAGTCACATTAAGGGAGCCATAGCATCTAGGGATAAGGAGGTAATGGTCTGCATTGCTCCGACAATATCAGGATTTTCTTTAGTTCTGCACATCACAGTTTAGGAAGGATACTGATTAGCTGAAGAGTGTCCAGAAGAGGTCAGCAAGGGTTGTAAAGAGCCTCAGTCTCTTGCTGTATGAGATTTTATTAAAGGAACTGGGGATATTTATTTTTATTTATTTAAATTACATTTAATTTCTCAATCAACAAAAATCTGCCTTCTCTCTCTTCCATCGCCCCATTGAGAAAGAGAGAAAAACAACACCTTTGTTAAAACATATATAGTCAAACAAAGCAGATTTCCCCATTGACTGTATCCAAAACACCGCCCCCCGCTTAATCTTCTGTCTGTGTCCATCTCTTCTCTGTAGGGCTGTTGGTAGCCTGTTTCATCACCAGTCCTCTGAAATGGTGGTTGCTTACTGCATTGATCAACATTCTGAAATCTTTAAAATCGTTTCTCTTATTTTATAAGAGATTATATCTCTCTCTCTCTCACCCTTCATATCCAATCTGTTGCCAAGCCCAGTTGATTTTACCTTGATAGAGAGATAACATCACAGTTTAGGAAGGATATTGATAAGCTGAAGAGTGTCCAGAAGAGGTCAGCAAGGGTTGTAAAGAGTTGCAAAGAGTACCTTGAGAGAGAGAGATGAAAAAGAGATAATACATATAATATATAATATAATATATTATAAGAGAAATATATAATATTTCTTCTTATTTTATAAATTGTTCTCCTGGATCTGCTCCCTTCAGGTAGTCATTCAACTAGCATTTATTTAGTAGCTGATACATAGCTGCTGATGTGCTAAGCACTTAGGGACACAAAGAAAGGCAAAAATAAAACCCAGAACAAGAAAGAAAAAACCCAAACCCTCCTACTCTCCAGGAACTCACAGTGTGACTGGGAAAACAACATATAAATAACTATGTATGAACAAGATAAATAGGATAAATTAGAATAACCATACAGGGAAGTCACTTCATTAAGGGGGGCGGTCAGAAAAGACTTCTTGCATAAGGTAGGGTGTTAGCTGAGATTTTGAAGGAAGCCAGATTTGGAGGAAGGGCAGCTAGGTGTTCAGTGGATTGAGTGTCAGGCCTGGAGTTTTCTTCCTGAGTTCAAATCTGGCCTCAGACACTTATTGGCTGTGTGATCTTGGGCAAGTCACTGTTTGCCTCAGTTTCCTCATATGTAAAATGATCTGGAGAAGGAAATGGTAAGCCACTCCAGTATCTTTGCCAAGAAAACCCCAAAAGGGGTCACAAAGAGGTGGACATGACTGAAAAAAATGACATCAACAAGGAAGCCAGGAGCCAAAGGTGAGGAGGAAGAGAGTACCAGGCATAGGGGACAGCCAGTGGAAAGGCTCTGAGTTGAGAGATGGGGTGTCCTGTGCAGTCACTACATGACCAGCCCACCTCCTTTTTCTAGTTAAACATTGCCTTTGTGATATCTTTATGTCTCTTTTCCAGAATAAGTCATCATTAGCCAAATAGTACTTATGCCTATTAGGCATCTTTGTATTGTCCTTTGGTAACCTGCAATTCGGACTCTTCTAAAACTATGGAACTCCAGATCTTAGCACAGGCTGTAACAGCATGGTGAAAAATAAATCGTTTGTATGAAGCATAGAGGAGACTAATAAGAGATAAAGCTGGAAAGGCAAGGCAGGGCCAGATTGTGACGAAAAAGAGTTTGAACTTTATTCCATGGGAAATGAGGAGCCATTGAAGTTTTTGAGGAAGTGAATGCCTATATGAAAGGCAGATTGTTTTTGTCAGTGGTATGAACAAATGAATTAGATTCAGTCAGCAAACATTTCTTAAGTACGTTTGAGGAACAGCAAGAAGGCCAGTGTCTCTGAATCTTAGAGTATGTGGAAGGGAAAGTAGACTGGAAAGGTAGGAAGGGTCCAGGTTATGAGGGGCCTTAAAAGACAAACAGGAGATTTTATATATTTCATTCTGGAGGCAATAGGAAGCCACCACTGATGTTTATTGAATAGTGATGACATAGACGCCATACCTTAGGAAAATCATTGTGTATAATTGAGTGAAGGATGGACTGGAGTGGGGAGAGATTTAAGTCAGGGAGACCAACCAATAGACTATTTTGATTCTCTAGGTGAGAGGTGATGAGGGACTTGGGATTTTATAGAAGAGATATTATCAAGGTAAAATCAATTGGGCTTGGCAACAGATTGGATATGGAGGGTGAGAGAGAGAGAGGAATCAAAGATGATGGATAGGATGTGAATTTGGGAGAGAGCTGTTGTACTCAACCACCTTTGTGAGAATGATCTACATAGAGATGATGATGGAATCCATGGGGACTGATGAGATTAACAAGTGAAATAGTACTGAGGGAAAAGATAAGAGGACTGAGCCTTCAATTAGTGGACATGACTTGGATAAAGATCTTGAAAAGGAGATGGAGAAGGAAGAAGCAGTGGGACAGACTAACTAAGGTCAGAGAATCTGGAGAGAACAATGTCAGGAAACCTAGAGAGAAAAGATTATCAAGAAGTAGAGGGTACTTGTCATTGACTGGAGAAGAGAGAGTGGAGGCCAGAAAACCTGGTAGGAGGCCATTGAAATAATTTAGGAGTGGTAATAAGGATCTGCATTACTGTTAGGAGGGGATAGATTCAATAGTTGTTATGGAGTTAACATAAATAGGACTTGGTTATTGATTTCATTTAAGAGGTCTTTTGAGAGAGGGAAAAGTGAAAGATAATGACAAGATCTTGAATATGGGGGATAAAGTGAATGATACCTTACATGTAAATATTGAAGTCAGAAGGAAGAGGGTATTCGAGGACAGCAAATAAACTTGATTTGGATATATTGAATTTTATGTGCCATTGGAACATCCAAGTTGAGATGCCCTATGCCCAGTTGGAGATGTAGAACTGGGGCTCAGAAGAGAAGACAGGATGGAAGAAATCTCGGAGTCATCAGCAGAGAGGTGATAGTTGAAGCTGTGAGAGTAAATGAAATTGCCAAGGGAGGAAGTAAAGAGAGAAAAATAGAGGAAGCCAAGGATAAGAGAAGAAGCTTAGATGTTTTGTGAAAGAATCAAGATCCAAAGACATCTCAGCAGGCTGGAATGGTGGATAGAATCTAATGAGGTGAAATTTCAAAGGGATAGAGGAAAATTCCTATACTTGGGTTAAAAATATCAGCCCTACTAATACAGGATGGGAGAGAAATAGGTAAGCAGAAGTTCATGTGAAAAAGAAAACTTGGGAAAGGAATGGTGAGTGAATCTTAGCAGACTCTTAAGTTTATTTTCTATCAGTAGTGTGATATGACAGCCAAAAAAATCTAATGTGATTCGTAGGCTTTGTTAGTAGGAGAATAGATTCTAGAAAGAGGAAGCTTATAGAGACAATGTATTCTGCTATTGTTAAATTATATCTGTAGTGTTTTATATCAGTTCTGGGAGAAATATTTTAAGATCCATATTGACAAACTGGAGAGTAACCATTATGGTGAGGTGACTCAAAACCGTATCATACAAAGTTGGTTGAAGGAAAGACTTGGGAGTAGGAATTGGCAGGGGTGGGGAGGGGAGTGAGATGTGACAATCCTCTTCAAGTAATTCAAAGGACTAAACTTGTTTTCGTTAGAGAGTTGAATTAGGGAACATTGGGCAGAAGTTGCAGAGAGATTTCAGCTTTGTATCAAGAAAAAGTTCCGAACAATTAGAACTGTTCAAAATTGAGATGGCCTTCCTTAGAAGGTAGTGAATTCACCTTCCCTGGAGGTCTTTCTTTTTTTTTTTTTTTTAAAGCAATTGGGGTTAAGTAACTTGCTCAAGGTTACACGGCCAGTTATTATTTCTGGGTGTGGTGCTGAGTATCTGAGCCCGGATTTGATCCAGGTCATCCCGACACTGGAGCCGGTGCTCTTACTCACTGAGCCACCTGGCCGCCCCCGGAGGTCTTTCTTTAGAAAGTGAATGGGATACACTGGGATACAAAGAATGGTGGTGATGAGGGCCTTCTCTAAAGAGAAGGAATTGTTCAGGAGAAATACTACCAAGGTAAAATCAGCAGGACTTATCAATGAACTGGATAGGGGAGATGGGAGAGAAAGAGAAAGTGTAGGTATTCAAGGATGATACCTAGGTTATGAACTTGGGTGACTGGGAAGTTGGTGGTGCCCTTTGACGGTAAAAGAGAAATTTGGAAGAGGGGATGGTTTTGGGCAAAAGATAATTAGTTCAGTTTTGGACTTGGTGAGTTTAAGATGACTATGGAATATCTACTTTAATCTCTCCAAGAGGCAATTGGAAATGGGAAACTAGAGGTCAGGAGACAGATTGGGGCTGAATAAAAAAATCTAAGGAGAACCGGGAGAGAACAGAGCCATGAAAACCTAGAGAGAAGGACCTGAGAAAACTAAGAAAAAGAGAAGCAGGTGGTTGACAGTGTTAAAGTCTGTAAAGAAGTCAAGAAGGATATGGATTGAGAAAAGGCCATTAGGTTTGTCAACTGAGATAATACCATTGGTAACTTTGGAAAGAGCTGTTGTAGTTGAATGATGAAATCGGAGAATTAAAAAAAAACAAATGAAAGGAAAGAAAGTGAATGCACTGGTAATAGAAAGCCTTATCAAAGGAGCTCATGAAAGGGAGGCAAGATATAGGACAGATCAAGTGAAGGTTTTTTATTTTTTTAAAGATGGGAGACATGGGCTTTGGCAGCAGCAAACCAGTCAGTAGTTAGGGATTAGTGCTAAGATGGGGGTGATGGAGAAGACAATCCGTTGAATAAGATGGCATGGGATGGGATCACTTGTGCATGGATGGGGGTTGCCTGAGATAAGGGTAACCTCTTCCTGTGAGACAGAAGTGAAAGAAGACTTGAAGGAGGTTTGGAATCATTGTGATAGGGAAGGTGGGACTGGTGGGGGACTGTGCTCATCATGGAGGAATAAATTCAGGCAGATTGTCATTATTCTCAGAAAAACAGGCAGCCTTATGGATGTGGGGAGGCTGGAGGTAGTGACCTTTTCATATTAGGGAAGTTCCAGGCAGAGACTCACCAATCACTGAGTTGTCCTCAGTGTGGAGTCTTCCCAGGACTATCCAGTACCATTGTGGTATTGGAATTCTGGTGAGAGAGTAGGACTGGATAACATAGAGTTGAGAGTCGTTTGTGTGGAGATAAGCTTAAGGGTTTACATTAGCTCTATGATTCTATGATTAATTACTAGGAAGCAGTTGCTTATATTGAGCTGAAATTCATCTCTCTAGAACTTGTCTTCCCTTTAATGCTAGTTTTTCCTTTATGGAAAAAAAAATCACTCACTTTATACTTCAATGAGAAGTCATAAAAACAATCACCATGTCATTCGTATGGAATTTTTAAAAGGAGCTTCAAAACATCCCTTAATGGAGAATCTAAGATGGACTCTGATCAAGCAGGTGAACAGACAAGGGCAGTAGAAATGAGACCTGGGTCTTAATTAGATAGTTTCTATAGTGGTGAAGTAGGACTTTGTGGTAGAAGGTGGGCACTGCCTGTAAAATGACCTTTGAATAGGAATAAGATACTGTATATGATTATATAGGATGTCATAAAAGTATTAGTGCTATTTTAAGCTGTTAAAGCTTTATAAGCTTTCATATTATAAATGTAAGTATGTATGTACATATACATACATACCCATACATATATACATGTATACATACACACCCACATATATATGTATATATATATTGGGAGAGAGAGAGAGAGAGAGAGAGAGAGAGAGAGAGAGAGAGAGAGAGAGAGAG
>NW_027186304.1:77080841-77123559 GCF_028583685.1 Petaurus breviceps papuanus | reverse complement strand
GAGAGAGAGAGAGAGAGAGAGAGAGAGAGAGAGAGAGAGAGAGAGAGCTTTAAAATGCAATAAGACTTTTAGGACACCATCTGTAAGGATTTTTGCCCAGTGGAGAAAAATCCTTTATAAGGAGTTTTTTTTTAAATTTAACTTAATTTAATTTTTAGCTTTTTGGAGGGGGGAAGGCAGGGCAATTGAGGTTAAGTGACTTGCCCAAGGTTACACAGCTAGTAAGTGTTAAGTGTCTGAGGTTGGATTTGAACTCAGGTCCTCCTGACTCCAGGGCCAGTGCTCTATTCACTGCATCACCTAGCCACCCCTATAAGGAGTTTTTAACCAGTTGTTTGCTCTCTTGTGAGTTTAGGAGATAAGAGAGATTTAGGTTAGATTCCTAATAGTAACAGATGAGTTGCTGAATTCTGGCACAGATAACTTACCAAGGAAGTTTTCAAAGCTTGTGCCTGGTTCTTTTAATCTTCTGTCCGTATGGTACAGTGATTCTACTTCTATTATGGAGAAGTTGGGGTGCTGTATTTTCTAGGAGTTTTAAATAGAGATGTAAAATAGAGAAACTTAAGCTGTATTTTCTAGGAGTTTTAAATAGAGATGTAAAATAGAGAAACTTAAGCAAAGAGAAAAATAAAAGAATGGGGGAGAGGAGAGGAATGACTAAGGGAAATTCCTCTCTGTTCACATTTCCTAGAAGAATGATTTTGGAGCTATATTTACAATGATGAGGCCTTTAGGAAAGGATGAATTTGATAAAACCCACCGAGCCCAACAGTCTCTTCTCTCCAACAGAGAAGCTGGGCAGGAAATTCACTTCCTTATACAGAGCAGTAGATATATTTGTTTGCAGGGAGTCATCCATATCCTCTGAAAGTTGAAAAATTCGGTAATATAAAATTTTATATTTAGAATTTTCTTTTTATACTTAAATTTTAAACTTTTCAGCTTAATAATTGAGCTTTTCTTAATTATGAAAAACCTATTCTATTCCCTAGGGATGAGTACATTTTTCAAAAAAATGTTCATTTTAAAAATGTAGACTAATGATGAGACTGAAAAATGTTTTTTCCTACTGGATGGAAACTTTGGGAATTTCCCCCCTTCACTTACATTGATAGCACAATATAATATTACTTTTACCTTAAATCAAACATGGACAATTTTAGCTGACAGGGAGAATTCTTTTTTTTTTTTACTGAAAGAATTTTTTTGTGATCATTGTTGAATGAAAACACAGTAAAAAGGGGCTCCAAGAGAAAGTATCCTTTGACCTGATTTGTCTCGTTGGCTACTCTGAAGGCAATGAATGTGTGAATGAAATTTTTAAAAAGTGAACTTCAAATTTCATAAAAACAACAGAAAAGGTCCAGGCTTGTTTGTTTGTTTGCTTGTGAATACAAGACATTGTCAAAATTGAGATGTGATTAAAATGCATTCCTGAGATATAGAGATTTCTTATGGTGCTTTCCACATCATTTCTGAATTTTGGCTGCAATTACCTGAATGAAGGATGCTCTTAAAATAACCCAACAGGACATTGTGGCTTTCCCAAGGCATTGCAGCAGCTATATCCGGATATGTGTAGGAGGGCAAGTTTTTTTTCTTCTTCTTTAAATCAAGACTGCTGGTTGAATTTTAATTGGGAATTTGTTTAAAATGTAGCACATTAATCCTTTGTAAATAACCACCCCAGCAATTTAAATAAAGCTATTCTCAGGTTTCCTTTGATTCTGTCTGGCAAAACAAAAGAAATATAGATAAGAACCTTACACTAACGAGAAATAAAAGTTTCAAGTTCAACTTATTCCAAAAGTTGTCACCTGGCAGAGCCAGATGTCCAAATGTCCTGCAGGAATTCTAGCTTCAGAATTCTCTGCCCTGAGACATAATGCTAGTCAGTGGGGCAAGGGATTCAGGCTCCTTTGTTTTGTTTCATAACACCCTTTTTAATTACATACAGCTCTGGGCTTAGGGGTAAGCTTCGCTTCCCAAATGAATCTTCTTCTCTTTATTTATACTCGTGCATAAAAACACTTTGCCGCCATTTTATTTCTAAACCACCCAGTTAGACTTGGATGTGCTAACTAGTGTCCTAGTTTCCTTTTATTGTTCCTGCTGGTCAGTGGAGAGAGAAGGAGGAGGATGAGGAGAAGAAGAAGGAAGAAGGAAGAAGAGAGCAGAGAAGCATCTCTCATTTGCTCAATCCTCTCTTCTGACACCTCTAGTTTGAAGGATGCAGACGTGAGAGGATATTCCTTTCAGCCCAAATCTCCAAATGAAGCCTCCACACATTTTTCCTCTTTTCTTAGTTCCTCCATCTGCATGCTTCCCTAACAGGGTTAACTTAGTCTGAAGAGCACCCTGGCTTTCACTGGGGGAGGAGCGGTCCCGAGGTTTTTTTTTTTTGGTCCTTCCCCAGGATAAAAAGAAGGCAAGGAGAGGCCAGGTGTGGCCCCTAAAAGAAACGTCTAGAGGTTCATCTGTCGTGGAAATCTTGGAAGGGGAGGGAGCCTTCCTTGTGGCGATGCTTGTCAGCTCTGTGGCAGCCGGGATAAGCAGACAGCTCCCAGCACTCCTTGAGTAAACACCACATCACTCAGCTGCCTGGTCAGCCCACAGCATCTGTGCAACCTGTTGAACTGGTTGATGTTCTTGGCCTGACCCTTTCTCTACAGTTCCTTGCTCTCTCACTATGCAGACTGATTCCCCAGGAAAGATTTCTGCCTGGGACTCTGCACTTTCCTCAGGTTTCTCAATTGTGCTCCCATTCTCTGGTCTTTTCAAATTGTGGCTTTGTTTCTTAATGCTCTGCCTCATTCCATTGTCAGGGGTAAGACACAAGAGCCTCATTTTGCAAAGGAGGAAACTGAGTTCCAGAAGTGGCTTTTCCATAGTCATTCAGCCAGGACAAGCCAGCACAAGGTCTCCTGAATACCTGTCTTTCAAGACCACTGTCTTCTCTGAAGGCTGGCCCTTTACAGCAATTGTTACAGCTGGTTTTCACATTGTGGGGCTCACTGTGATATTGGAGGGAAGAATGGGGGGGGGGACCAAATTAACCCTTGATGTGTCAAAGCCATACATCTCAGATGGGTCTAGCTACCTGGGTGATTTTCTTGTGTGGGTTCTCCCATATCACATGTGTTCCTGAAAAGAGCAAGCTGCTGGAAGTTTTAAAGCATGGCATACACCAGGGTTCTTAAGCTTTTTGTGTGTCGTAGGCCTTTTTGGTAGTCTGGTGAATAATAATAACAATAAATAGCATTTATATAGTGCTTTAAAGTTTGCAAAGCACTTTACAAATATCTCGCTTGATCCTCAGAACAGCCCTGAGAAATTATTATTATCCGGAGTCAGGAAGAACCTGTGTTCAAATCCAGGCTCAGACTCTTACAATAGGGATGATAATGACTTTCCAGGATAGTTGTATCAAATAAGGTAATACATGTAAAACTCTTAGCACAGTGCCTGGCACATAACTTTTATTATCTCCATTTTATAGGTGATATTTGTATTTTAGTCCTCTTTGAATGCAAAGGACAATGAATGAGATGAGGAAACTAAGGCAAACAAAGATTAAGTGACTTGCCCAGGGTCACACAGTTAATAAGTGTCTGAGTCTAAATTTGAACTCGTGCCTTCTTGACTTCGTTGCGCCACCTGGCAGTCATTCAGTGTACTCTGAGGTCTCTGACCTCTTAAATTTACCATTCCTCAGTTCAAAGAGAAGTTGTTACTGTCTTCTGCAGCCGTCCACAGTGTTTTCCTTGGTTCTGATTGCACAAACTCTTGTTTTGAGCTGTCTGGGCTCCACGGTCCTTCTCAGTCCTGTCTGCCCCACCCCTTGATGAACAGCAGTTGCTGATGCAGACAGCTAAGAAAGCATCACCCAAACAAGCCTTTCTTCTGGGACAGGAAAAGTGGGGTCAGTCTGAACTGCTAAGTACCTATTTATTTATTTACTTTATAGGAACCCCAAACACTACTCCATGTGCTAGAAGGGGAGCTCTGTGTACTGAGAAAAAACCTCCCTCCTCACCACCACCCTTGACCACAACTCCCCGAATGTGGAACCAGAGGACCTCAACCCAAATCATGACTCTTCTATTTACTACCTGTCTCTGGGACCCTGGACCAACTGCAACTATTTAGCCTCTCTAGACCTGTTTCCTCATCTGTATGACTATTAAGGTCCCTTGTAGCATTAACAATCTATGAATTAGAAGGCATAGATCTGAATCTCTGCTCCTGTAAAGTGAGACAGAGCCCTGGATTTGGAGTCAGCAGTTCTGGGTTCAGAGGATAGCTCTGATATTTACTATATGTGTGACCTTGGACAGAGCCTTTAAAAAAAAAAAGTGTGTGTGTGTATGTATGTCCTTGGTCAAATCACTTAATTTGGGGGGGGGGCCTCCATTTCCTTGTCTGTAAAATGAGAGGGTTGGATTAAATGACAGCTAAGTTCTCTTTCTTCCCTAAATCTGTGATCTCTTCTTGGAGACACATAACTGCCTTTCCTTCCTCCCAATACTATATTGCTTCTTTTCTCACCCTAACTTCATATCCTGGTTCTAGCAAGTAGCTTCTTGCCTTGACCATTGAGAAAAAATTCCCACCTTGCACTCCTTTCTCAGTTACTTGCCCAAGACTCTGTCCTAGTACCTTGTCCTATATACTTCATTTCCTCCAGGATTGCAGTCAGTCATGCCTGGATCTTCCTAGTCTTTCCAGGGATTGGTGACTTACCTCAAGTTGCTGGGTGCTAGCTGGCTATCAGACTTCCTGGATGCCAGTCTTGTAGCAGGCTTAAATCTCTATCAGTTGCTCGTTGCTATACACTTTTCAAGCCCCCCAAATTTGCCCAGGGTTTTTTTTTTTACCTGCTGCTAGGACCTTCACCAAATGATTGCTTTATAACTATTTAGACTTTGGGTTGTGGCTCTCCTTAATTGTCCTGTCTGCTTCCCTCCAACACCCTTACCCCTCTCAAACCCTAACACTGACAGCCCCTGTCCTTGATTATTAGCAGAGAGGGACTTAGGTAGGAAGGAATAAAGAAGTGATTAAATAATTACCACATCTTCTTGAAACAAAAAAGGGGCAACTAGCATCAAAAGTACTGACTTGGGGGAGTTTTGCAGCCAAGAGTTGGAGCAGGAATTAGAACACAGACCTCTGGATGCCCAGGTTGTTATCTCTCCATTGGGTCTCTCTCCTCAATAGCACTGATTAACAAAGGAAGGGCACTGATCCATTCATGCTGGGCAGAAATATGAAAGGGAGGAAAGAGCCAGCCCTTGACTTTTTGTTTCCTTTCCACCTTAAAACTCATTTTCTTTGGTTCCTTGAGCTCTGCATCACTCCCCCAGCCAGCTGTGAGGGCAGAAGGAAAAGCAATTAAGGGTATTATTAATCACTGAGCTCCCACTGAGGAGGGTCAAACTGCTGCAGGATTTGATACAGAAAAAAAATCCTATCACTAAACTAGATATAAAAGTGAATGTCAACCATTTTTTTTTTCAAAAAATGTAGGCCACATAAGGGTTTACTCTTTCTTACCTTCAATAACACTATTGTAGTATTTTGAGGAACATCTCAGAGGTTCTTCAAAACAAGAATTTCCTTGAATTGGTGAATTGTACTGATTCTAACAGATTTGAAATGGAAGCAATAGGAGTTTATCCCATCTTAGATCTGGTAGCTCTTTGGAGGCCTTGTAGGAAGCAGAGCTCTAACCAGGGCAGAGGGACTGGGGTTTGGCCACAGAGCACTGAAATTAAGAGGGCATCTATAATACTTTTATTCCTTTAACAGATTGAAACAACTGAGCTTAATACAGAATCCTCAAGAATAATTAGTTAAAATAGAAAGCTACCATCCTGTCCTGCCTTTCCCCCAGCAACCAAACAACTGAAAAGTAACAAATGAGCTTAATACAGAATCCTCAAGAATAATTAGCTAAAATAGAAAACTACCAGCCTGTTCTTCTCTTCGTCCAGCAGCCAGACCTCAAGTGAGCTCTTCTCTAGCTGCATTCTACTGCCCATGTCCATTGCCCAAGTAGCCTTCTTGGCAGTCAACTCACAGCATTCCAAGGTCTCTGTCTTCCTCTCATAGCGTGGTGTCCTAGGTTCCTGCTCCATGATCCACATCAGGGTCCAAAGGTCTGAGATATCTCTTTGAGGTCTCCCTACTCCCCAACTAAATAGATTTAAAATTTAACTTGAAGGAGACAGAATTGTTAGTTATGGCCACAGCAGGGAGAGTAGGTTGGGAAATGTCTTTTTTCTGCTGTGGAAGGAGAGACAAATAAAGACACATTACCTTTTCAATTTGAAAATTGTGGAATGTCTTTACAAGGTACTTATGCACACAGAAATGGCAAGCAAGAGCATACTGGAAATGATGGCCACATTTGAAAAATTCAGTTATGAGAAGCGTAGTATTGTTAAGTATGTTATACAGGACCCAACTAGGCAAAATTGTGATGGGGAGTAAGTGTTTTTGGTGATCAAGGTTTCCACAAATACATGATGTACACATACATACATATATCATATGGATATAAATATATATACATACATATACATGCATTATATGCAATAAGCTGGGTCAATAAGACAGGTTTCATATGGAAGGTGAATTTGACCTGGACTCTTAAGGAAACTGGGGATTCTAGGAAACAAAGGTGAGGGAGGGAGGGAGGGAGGGAGGGAGGGAGAGAGAGGGAGAGAGAGAGAGAGAGAGAGAGAGAGAGAGAGAGAGAGAGAGAGAGAGAGAGAGAGAGAGAGAGAGAGAGAGAGAGAGAGAGAGAGAGAGAGAGAGAGAGAGAGAGAGAGAGAGAGAGAGAGAGAGAGAGAGAGAGAGAGAGAGAGAGAGAGAGAGAGAGAGAGAGAGAGAGAGAGAGAGAGAGAGAGAGAGAGAGAGAAATATGTATTCTCTCTCTGCCACTCTTTCTCTGTCTCTGTCTCTCTCTCCATACATACATATATATGGTTTGGCATTTTCTTCTTGAGCTTATTTTACAGATGAAGAAACTGAGGCAAACAGGGTTAATTGAATTGCCCAGGGTCACATAGCTAGTAAGTGACTGAAGATGTATTTGGACTCAGGAAGAGGAGTCTTCTAGACTCCAGGCCCAGAACTCCATCAACTGCATCATCTAGCTGTTCCTCATATATATAGACATTTACCTATATGTATACATGTATATGCATGCACAGATATATATCTATGTGCATGTGTATGTGCTGTATATTATGTATATGCACACTTATGCATGTATATTGATATACATGAACACAAACATATGTATACACACATACATATATGCATACTTATATAAACAGACACATATATGTGTATATATACACATATAGTTTCTGCCCATAGAATGTAAGCTCTCCAAGGACAGGGACTGCTTAATTTTTGCCTTTGTATACCCAGTACCTAGTGTGACACCTAGCAAATAGTAGGTGCTTATCTGATACTGGATTATTGATTGGCCAATCTCTCTGCTTCTCTCTCTATCTCTTTCCCCTTCCCTCCCTCAGGAAACCAGGGCCCTCCTGTTGCTCTCTATTTTCTCTGGACTCTAATTTGCTGTCATTCACCTTTATTCAAATCTGCTGTCACACTGTAACACAGCTGTAACAAAGGAATTCAAATTTATTTCAGCAGATATATTTCTAATTTCTCACCTGCCTGCACTGCATTGAGTCTTTCCTGACTTCTCCACCACGTCCTAGGAAGCTCATTGTTGGGAAAACCTCGTTGTCCCGCTGCAGGATCTCATGTGGCTTGGTGCCCTAACTCATCCCCACCCTTTTCCCCTTGGATTGGAGGGTGGAGCCTCCATTTAACGTGGGAGCTCAACTTGCAGCATCTCCCCCTTTCTTACCTGGCTGCACTATTCTGGGACTTCTCTTGGCTTCTCTATCGTGTCTGCCTCCCCACCCCCCTTTCAATTTCATTTTGTATGTTGGCCTCCCTTTTTAGATTGTAAGCTCCTTGTGAGTAGGGGCTGTCTTTATTTTTTTTTGTTTCCCCAGAATTTAGCATAGTGCCTGGCACACAGTAGGCACTTAATAAGTGTTTATCGACTGACATATTGAAACCCTACTATGTATGGAACACTTTTCTAGGCTTTGGGGTAAGATACAGAATTTAGCTAAGACACAGTCCCTCATGCAGTTTAGAGTCTAGTAGAGGGACGTGAGACATAGCTCCAAAATAAAATAATAGACGATGTGTTTAAGAGAGATAAAAGAAAATTTCTGTGTGAGATCTAAGGAGGGCAAGGACACTACTGACTAGGGGGATTTTTAAAAGGGCTTTAAAGGATAAAGTAAGAAATTAACAGATGAATGGGGCAATGGAGAAGGGGAGGACTTTTCAGACACAAGGAACAGGGTGAGGAAAGGCATGGAGAAAGGAGGACACAGAGTTAAGGATAACGAATAGTCCAGGTGGTCAGTGGTACAGAGAAGTATAGTGCAGAAGAAGAATAACTATATAATTCTATCATCTATATGTCTGTCTGTCTATCTATCTATCTATCTATCTGTCTGTCTGTCTGTCTATCTGTAGTATGTTATATAATATAGCCTAGCAGAAGAATAATATGACCAGATCCATACATAAAAAAATTAGGTTGACAGCTTTATGAAATATGGATTGGAGCAGGGGAACAGAGTGGAGGCTGAAGTTCTATTATAGGAGGCTATTTTAATTATCCAGGCAGGTGGTAATGAGGAACTCTATAGAGAAGAGAGAACTAATCTAACAGAATGATCTTTAAGAGAAAAAAATCAACAGCACTTAGAAACTGATTAAATATGAGAAGAAAGTGAGGGAGAAATATCCTGATTGTTTTATTTACACTAAAGTGTTAAAGACAAAACAGGATTTTATATATTTTTTTATCCTTCCTAGAGATATTTATATTTCAGGAAGATGATGGTTTTAAATGTTTGAAAGTCGTTTCTGAAGAAGATAGGTTAGATATATTCCATATTGTTTCAGAGGGAAGAACTAAGAAAATATATAGGAAATAATAAGGGAAAAGATTCTGATTTAATATAGGAATGAATATCTTTTAAATTATTCAATCAATTAATCAACAAGCATTTAGTAAGCACCTACTATGTGGTAGGCACTATGTTAGATGATAGGAATTCAAAGGCAGAAATGAAAGTTTGTAAAAAAAATTTATATTCTGTAGCAGGAGATAGCATCTACAAAATTTAGTAAAATGTATGCAAAATGGGACAGCTAGGTGGTGTAGTGAATAGAGCACCGGCCCTGGAGTCAGGAGGACCTGAGTTCAAATCCGGCTTCAGACACTTAACACAAAACTAGCCATGTGACCATGGGCAAGTCAATTAACCCCAATTGCCCTACCTTACCCTCTCCAAAAAAAAAAAAACAAAAAAAATATGCAAAATAAATATGAGGTAATTGTTGAGGAAGCACTAGCAGCAACTGGGGGGAGGAAATCAAGAAAGACCTCTTGGAGCAATTTGGAACTATGCCCAAAGGGCTATAAAAATGTGTATACCCTTTGACCCAGCAATACCACTTCTAAGGCTGTATCCCAAAGAGATCATACAAGTGGGAGGAGGACCTGTATGTACAAAAATATTTATAGCAGCTTTTTTTTTTGTGGTGGACAAGAATTGGAAATCACGGGGATGCCCATCAATTAGGGAATGATTGAACAAGTTGTGGTATATGAATGTAATGGCGTACTATTCTGCTATAAGAGATGAGGAGCAGACAGACTTCATAATAACCTAGAGAGACTTATATACACTGATGCTGAGTGAGGAGAGCAGAACCAGGAGAACATTGTACACAGTTACAGACACATCGTATCTGTGATGACCCATTTTGATAGACTGGACTCCTCTCAGCAATGCAAGGTTATAAGACAGCCACAAAAGACTCATGATGGGAATAGATATCCACATCCAGAGAAAAGAACTATAGTGTCTGAATACAGATGAAGCAAACTATTTGCTCTCTCTCTTTTGTGTTTTGTTTTGTTTCATTCCTTCTTTCTTGTTGTTCACTCTATTGGTTATAATTCTCTACAACTTGACTAATGTTTATTGTGAAGATATTTGTAGAACCTATATTAGATTGCATGCCACCATGGGGAGGGGAAAAGAGGAGGGGGAGGAGAGAAAATTTGGAACTCAAGGGATTGAGAAACTGAATGCTGTAAACTAAAAGTAAATAAATAAATTTAAACAAAGAAAGACCTCATATAGGAGGTGGACCTTGAACTGGGCTTTGAAGAAAGGTAGGGATTCTAAGAGGGAGAGGTAAAGAGGATACATGCCAGGAATGGGTGGGTGGGGGTCTCACCAGTATAGATACAATCAATATGGGAAATTGAATGTCATTTGTGAAAAACAGAAAGAAGGTCACTTTTGGCTGAACTGAAGAGTATGTGAAAGGGAATAATGTATAATAAGCAGGAAAATTTAGGTTTATCTAACTTCTGAAGGGCATTAAATGCCAACTAGAGAAGTTTCTATTTATTCCTAGGTGTAATAGGGAGCCACTGGAGTATATTGAGCAGGGGTGTGCTATGATCAGATCTGTGCTCTAAGAAGACTATTTGACAGTTGTTTGGAGGATGGATTAGAGAGAGGGAGAAACCTCAGACAGAAAGAACAGAGAGGAAGCTATTTTAAGAAATTTTTAGATACTTTCTCAATTAACAAGCATTTATTTTTCTGCCATTCCCATCTCTCCCTCTATCTCTTCCCCCAAAAGAAAACCAAAACACATGAGCATAGTCAATTAAAATAAATTGCTACATTGGTCATATCCAAAAATGTGTGTCTTGTTCTCCATATTAAGCCCATCACCTCTCTTTTAGGAGGTGGGTAGTATTATTCATCATCAGTCCTCTGGTATCATGACTGATTGTACTAATCAGAGCTTAGCTCATTAATCTCCTTGAGGGCAGGGACTGTGTTCTGTATCTTTTTGTATACCTAGTGCTTAGCAAATACCTGGCATATAGTAAACACTTAATAAATGTTTATTTATTGATTTAAACATTCAACTTACAATGTTGTTATAGTTCTCCTGGTTCTCTTCCCTTCACTTTACATCAGTTCTTGCAAGTCTTCCAAAATTTCTCTGAAATTGTCCATTTCCTAATTTGTTGTGGCACAATAGTGTTCCATTAAATACCTTGTTCAATCATTCCTCCATTGCTAGGCACCCCTTTAGTTCTTTACCAACACAAAAAAAGAACTGATAAAAATAATTTTGTACATGTGGGTTCTTTCCTCTTTCTTTGATCTCCCTGCCACTAAAGACATTTAAGCAGAGCTTTAGTGGCCATTTGCTAGGGATTACTCTACCAGATAGAAAATTAGGCTGCCCCTACAAATCTTTCAACTGTAAGATTATAAGTTTCTATGAATGAAATTCTAATTATAGAAATTCTTCAGAAACAAGAATTTGGAGTATGACAGCTTTTGAGGATTTTATTCAAATTGAACTTCCCATTCAGTACATAAGGTTGGAGCATTAATTGGAAGAAATGAAGAAAGGGAATGCTTAAAAATACAGTACTCAAACCTGTACTGCTCACTGTTACTCAATGATGCTAATAAACTACTTGTTCATCTTGAAGGCTTGGCAGGTTGCCATTGAATGCTGGCTACATCTGCTGCCACCTGCTGGTCTTCTAGGGTGTGCTAGCCATTAAGGCAGTGCCCACATGAGTGCCATCCATTTTTCTAAGACTGAGATGAAGAAAAACCCCTTCTAGTGTGGGGTGGCACTGAGTTTCTTGGCTTCAGGCCAAAAATTGATTGAGCATCTTCAGGAAGCTCCTGAGAAATCAGATTGCTTGCAGTCATTGCTTGAAGTGTAAAAAGCAGGGAAGATGTGACATAATAGCTAATGTTTGGCTTAGGTAAAATGATGCCTCTTGGAGATCTCAGCATGATAGAAAGAGTGGGGCATTGTAAATGGGACAAGGCCAGGGTAGAGGCTCATGATGCACATCACTAATTAGGAAAAAGTTAATGATCCCTACAAAAATATTTCTCCCACACTCTTCCGCTATTCTTTTTATCTCTTTCTTCTACATGTTGGGCTATTGTTTGTCTTTCTTTCTCAAAAGAGGAGTGATAGCATCAGGAGGGTGATGTCTTAAACTTCCCATGAATTGGATTTAAGTGAGGCAGAGCTGCAAAAGGTCATCAGCCTCACTCTCTCCTCCAGAGCCATTGAAATCCGGTGGCAAGACAGAAGTCATTATCACATGGGCAGATATAAGATGGCTATCTTCTCACACAGGAAAAAAAAAGCATAAATGACAAACAGTAGTCCACTGTCCTTGAAAGAGTGGAAAATTTTGGCTAAGGGGATTCCAGCGCCTTTTAAAAAATGAAACTCTCTAATAGGGGAAAGAAGTATCATAGAATTATAGTATCCAAGAGCTGAAACATTCTTCAGAGCCCATCTGTTCCAGTCCTAACCTGAACAAAGGACAGAGGAAAATGAATGAGAGAAAAAGCATGTATTAAGTGCTTACTTTGTGCCAACCACTGTGCTAAGCTCTGGGGGCATAAAAACAAAAGGGACTGTAGGTCTTGGCTTTAAGGAGCTTGTATTTTAATAGGAAGAGGTGACACATAGAGAGGAATGATGGTCAGGAAGGGTTATTTAGCCTTAAAAAGTTACAGTTACTCCTCATAGAGGAGCAGATTGATACACCCTTTTCAAGATCATTGGCAATATTGAGTTGATGATGATCCCAGAATTGGATAAAAGGGAAAGGGTAAGAAGGGTATGTATGTGGCAGCAGCAAGATAAGCAGTAAGAAAATGATGAGGGAGAAAAGTAAAAGTAACATAACAGAAGCAGCTTCACCTTTGGCAAACTGGTGAAGTCTATAGACCCCTTCTCAGAATAATGTTTTTAATGCATAAAAAAGGTATGTAGGATTACAAAGGAAACCATTACAAAGATGTTGAAATACAGTTACTGTCTGTCTGTCTATCAAAGTTCACATATGTCAGGTTAAGAACTCCTATCCTACAGTAAGACTAAGTTAAAGATGAGCTATTGGAGAGAATTTTTTTTTAAACTATGGAGCTCCCTAAAGCCATGAAATCACAAATCTGGTCCAGCCAGGAAATTCCTACCAATTCAAATAACCAATTATTGGTTTCTGATGTAAATATATTCTTCTAGTCTTATGTGGTTAAATTAAGTAAACTATCTTTTTATGAAATATAATCTTTTCCATTCAATGGTTTATCTTTTTATGTAAGTAGTATTTTATCTTTTCCAATTACATGTAAAGATAGTTTTCAACATTCATTTTTAAGAAGATTTTGAATACAACATTTTTCTCCCTCTGCTCTCCCCAAGATGGCAAGCAATCTGATATAGGTTATATATGTACAATCATGTTAAACATATTTCCATGTTAGTCATGTTGTGAAAGAAGAAACAGAACAAAAGGGGGAAAACCATGAGAAAACAAAAGTAAAAATAGTTATACTTCAATCTGCATTCAGACTCCAAAGTTCTTTCTCTGGATGTGGATAGCATTTTCTATCATGAGTCTTTTGGAATTGTCTTGAATGGTTGTAGTGCTGAGAAGAGCTAGGTCCATCATAGTAACTGTCCATCTTCACACTACCAATATATGCCTAAGGATAGGTCATCCTGACTCTGAGGCTAACTCTTTACCCACTTCTCTGTACTGTCTATCTCTGTAGCTTTTTGTGTGCATATGTTTATGTGTATCAATGTATCATCAACAATAATTTCTCAGTAATTCTCAAGTAATCTTTGTGATATTGTGTAAAGAATGATGAATCCAAAGGAGATAATTATGAGAGAGGTTCACTTCTAGCATTATGACCATGGATAAATCACTTAATCTCTCTCAGGCTCAGTTTCCTCATCTGTTAAATGGTGATAATAATACTTGAACTTTACAGGGTTGTCATAAAGATAAAATGAAATGATGTATGGAAAGCACTTTAGCAAATATTAATGTTCTGTATAAACATCAGTGATTATTCTTTATCTAGGTTTTCTTGTAAGTGTCCACTAATTATAGCTTTCAGAAATACTCCTGGACAGCTAGGTAGCATAGTGGATATAGCCCCAGGCAGGAGTCAAGAAGACTGATCTTCCTAAATTAAAATTGGTCCTATGACATTTACTAGCTTTATGACCTTGGGCAGGTCACTTAATTCTGTTTGCCTCAGTTTCCTCATGTGAGGAAACTGGAGAAGGAAATGGCAAACCACTCCACTATCTCTGCCAAGAAAACCCAAAATGGGTTCACAAAGAGTCAGACACGACTGAAAACAACTAAATTCTATGTAGATCTAATGTCCAAACGATTTTATCCCATATGGCAATCTATAAGAAAAAGTGGTTAGATGTCACATGAAGGGCTTTATTAGATGGCTACTCAGACCCTGTCTATATTAAAATCTGTGATCCTGTAACCTCTACTGAAATTTTAGAGCCCTAAGAATGTTCTACCTCCTCCATGAAATCTTGCAGTTTTATTTTACATATATACAAGACACGATATCTAGCCCAGTAGATTCAAAGAGAAAAATATAGAGCATTGGTTCTCATGGTCTCAAAGAAATATTCTGATAGCACAGCAGCACACAGAAGTAGAATGAAAAAGAGGGAAATTATAGCCAGCATTTTTAAAAAGAAATCACTCATTGGAACAGCAATTAGAGAGACAGCACCAGGCACACGAGGGAAGGCAGAACCTTCCTCTTCCCATGGCATTTTCTTTCATTCACACCTAGAATACCCCTTAAATAATCTGACAGGTGACCTCCTTCACAGGGGACTGTGAGAAGTAATTAATGTTTGAAAAGCCCCTTGAGATCCACTCTGGAAGAGTGCAAAGCAGAGTATAATGTGCCTAGGGTGAAATGAGCCAGCAGCATAGATGGAAAGGCTGTCGCCGCCATCATCTCAAGGCAAGGGGACTGGTTATTCTGGCAAGGCAAAACACTAAGGCAAAGATTCAGTAGCTATTTGGAGCTCTTACTAATCTTTCCCTTTCTTCTGTTTCAAGCTATCCTCTTTGCTTTGTGCATCTTAGACCCGAGCAAAACAATTACATCCTCTTTGCCATTCTCCTGGATTTTTAGCAAGAGCTATTAAAACAGCAAGTAGGTAGTGCAGTGGATGGAATGCTAGGCCTGAAGTCAGAAACACTTATCTTCCTGAGTTCAAATCTGGCCTCAGACACTTACTAGCTGTGTGATCCTGGGCGAGACACACGATCCTGTTTGCCTCAGTTTCCTCATCTGTAAAATGGGCTGGAGAAGGAAATGGCAAACCACTCCAGTAATTTTGCCAGGAAAACCCTAAATGGGGTCATGAAGAGTTGGACATGACTGAAAAACAACATAACAGCAATATTAATTTTTTGTTCAAATTCTTGCACTAATGTACCAAAACAGAAGTGACCAGGTAAGCCTGGCTAAGCCTGATCCACCAGGATTAAGAGAAATCTGTCAGGAAAATTTCTGACCTTTTGAGGGAGCCTGACTCTTTCCAGCTGTTGGTCATCAATCTCCCAAATGCTAACATTTGGTTGCTTCTCCAGAGACACTTCTGGAATGGAAATTAGAATGGTAATTGTTTAAGTCTGTAAGGAGCCATGGCAGTAACTTCTTTAGAATGATTAATTTTCTTCTTGTTGTTGTTCAGTTAACGCCTGACTCTTTACAACACCACATTTTTGTTTTGTTTTGTTTTTTGGCAAATATGCTGGAGTGGTTTGCCATTTCCTTCTCCATGATTAATTTTCTACATGAGAACAAATAGGATCCATCTCATCTTTTATTTGGCATTCATGTGTTGTGTTCAGAGGGAGCTGCAGTTGACATTTTCTTGCTTTAAAACCAGCATAAATACCCAGGTGATTGCTGTTTTGAGTACCTGATCAACAAAGATCTGAATACATCCCTTTTTGTCAGAGATAACCCTGGCACCCAGGATGATGCAGATTTTGTTTTAGTTGGGTCACTTTGATGGTCTTGAGTTCCCATCCAAGAACTTGTGGAAATCTTTCTATTGCACACTCCAGTAAGCTGACACTCACTCCACCACTTGCAAGCATGCCAGCCACAGTGTGTCAAAAGGAAATGAGAGCAAAAGAAATTGAACCACTAAGTAGCATTGTTAGCCATTAACTGGATCCTGTTCACCACATGATCTAAGCTTTGGGACATTCCACATTCACCCTTGTGATTGTGATCTCAGCTTTGCCCTAGAGCAGGGGTTCTTAAATTTTGTTTGTTTTTTTTTTAAACTGTGGAGTCCTTTTGGCAATCTGGGGAAGCCTATGGATCTCTTCTCAGAATAAGGTTTTTCAATTCATGAAATACAATTCATAGATCACAAAGGAAACCAGTTATATTGAAACACTGATCAAAAGATATTTTAAAAGTTGATGGTTAATGGCTCCTGCCTAAGAAGGAGTTCTGGGGGTATGCTAGGGTCTTAATAAACCTCAGAGAGTGGGCATCCTTTTCTTTCTCAGCTCTGCCTCTCTCTGGGTATTTGTGCTTGTCTTATTAATGTAAGACAGGGGTTCCTGACTTTGGATCCGTAAATAGACTTCCCAATGGGATGATTTAAAAACTTGGATAGGAGAAAAGTTTTGCTAACCTCTGAAATGTATTAATTATGAATGTAGGCAACAAAAACTATTTTGAGAAGGCGCTCATGGGCTTCACCAACTTGCCAAAGGGGTCCATGGTGTGCATGTGTATGCATGCATGTGCACACATGGTTAAAAACTGCTGGTATAAGGATTATATTAGGTTAGTGTATTTAGTGTGGATTTATTAATTAGAATCATTTTTGAGTCCTCATCTGTTGGAAAAAAAACCCATGTCCTTCCTGAATATGCTGTATTTTATTGACCCATGGCATAATGGAGTCAGCACAAAAGCAAACATTTAGACATGCATGTTTGCTGTATGCGATGGTTTACTTTTTAGCATAGAATCAATAAAAGGAATTAAACAGTGTAGAAGAGAGCAATTACCCTATACCTGCAGCTACCCTATACCTACAGCTTCAGTTTCCATACCTGCTGATTCATCCATATTTAGACAAACTTTGACCTGCTTATCTCCAGAGCCCAAACCAGGAATACCAAGGCAAGTCCAGCCACTCTCTTCCTTTTCTATCAGAAATACAGAGTTCAATTTGCTTCCTGCTCCCCACATCCCCAACAATTCCCCCTGTGAATGAGTAAAGGTGTGTATAGGAAAGAAAGCACGGGTCCCAAATGGCGTTGAAGGCATCCATTAGATTAAGGACTCAGAAACTCTGCAATTTGGCTTTTCCTTGCAGTGAGAGTACATGGACTCAGGAGAATGCCTGGTGCTGACAGAAGCTCCATTGACTGTTTTCTGCTGGCTGTTCTGTTCAGAACGTGTCTCTAGCTGCTTCTACCTCTCTGCTCACATCTTCTTCACTAGCTCCAGCCCAAATGAATCCCTATTGAATGTGCATCAGTGCCAGAGAAGACCTCCAGTCCAGTTGCCATCTTGGCTCCTCTATTGCTCTGTCTTATTCCTCTTCCACTCCTTGAGTTCAATTTCCAATATTCTAGAAATAAACCATTTGCCTCTCAGTCTCTTCTAGTCGTGGCCCGAGCCTGGCCTTTGGCCTTTGAAGGGGAAGGACCGAAAAGTGAGGGGGACCTTATAAAAAGAAGACCAAAGACCATTGATAATTTGCAGACCATTAGATAGTATGTAACAGGCAAATAAATCATCCCTTTTCATAGTCTCTCAGTGAGTACCTTCTAGTGCCAGGTAGAATCCCAAGAGCAGACCCAGTGTAAACAAAAGCCTTTCCATGTCCACACTAATACTGTGACTTAGAAGCTGCTCAGACCTGGACTTCTGGGAGCCAAGATGGTAGAATAAGCAGGAAATCACCTGAACTCTCCTATATTCACCTCCAAACAACTATAAAATAGCACCCCCCAAATGAATTCTGAAATGGTAGAACCAGCAAAAAGACAGGGTGAAACAATGTTCTAGCCCAAGAAACTTGGAAGGTTGGCAGGAAAGGTCTGTCTCACTTGGGTAAAAGGGGAGCAAAGTCCAGGAAAGGAAGTATCCCAGCAAGCCAGCAGCAGGCCCTGCCTCAGAAAGACAGCAGGAGACCCTGAGCCCCAGTACAGAGCCAGATCAACAGGCAATACTGGGACCCCCACATGACATAGCACAGTGTTGGTGAATGGGCAGGCACAGTGCCAAGACCCCTCACATGCCTCCGTGCAACAGTAAGCTGCCAGACCCCTGTGGCACTGAATAGCACCAGCCACCTCCTACCTCACCTTACCCCCTCAGTGCAGCACCAGGCACAAGGGTCCCCATGCATCTCAAGCCATCACCAGTACAGGACCAGACAAGCAGTCAGGACCTGCAGCCCTTGGCACAAGAAGCTTGGGACAGTGCTACTTCCACCTGAGGAGCAGAGCTCGAATTTAAAATTAAGGGAAAAGGCGGCAAAAGATGAGCAAAAAATAAACAACAAAAAAAAGAATCTGATTATAGAAAGTTATTATGGTGACAGGGAAGATCAAGACACAAACTCAGAAGAGGACAACAATGTCAAAGGCTTTTAGGCTTTGTGCAAAGCCTAAAAGAAAAATGTTAATTAGACTCAAGTCCCAAAAGAACTCATGGAAGAGCTCAAAAAGGAGTTTAAAAATCAATTAAGGTAGAAAAATTGGAAAAAGAAATGAGAGTGGTGCAAGAGAATCATGAAAAAAGTCAACAGTTTGACAAAGGAAGCTCAAAAAATGGAAAAAGAAGTACAAAAATTTACTGAAGAGAAGCTGCTCAAAATCCACTCATATGTGACCTCCTGCTGGCTGCCGGCCATCACCCCATATATTATCACATGGCCCATTTTGCTGAGCTTTATCCCTAGAGTAAGATAGAGGGATGCAGTGCAAAGAATGTTGAGTTTGAAACCAAGAAGATTTTGGTTCAGTTTCCAGCTCTGCCACTTGATACTTGCATTATTTTGGGCAAGTCATTGAAATGGTCTTTGCCTCAGTTTCCCCATCTGACTAATTTAAGAAGCTGGGAGGGAATGAGATCTGACTTCTGAAGTCCCTTCCAGCCCTTCCAGATCACAGATGATCCTAGTAGGTCGCCAATGAATATTTATTGGATGGGTGATTTATTCTAGCTGCTTCCAGGTCCTTTGTGTGCCTTAAGAATTCCTCCAGCTCCATGTAGAGGTCAGTTGACCTCTAGGTTAATTAATTATTTACCTGGCCATGTCACTGGAATGAGGGGTCCCAGGGAATATGGGCAGTGTGAGGGTGCTGAATTCCAAATATTAGGGAGTTTGGGAGAGGTGTGCTAAAAAAAAAATAAAACCCTCAAGCAGTGGAGTTTGGTAGAGGGGCTAAGATAAATCTCTCTTGTTCAGCCTAGCTCTGACCTTGACCACAACATGTTAACTTGATAAATTGCTGACACTGAAAGAGTCAATAGAGATGGGAAATTAGTTCAACTTTAGTCACCACAATGTTAAAAAAATAGACTGAAGCAAGGAAGCTGCTCTTTTACATCTGGTGGCATCCAAGGGCCATGAATTATTTATTTGTCCTATTAATCAAGTAAGCCACAGAATGGCAAGAGCCAAGGAATGATTGCTTATCGATTTTGCTTCCCTTCTCCCAAGGCATTTGCCCCTTTTCTTCCTCTTCGTCAGTCAGCCCCTGAATAGGCCTTTTTGGTGATCTTAATGTGAGACAGAAATATAGTAATAGGGTTCATTATATTTGAATGTGGAGTGAGGGTAGCTTGGGGGATCAATTCAATTCAACAAATATGTATTGTGTCTTAGATGCAGGGCACTGTTTTAAGTACTGGGTGTACAATGATATCTTCAAATTAGAATCAAATAGGGAGATACGGCATCTACATAAATGAGAGAGTGTGATTAAGTACACAGAAGGGATCAGAGAGGAGAAGCAGTTGAGAAGGAGGAATCACTTCTGGTTGGAAGGATCAGAGAAAGCTTCATAAAGTATCTAAATTTTGGGCCTTGAAAGATGAAAAGGGTCTCAACTAGATAGAGAGGAGATTGGGAAGAGTTCATTCCAGGCTTGAGATTTGGCTTACAAAAGTGGCAGAAGATGGCTGAATAAGCTTATAGAACAGCTTGGTTTGCCTGTAACACAGGGTAAAGAAAGTAGAACAGAGTGAAATAAGGATGGGAAAGTTCAGTTGGTGCTAGATTCTGGGAGGTCTTGAATGCTAGGCTAAAAAGTTTCCATCTTATCATTTGCAATGGGGAGCCACTGAGGGTTTTTGATTAGAGGAGCAGCATAACATGATCTAAACATTAGGAAGATTCCTTGTCCACCCGTGTGAAGGACATGTAATGGGATCTGGCAGACCGCATTAGCTGGCTCAGATGGGGTTTCCACATGGAGAATGCTTGGGAGTTGCTTTAGGGAGAATCATGACAATTCATAAGGGGAAATACTATGGAGACACAGGAGCATGTGTGGACCCTGTGAAACTGGTTCTGGTTAGGTGACCTTGTGATGAAGAGGAGGTTCTGTGACTGACCTTGGAGGCATTCAAAAAAGGCCTGTCAGTGCTAGCTACTTTCCCTTTGCCTTTCTTCTTTTCATTGTCTTCAGTTGTACTCTGATGGTGTAATAGCATGTGGTAAGAGAAAATGCTGTAAGTGGAAGGTCTTCTTCCTGTGAGGGTCTTCGCTGTCTGAAACCATATGTCCCCAAGAAATGAGGTTGCCTTGAAATGTTCATCCTTTCTTTTCCATTCCAGTTGTAGGGAATGCAATCTCTGATTTGGGTTAGGAGGGCCCAGGAATCTGGGAGCCGAAGTACAGACTGGTTGTTGTAGCCAGCCCAGCATTGATGCTTCAAGGAAACAGTCTTTGGGAGGGACCCTCAGTACTCTGGCTTAGCTGAAGGATTCAGCTGATATTTGTGTCACACCTGGACCTGAACTTGTTGAGACTAGTGCTATGTAGGAATTGAGCTAAAATTTGAGTCTACTCTCCTAGAGACTGAGGCGGGCTAGGGCAGAGTATGCCCTTGAGATATTTTGGGAAAGTTTTATATGTTTATATATACTATATACGAGAATATATAGTATAGATGTATATATTTAAATATATACACACATACCATATATAATATATACTACATATTATATACATACATATATATGTATATACTATAGTTTTGAAATAAATATCCCTTTGTAAAAACTACCTGATGTTAAATTGAACTGGGATGCCAGTTACTGGCCTCATAACAAATTAGGGAGAACACAGCTGGTAGGGCTTAGGCTAGTAATAGAGAAGAGGTACCCACAAACCTCTCAGAGGAGGTTTGAATCCTGAGAGGAAGGAGGTCTGGCCCTGAGAGAAGGGGTCAGACAATCCACATTGCAGATGGATTGGAGGGGATATACACTGAAGGAAGGGTCTAGGTGAAAGATAATGGGAGTCTAGTTTACATATGTAGCAAACATATATATATGTAACATTGTATATAGCAACATAATAAGCAATTACATATATGTGTTTGTGTGATAGTTAGATAGTTTATTATGGTTGCAGTGGGGATTGATTAAGATTTAGGAATGAAAATGCTCTGTCACAGGGCTGGCTCAGCGGCTACCCTGCTTCATTAAAGGTGCAAGGGAAAGGAATGCTCAGCTGTTTAAAACCAGTCAATGATCAACAGGCAATTTTAGGAATAATGCACTGTCACAATTGTCTCCCAGTAAATGACTCTCAGGTGACTCCAGGCCTGGCAATTTAAGGTGATTACCAGCAGCTTATACCTGGCATTAAATCTCCCTCAAGTATCCCAGTCTAATCAACTTGCCTGTCTTCTGCCAACTGGCCCTAACGGGCCTCTAACCTATTAACTGGAGCCAAACAGAGCAGGCCAGAGATAGGAGAGTCAGGATTCAAATACAAGTTTAATTTCAAGGGAGGGAAATGGCTTTCAAGAAAGGAAAGGGTCTAGACATGTGCTGGGGCCCTGCCCCTAGTGGGGAACCTGAGGCAGTGTGGGGAGATCTCAGTACTTACCCTATCTTTTGAATGGTAGCCCTAACAATGAGGGGTAACGGCAACAATGAGACGTTTGATTTGTAACAAGACTTCATGACCAGAACTTGTCCAAGCTCCGAGAACACCTGGTACTGGTCAAAGCAATACAGTAGTTATGTGATTTTGCCAGAGGGTGAGATCATAGGAAGGTGAGCACAAAGGATTGTTGCTATGCCAAGCTCAGGGCACAGCTTGATTGCTGGACTTTAGCTATGGAAGAACAGGGTGTCTCCTCCTATCTTGACTATTCTGTTGTAGGCAATTCAAGTCAATTTAATACACATTTATTAGGCACCTATTCTGTGCTAAGTGAAGGGGATATAAACAAGGGAAAGGATGATGGCTCCTTCCCTCAAGGAGTTCACAATCTCACACAAAAAGAATTTGGAAGGGGAGGGGGACACCAGGGAACACTCATTCCATGGAGTCCAAGCCAAGTGGAGAGTGAGCCCAGGCAACATACAAGAGTGGGAAGAACATTAATTCTGGACCTGGGTTCAAATCCTTCTCCTACCCTGTTCATGCATACTTACTACATGTGTGATCTTGACCAAGTCACTTCACCTGGGCCTCAAATTCCTTATCTGTCAAATGAGGATGTTTTGTGGGCTTCCGAGACCCCTTCCAGACTTAAGATCCTTCTCATGGTATTGTGTTTCACTGGCCTATGGCTAATGATGACTTGAGGGTTTGTTGGGACATCTACATAATTGCTGCAAATTTAAAGTGTCATTTGAAAATCAACAATCACATATATGGCAGCAGGTGCAACAGCTTTGATGCACTGGGCTGTTGGTGCTACAGGTGGGCCCTCCCCAGGAGTAAGCTTCATCCAGGGAGGCTGACAGACTCGAGGATTGCTTCTGACAGTGGGAAGAACGATTCACCTTTGGAGCAGACTCTCATCACAGGAACCTCTGAATTCAGATTCTTAAATACTTGTGATAAGTGAGTCATGTTTATCTTTGGAAAAGACCAAACAAGTAGCTTCAGTTAAGTTCTGATTGATCTCCTCTGTTCACCCTCCTCCCTACCCCTGCACCTGGCTCCATCCTCCCATTCCAGTCTCCTTCCATATTATTCCCATTCTTCCCCATCCCATTCTGCCATTCAGTGTCACAGGCCACCTTGCTGGTGGCCCTTTGGGGCATTTTCACTGACTGTCCAATGCTAGAACTCTGCTTCCTGGTCTCTGTCCCCTGGCCTCCTTCAGGGCCCAGGTAAACCCCTCCTTCTACAGGAAATCTTTCTTGATTCCCCTTAACGCCAGTAGTGCCTTCCCTCTGATGATCACGTCCAATTTATTCTGTATATAGTTGTTTGTATGTTGTCTGGTGAGCTCTTGAGGGCAGGTACTTCCTTTGCTTTTCTTTGTATTGCTAGGATTTAGCACAGTGCCTAGCACATAGTAGGGGCTTAATAAATACTTGTTGACTTCACTCCTAGTTAGCCCATGCCCTGGAGGGTATGGCAGAAGTAGAGGGAGGGAGTCAAATCCAAGTCAGTTAATTTTGCTACCTGTTAGTAGTTCCTTTCTCAGCAAAACAATGATCTAAGACAATTCCAAAAGACTCATGATGGAAAATGCTATCTATATCCAGAGAAATAACTGTGGAGTCTGAATGCAATTCAGAGCATATTCTTTTCTCTCTCTCTCTTTTTTTTTTTTTGCCTTTTCGGAGGGCAATTGGGGTTAAGTAACCTGCCCAAGGTTACATATGGCTAGTTTTGTGAGTGTGTGTGTGTGTGTGAGTGTTAAGTGTCTGAGGCCAGAACGAACTTGGGTCCTCCCGACTCCAGGGCCGGCGCTTTACTCACTGAGCCACCTAGCTGCCCCTATTTTCTCTTTTTTTGTTGTTTTTTCTTTCTTGTGGTTTTTCCCTTTTGATCCGATCTTTCTTTCACAACATGACTAATGTGGAAAAATGTTTAATACGATTGTACATGTATAGCCTATATCAATTGCCTACCATCTTGGGGAGGGAGGAAGGGAGAAAAAAATTTGGAACTCAAAATCTTAGAAAAGTGAATGTTGAAAACTATCTTTACATGTAATTAGAAAAAAATAAAATACTATTAAGTGGAGGTGGGGAAGAAAGATTTTGTATGGTGGGAGGTCAGCATTGGTGAACTGAGGAAGTTTCTGGATATTCCATGAATTTAAAGTGCACTTAATCAGCTTGGCCCTTATTATGATCCCAGAGAGTTGACTCTATTGTATTTCAGATGATGCCATATAACTGTATTAAGAATTAGTTAACTAGTACGGCTGTTCCAAGAACAGGTCAACTGGCAGCTAATTTCTCATTTCATTAACTTAAAGAGGACCAGCAGCACTGTTTGCTAGTTTTTCATAGAAGAAAATTCCCTCATGATTTCTCCTGAGCTTCTCCTCACTAAGGGAAGTCTCTGATGATCCCATTTAGTCCAGTGTCTTTTTTGGAGTTATAGGGTAAATGATATCTAGCTCTTAAAAAGTAGATTGAGCAGAGCTATGTCCATTAAGGAGATAACTTGGCTGGAATGATAGATGAAAATAGCTTCATCCTGCCCATCTCTTTGTTTCGCCTGGCCCCAGCTGTGTGCCACATCTTTGGCTAAGTTCATACTCCTCTCCTTTTCAATTGAGAGACTCAAAGTGGACCCCAGCGATCTGATGTAGTAAGAGAAAATGCTATAAGGGAAAGGTCTTCTTCCTGAGAGGGTCTTCCCTGTCCGAAGCCATATGGCCTCCAAGAAATGAGTTTGCCTGGAAATGTTCATCCTTTCTTTGAGGCGGCATAGTTTATTGTGCTCTAGACCTGGAGTCAGGAAGATCTGAGTTCAAACCCCACACCAGACCCTTACTTATACATCTTCTCACAAACCTACACATGTATAGAGGTATCACAGAAGTATGCCAAGGCCAGAACTTGGAAGGAAGTAGACCATACCATGCCCAATGAGACCCTGGGGAAGTCACTTAACTTCTGGCTGCCTCTGCTTCCTCATCTGTAAAATAACTCCTATTTCCTAGAGTGGATAAATCGAGGTAATACTTGTAAAGCACTTTGCAAACCTTAAAGCACTATATAAATGCTAGCTGTTATTATTATTAGCATATACACTTTCATCAGCTTATATATGGATAGATGCATCATAGGAGTGAGCCAAACCAGGCAGGCCTTGAAAGAAAATATGGCAGGCACAGTCCAGCCTATAAAGCTGGAATGGCAAACAATGCTTCCTGATCTCTGCTTAGAGGTGTCACAGCCTTTCCTGAACATCCTCCCATGTGCTAGCTTAATAGCTGGAAGAAAAGAGCCAGGCAATGTGGAGTGGTAGAAAGAGCATCAGCTATGGAGTCAAAGGACTGTGGATCTAAAACCCAGGCCTGTTACTCCATAACGGCGATTTTAGGTGAGTTTCTTGCCGCCAGGCTCGCTTTTCTTACCCTGACATAAGCAGGTTAGATCAGCAGTTACCAAACTATTTGGTCTCAGGACCTCTTTATATTCTTAAAAATTATTGAGAACTTAGCGATATTTTTTGTATTAGAAATAAAAACTGATCAGTTTTTTAAATGATTTATTTATTAATTCATTTAAGATCAGTCAATCCATTACATGTGACTATAACATAATTTTGTGAAAAATTTATTTTCTAAAACAAAAAAAGTGAGAAGAATGGCATTGTTTTACATATTTTTGAAAATATCCTTATTGTTGGGCTTCATAGAAGATAACTGGATTTTCTTACTTGCTTTCTATTAAATCTCTCTGTAATTTTTTTTTTCTATAAAAGCTTTGGTTGAAGTATATGAAGAAAATATGGCTTCACATAGATGTGTATTTGGAAAAGGGAGAAGTATTTTAATAGGCAAATAATTTCTAAATATTATTATGAAAATAGTTATGACCTCATAAATCCCCTCAAAGGGGTTCAGGGACCCACTAGGGTCTAATGATGATACTTTGAGAACCCTATGCATGTATGGATCATTAAGACCCCTATGAATTCTAGATTCTGTGAATTTTAAGTGGGACAGGTTGGGAGAGGGAGATTTGGACCTACAATTTTATTGGTATGGGTCATGCCTGCTGAGGAAACTCCCTACTAATGCAGATTGGCAGCTTCTGCTGATCTTAGAGAGTTGTTTGGGGAGGGTTCTGAGAACTGATTTGCCCAGGATACCCCAGCTGGTGTGTCACAGGTGGCACTTGATCCCAGGTCCTCCTTACTGAGGCCAGCTTTATCCATCAAGCCATACTGCTTCTCTGAACCTACAATAGGTGTTTTCATATGGGTGAAATAGCTAAGTCCAACAGAAGAAGGATTAAGCTTATTTTGCTTGGCTTCAGAGGACAAACCAGAACAAAGGACTGAAAACATTGGGAAGACAAATTTAAATTCAATATAAGGGAAAATTTCCTACCGTGGGCTGTGTTGTAAGATAGTGAATACTCTAGAACCAGAAGACTTCAAACAGAGACAAACAAGTATTTGGCAAATGTGTTTGAGAAAGGGTTCATGCTTCAGGTACAGTCTTGACTATATGACCTCTATTGTCCCATTCAACATTAAGATTCTGTGATTCTCTGCAAAAAGCATCAGAGGTTGGTTGTTAGCCTCCACTCCTGACTCTTACTTTCCATATCCCATCTGTTGCCAAATCTTATATAACACTTCTACCTTAATAGCAGCTCGCATGTATGTCTCTATTCATATAGCCACTATCCTAGGTCAAGCTCCTATCACCTCTGGCATTGACTACTGCAATAGTCTTCTTCTTAAAAAAATGTATATATGTACATATATATATTTATATATACATATATATTTCCCAACATTAAAATTTTTTTAACATTTAAAAAAATTCGAGTTCCAAATTCTCTCCCTTCCTCTCACCCCTCCCAAACTCCTTTAGAAGACAAGCAATATGATATTGGTTATGTATATGAAGTCATGCAGTACATATTTTTATATTAGCCATGTTGTAAAAGAAAACACACAAAAAAAAAACAAGAAAAATATGGTGGAAAAAAAGTATGTTTCAATCTTCTCTCAAGAGTTCATCAGCTTTCTATTACTCTCGCATGTTCTCTCTCTCTCTCTCTCTCCCTCCCCCCCCCCCCCCCGTCTTTCTGTGTCTTTCTTTCTCTGAGTGTTTATCATCATGAGTTCTTTGGAATTGTCTTGATCAGAGTAGCTAAACTTTCTCAGTTGATCATCGTTACCATATTGTTGTTACTGTATACAGTGTTCTCTCTCTCTTTTTGTCTTTTTTTTTTTTTAGAGCAGGAAGGCAGGGCAATTGGGGCTAAGTGACTTGCCCAACATGATATAACTAGTAAGTGTCAAGTGTCTGAGGCCAGATTTGAATTCAGGTCCTCCTGACTCCAGGGCTGGTGGTCTATTCACTGTACCACCTAGCTTCCTCTACAATGTTCTCTTGGTTCTGTTCAATTCTCTTTGCATCAGTTCATTTAAGACTTTCCAGATTTTTCTGAAACTATTCCTCTCATCTTTTTTTTTTTTTTTTGCCTTTTGGAGGGCAGTTGGGGTTAAGTAACTTGCCCAAGGTTACGGCTAGTTTTTTGTGTGGGTGTTAAGTGTCTGAGGCTGGAACCAAACTCAGGTCATCCTGACTCAGGGTCCGCTTTACTCACTGCGCCACCTAGCTGTAGTATTCTATTAAAATTATGTACCACAACTTGTTCATCCATTCCCTAATTGATTGGCATCCTCTAAATTTCCAATTCTTTGCCACCATGAAAAGAGCTTATACATACACACACACATATATACATATACATGTGTGTGTGTATAAACACATATTTTAATAACAGGTCCTTTTCCCTTTTCTTTCATCTCTTTGGGATATAAACCTAGTAGTGGTATTGCTGGATCAAAAGGTATGCACAGTTTGAAACCCTTTGAGTTTGAGCATAGTTCCAAATTATTCTCCAGAATGGTTGGATCAGTTCACTACTCCACTAACTGTTCACTGGTGTCCCTATTTTTCCACATCCCCACCCCCCCAGCATTTGCCATTTTCCTTTTCTGTCACGTTAGCCCATCTAATAGTTGTGAGGTGGTACCTCAGAGTTGTTTTAATTTGCATTTCTCTAAACAGAAGTGATTTAGAGCATTACTTTGTCAGAAACTTCATTTCCTCTGATCATTTATTAATTGTGGATGCAATAGCTTTCTAATTGGTCTCCCTGCCTCAAATCTCTCTCCCCTCCACCCCATCATCCCCTCAGTTGCTGAAGTGATTTTCCTATAGCTTAGGTCTGTTCATGTCATACCCCAGCCTCTCCTCAATTTATAAACTCCAATGGTCCCCTGTTATCTCAATGCCTCTGTTTGGCATAACCCAACCTCTTCCTAACATTCTAGTCTTCTAACACTTTATTTCCCTCCCCAAACTATGATCCAGTCAGATTGGCTTATTTATTGTTTCTCACACATGACACTCCATCTCCTGTCTCGGTGCCTTTGTACGGACTGTTCCTTAATACTTGGATGCCCTTTTCTTTCCTCAACTCCACCTCCTAGTTTCCTCAGATTCTTTAAAGTCTATGCTCACCTCATCCTTTCTGTAGTAGGTCTTTATCAGTCATCTCTGGCCCAGGTGATAGCACTTTCCTCTCTGAGACTATTTCCCATCTACAAGGTATTTATCTTGTATTATTAATTTTTATGTGATGTCTCCCCCAGAATGGGGGATTTGCTTGATTGTCCAGGGACAGTTTTTTATTGTTTGTTTTTTAACTTTTCTGTGTCTCTCCATAGCTTAGCAACCATGCCTGGCACACAGTCTTCACCTGATAGAATATTTTTTGATTGATGTATAGAAGTATGTCTAAACCTGAGGCATTTAGTGTATGTCATGTGACCAGTTATGACTGAACCAATAGCAGGGTCTACTTGTCACAAGCCTGTCATAGGTCAAAGTGGCAATTTTTTCTCCTGGTTTTTTTTTTCCCCAAGGTGACCCAATCAATGCCATTCCTTAATTAAGGTCAAGATTTATCCCCAAATAAATATGCATGTGCATGATTCTACTTTTTGAACAGGCAGGTGAAAATTTGTAAATCCAGAACCATAGAAAGATTTTGGCACGAGGTGGGGGGGGGGATGAGGCTTTGAATAGCATTTTTTTTTACCCTTTTTACCTTTGTGTAGGTAAATCACTTAACCTCTCTAGGACTCCATTTCCTTATCTGTAAAATGAGAAAGTTTCGACTATTAGATCTCCAAGTTTCTTAAATATTATTGTTGTTCATTCTTCATTTTTGAAGAGGACCAGTGACATAATGGGGTGATGTCTTGACTTGCACATGAATTAGATTTAAATGAAGCAGAGTTGCTCAAAGCTGTCAGCCTCACTCTCTCTTCCAGAATCATCAAAGTCCAGTGGCAAGAGAAAAGTTAGAATGACTGAAAATGGCCCAAGATGCAGTGGATGACCTTGGATCTTTGATGTCTGACCAAGGTCAGTGCCTGCTGTTGGAACAAATTATTCTCATCTGCCCATTGTGCTGGGGAAGTCTTCATATGCTTGAGCTAGACATCCCCATAACTCACTAGTGGGTTTGAGGCTCCCAGTTACCCTCAGCCTGGTTTAACTCATTTGCCAAGATGATTTACTGGTGTGTGGCTGCGTCCTCCAGCTTCCTGTAGCCACAAGTGAGAGTTGAGTAAAGGTGGACACCAAAGATGGATAAGCAGCCCTGAAAAGGTCTTGGCAAAGCTCATAATATAAGCATGCAGAAGTCTCTTTACCTCAAGCCTTGGTTTCCTGATCTATAAAATGGGAATAGTAATATTGCTCTCACCGGGCCGTTAGGAGGCTTAACTGTAGATCAGGTGATTTTCAGACATTAAAGGGCTACAGAAAGATCAATTATTATAACTCCAGAGACTGAGAACCTGGGCTCACATCTCACCTCTGTCACTTAGTACCTGTGTGACTTTAGGCAAGTGACTACCCTCCCTGCGCCTCCGTTTCCTCATCAGTGTAATGAAGGGGTTGAACTCAATGGCCTCTATGGGTCCTTCCAGCTTTAGATCCATGATCTTTACTTCAGTCCAATGTAGTCTCCTAAGTGTTCTTTAACGATATGACAGATTGTATCTTTTGTTGTTGTTGTTGTCAAGTTGTGTCTGACTGTTCATGACCCCATTGGGGTTTTTTTTGGCAAAGACACTGGAGTGGTTTGCCATTTCCTTTTCTAGCTCATTTTACAGATGAGTAAATGGGGTTAAGAGACTTGCTCATGGTCACACAGCTAGTAAGTGTCTGAGATCAGATCTGAGCTCAAGCCCTCCTGATTCTAGGCCTGGTGCTCTCTCTACTGTGCTCCCTACCCCCCCAGAGATATTTTCTAAAGTAGCTAAAGTAGTAAGAAACATTCAGCAATAAATTAAAGGGAGGAAAGGCAGCTAGCTAGCAGTTAAAGAGATTTACATCTAAATGCTATTTTACAAACAATTTTTAGCTAAGTGTTAGCAGCATTTCCAAGGTGCTGTTTAATGGGTATGGTACTATTACTCTGGGGAAAGGAACACTCCATCAAACTCAATACCCCTTGAGAGGGAGGCTTGGGTTTCTTATTATGAATGTTAGTGATTTTTTCATAAGGTATACTTTGCTGCTACATAGGGTGGCATTATTCATAAAAAAGGCTTTTATGCCTGAATTAGCCTTCCTAGGAATAAGCCATGTTCTCTGCAGCTATAATTCCAACCAAATCCTTGTGTACAATTCTCTGCAATTTATTGTCATCTTGCCTCACATTTTGTGTCACAAAATACTCTACAAAGGGAAGGGAAGAATTACAGAGTTACAGAATCACAGAACCAAGGAGTGGGAAGAAACCTTAAAAGCTTTCTAGTCCAACCGGTACCTGAAGGGTAGCAGGCCTGTAACCAGCTGTGACTAGGCAGGGGAAAGACAATGATTTTACCCCGGAAACTTAGCGTTTACTCCTCTGTCCTCTGATTCATTTGTATAGAAGACTAAATGCATCTTTTAACTAAAAAATGAAGGACCCTGACCCCTAAGAACCTGCAGCAGTTTGTTGGGAGGGCAGTCTTTAAAACAGATGTTGATTGGATGCTATTTAGCATCTGGAAGCTAAATAGGAAGCCACAAGGAATTTACAGCCAAAGATGATGAATTTTCTGAGGGAGATTAGAAGAGATGTATTTAATCCTGAGGACAGTAGAACTGGACTGACTCTGGCTCTGGGTTCCAGGAAACACCTATTCTAGCAAGGGTTTAGAGAGATAGACAGCTCTCTTTATGAGGGAAAAGTCACTGGGTGCTTTTTCCCTTGGTTGGATGACTGGGTGGGTATATTAGGAATCTTATCTTTAAAAAAGAATTGTAACAGAACAGTGTCTGGGTTCTAAACTAAAAGAGCAATGGCAGAACCCATCCAAAGGAGAAAGAAGTAGCGTCTCAGAGGAGCATTTTAGCTGAGGCCAGAAGTGAAAAGGGGAAAGTAGCTCCATAACCTCTAGTCCACTAGGCCAAGGGATCAGAGGACCATCAAATGGCAGTGACCATGTAATTACTGGAAAAATGCCAAACAGTAGCTACATGAGACAAGTTAGTAGCAAAGGCTATATGCCAGCATAGACTCTGCACCTGGCAAAGAGCAGATTCAGGGGGAACAATGTGATAGCATCACCAAAAGACATGAATGGCCCTTCAGTGTCATTGATGTGAGTTGTCCCTTTATATGTGTGCCTTGGTCTTATATATTCACTATAAGCGTGTCTTTCCACATATGTCTTGGCCACACCTGCTCCCCACCTTTGTATCCCTCTGCATGTATGTCTTAGCCACGTGTATTTTCAAAGTGTATACTTCTTCAGAGATAAGTCTTTCTTTCCTGTTAATGGTGTATGGAAAAGCATGCCCTATTTTAAAAAGGGGAAATATATTATTGGTCTTTTTCTTACTATGCTAATTAAATTCCTTTGCCTGGAGTAACTGTGTCCTTGGGCTGACTAGGAAAAAAAAAGCCATATTGGTGGGGGCTCCTGAGCTATGTTTTTGAGAAGATATGGACAGAGAATGTATTGAACCTGGGATAGCCTTATTTAGGAGACCCACTGTGAGAATTGGGGGGTACTTTTAAGTACAAGAACTCTTTCTATAATACACTTGATAATTGGTTATCCAAATAGCATGATTTTCAGTTCTCTCACCATTGGAGATACCCTCCTCTGGACATGTCTAGCTTATCATCCTTCCCAAAATGTGATTCCCAGAATGAGACATAATAACTGCAGATATGGGATGACCAGGACAAAGTTCAGTAGGACTATAAATCCTCCTCATTTGGGATATGATTTTTTTGTGGTTGTTATAACCCAAGATTACTATTTTTTTAACTTTATTTTTGCTGCCATATTAAATTACTATTTTAATGAAATTTGTGATCCACTAAAACTCCAGGATCCTTTTTTAAATGGCACTCAACCATAAAAATGTCTAATTGTTGTGTTTAACCCAATAATTGTTCTAATCTGTTGAGATTTAATTTAGTTCAATGAGCAATTTTAAAGTAATAGGCACTATAATGGGTGCTGAATTCATGAAAACAAAAATGAAACAGTCCATGAACTCAAGGAGTTTATATTTTATTTGTAGGAAACAACACATACACCGATAAGTCAATAAAATTGCAGATGAAATATAAAATTATTTTGAGGGAAGGGACTCTAACGTCTTAGGGTAAGGAAGGATCAGGAAAGGTCTCCTGTAGGAAGAAAGGCTTATTGTAGGATTACAATAATCTGTTTGATTCCAGTTCATTATTCATTATATTAGCTTTCTCTCATCTTCATGCACCCAGAAATTTGATAAGCATACCTCCTTTGATCTCATGTTAGTCACTGATACAAATATTGAATAGAACACCTGGTTAGGTTGAATCTTGCTTGGAGCATTTTTTCAGAGATGTCCTTCTGGGTTACTGTCAATTTATTAATCATCAATACCTGCTCAATACTGTTTGTTCAACCAATTTTTAACCTTTATGACTATTCAGTCCGTAACTTTTCTCTATCTTGTCCAGAAAGATAGTGTGGGACTTTTCTCGACTATTTTGCTAAAATCCAGACATGCTACATGTATAACATTGCCCCTGGTGTACTACTCCAATAACCCTGTGAAAGAAGGAAAGCAAATTTGGCTGCCATGATCTGTTCTTGTTGTTTATGGTAATCACTATTTCTTTTTCCCAATTGTTTTCAAACTATCCCTTTAATTAAACATTCTAGGATGTTGCTAGGAATTAAAGCAAAACTTATCAGCCTATAGTTTTTGTAAACTAGGATAATATTTTCACATCTCCAATAGTCCCATGGCACATTTTCAACTTGGCACAATTTTCTAAAAGATCACTGTTAATGACTTAGTTCTATCTGCATACTGCAATGTAATTCCACCAGGCTCACTGACTTGGTGAGTGAAGTCAGGTACTCATTTATCATGTCATTTATCTTGAGTTTTGATTCTGTTCATTATTTTTATTTTATACTTCTCACTCCCAAGGTCATCCCCTCTGGCAAGGAAAACAGAAGCAAAAGAAAGATTTGAGGGAGAAAAAGAAGAGAGTATTGTCTCTCATCAGTTGGCTGGCAGACCAATGGGCTAAGTCAGTTAGAGGAGAAGATGAAACTAAGGGCTTGTGAAGAGCTTTCTGAGGGTAGAAAACCAATTCTATGAGGGAGTTTAATCTTGGAGCTGACTCAATGAACTCTATCTAAACAGAGATGGACTGAGAACTAAGAATTAGCACATCACTTTTCAGTGTTCAGATGAATTAGAATCATGGGATTTAAGAGTTGGAAGGGACCTCAGAGGCTCTTGAGTTCAACCCACGCTCAAAAGGAATCCCTGCTCTAATACCTAACAAATAATCGTTCAGACTATACTTGAGGAGAAACCTACCATCTTTTCCCAAGGTAGGTCATGCCACCTTTTGGAGTTCTAATTATTAGGAAGTTTTCCTGACATCTACCCTAAATCTGCCTCTTTGTAACTTCCAAACATTCTTGCTAGTTCTGCTCTCTGAGGCCAACCAGTGAATCCAGCCCTTCTTCCTAAGGACGGTCTCTCTGACACCTTTAAGACCACTCTCATGCTATCCTGTGGCCTCTTTTCTATTCTAAATATCTCTACTTCCTTCAACCATTCCTCATATGATCTGAATTCAAGGCCTATAACTCTTCTAGTTAGCTGAACACTCTTTGTTTTTAAAATTGTGACTTCCATAACTGAACACAGTATTCCAAATGTCACCTGACAGATTCTATCACCTTCGTATTCCTGAAAGTGATGATGACAGCCTAAGACTGACCTCACAATGCTCACTCACATTGAGTTTATGCTAAACTATCCCCCACCCCTGGATCTTTTGAGGTAAGTTACTATCTTGACATGCCTCCCCAGTTCTGTACTTGTGAGCTAGTTTTTTGAACCCAAGTTTAAGGGTTTACATTGATCCTTATTGAATGTCATCTTAAAGGAAATCCAATACTCTTATTAAAAGTCCATCTTATTCTGTCTAGTGCTTTAGCTTTTCAAGAGCTTTTTGGATCTTGCATTCTACAGTATAGTGTGTTAGCTCTCACTCTTAGCTTAGTGTCATCTGTGAATATTATGAGAATGCTAACGTTATTTCAGATGACCTAGGGCCAGCCAACCTCTGATCTGTGGGCATTCTGATTTCTTCTCTCCTGGGTGCATATTGTAGATTTACTACCTGTATATATATATACCTCTACTTTAAACCCCCACTGTTGACATGGACATTCAGAAAGGGGAAACAAGAGAGAATATACAGATGTAGAGTGAAAACCACTATAACAGTGGAGCTCTGGGTAGTAGGGATGGGTGGGAGAGGGGTGAAGGCATAAGAAGAGATAAGCCTTGAAAGTCTCATAAAGCAGGTCAGATCATTAGAACTGAAATGAGGAAAGAATGGAGGTCTGGGTCCCTGGGCCCACATTAGGTACTATATGTCATCTGTTGGCTTCTGTGGAAATATGGCAGGATTCAATGCATTCCCTAAAGAGGCACTTGGAGAAATTGGAAGTCATTGCTATGGAAAGTTGACTCAAGGGATTAATAAAAAATTTCTGATACTCATTGATAGCTGGGTTGACATTTTGTAGAAAGACTTTATAGTAGGTCAGGACATTATTCTCATTTTATCAATATGTAAATTTTTATTGAATTAAATTAGATTAAGTATATTTTTTATTGTCTAGACTTTTTGCCAAAATGCATTTTTTTCAAATATTTATGAAGTTCTCTTTCTTTGCCCAGCTCTGGGCTAGGTTTCATCCTTGATTTTCTTGTTTACTTTTAAATGAAAAAAGAAAAAGCTTTTTCACTTAGCTACATTGATATTCTTGGCTTTATGAGCTTGGTCCTTAGTGTGTACCTGGTAGCTATGGGAAAAAAAGGAAAAGGAAGAGTTGAAGAATTGACTCATTCCTTTATATTTTCTTATTTAGCTAAGACATTTTTTTATTTCTTATAGTTTCAAGGGAAAAATTGGACTACAGACGCCCTTTTTGTTCAGTAGTTTTTCAGTCGTGTCCAACTCTCCATGATCCCATTTGGAGTTTTCTTGGCAGAGATACTGAAGTGGTTTACCATTTCCTTCTCCGGCTCATTTTCCAGATGAGGAAACTGAGGCAAACAGGGTTAAGTGACTTGCCCAGGGTCACACAGCTATTGTGACCAGATCTGAACTCAGAAAGATGAGTCTCCCTGACTCTATGTCCAGCATTTTAGCCTCTGCACCACCTAGCTGCCCATATAGACACCCTAACAGGTATCATTGTTTTTTCTCTGAGCTGGCCAAAGTCTGAGCATTTTATAGTCTTTCTTACTGGACTGAGAAACAAAAGATCCAATGAGAGTAGTTCAGAGTTGGCAGTGGTATGAGTATTGAAGAAACAAGCAATATAACAAAATATAATTTGGGGTGGGTTAACCAGATATTTTCCATTTTTCTGCCCAAAGATAGCAATCTTTTTCAGGGCAAAGATAATTTCTCATAGCCTCTTACATAACAACGTCTCAGTCAGTCATAGCACTTTGCAATTCTGACTAAACTTCGAATGTACAACAAAATAAGACAGGTTTAGAATTCTGTTTCTATAGAAGAATCATCCTCATTTTAAAATACAAAGACCTTCCAACATTCCTTAGAACAATCAGTCTGTGGAGAGTGAGAATAAGAGATCTGGTCCAATCTCCTGACTTCAGTATTGGAAGGAATTATTTCCATTTCATAGATGAGGAATAGAGGCCCTGAGTGTTGATTTGTTTAATGTTACCACAGAAGTAAGCTGAGAAAGGGAGAATAGAAAGCAAATCTGTTTGTCCCTTCTCCAGCACCATACTGCTGTTCTTAAGGACACGATAGGACCTCTAGGTGGCACAGTACACAGAGTGCCAGACTTGGAGTCAGAAAGACTCATCTTCCTGAGTTCAAATCCAGCCTCAAACTCTTACTAGCTGTGTGACCCTGGGCAAGTCACTTAACCCTGTTTTCCTCAGTTTCTTCAACTATAAAATGAGCTGGCGAAGGAAATGGCAAACCACTCCAGTATCTTTGCTAAGAAAACCCCAAATGGGGTTATGAAGAGACAAACACAACTGAACAAGAACATGATAAAGCTAAACTCTAGTAGCTGTTGACGTGGTTCACATGATAAGTAAGAGATCTGTGTAGACTAGAGCAGTCAGGGAGGACTTCTTTGGGGTGGGGGAAAGAGCGGAGAAGTTTTGAGCTAGATCTTAAAGGTTGGGAAGGTTTTGAATTTTTTTTTTTAAGCAATCTGTGTTAAGTAACTTTCTCAAGGTTACACGGTCAGGTGTTTCTGGGTGGCTGCTAAGTGTCTGAGCCTGGATTCAATCCCAGGTCATCCCGATTCTGAGGCCGGTGCTCTTACTCGCTGTGCTACCTGGCCTCCCCGGTTTTGAATTTTTAATGTGGTTTCGATTTTAAATCCCAAAGTGAGGAGAGGAGTGTTCCAGGCAGAAGGAAACATCTTGATAAAATGGGGATACATATGGTTTGTGCTGGGGATGGTGGTAAGAAAACCAACCAGGGCTTATAGAATGAACTATTTTGGTAGGTTGTGGGATTCCCCTACCTGCGAGGTCTTTAAGCAAATGCTGTACACTTACTTGGTGAGAATGGTGTAGAGTGGTATTGACTGACTAGATGGTTACTGATCTCTTAATTGCTGAATCCAGTGGCCTTTGTTCTCATCCATCTTGACCTCTGCAGAATTTGATGCTCAACCTCTTCTCCTTGATACTTTTTCTTCTTTCTCAGGTTTTCATGACACTGCTTTCTCCTGGTTCTCTTTCTATCAATTTGAAGACTTTCTTCATGCCCCTTGCAGAATCTTCATCCAGATCAGGCCCACAAACTGTGAGTATCCAGGTGTCTGGCACTGGCCCTTTTTTTTCTTTCTCTTCCCATATTATTTCACTTGGTGATCTTATCAACTCGCAAGGATCATTGTCTCTATGTAGATGATTATCAGATCTTTTTATGTATCCCTCATCTCTCTCCTGACCTCCAGGTTTACATCTCTGACTACTTATCCCAAACTGGGTGTCCCCTAGACAACTTAAACTTGATGTATCCAAAATAGAACTCATTATCTTCCTCCCATCCCCCACACCTTCCTTCTTCCTAACTTCCTCATTACTGTTTTTTTTCAGTCACTTAGGTTTACATCATCCTTGATTCCTTACTTATAATGTTGAGCAGGGTGCTCTCAGAAAAACCTGGAAAAGCTTACATGAACTGATACAAAGCAATGAACAGAATCAGGTGAACATTGTACATAGTAATAGCTATATTGTATGATGATCAATTGTAAACGACTTAGCTATTCTCAGTAGTACAGTGATCCAAGACAATTCCAAAGGACTCATGATAAAAAATGCTATCCACCTCCAGACAAAGAACTGATGGAAGTCTGGATGCAGATCAAAGCATACTTTTTAAAACTTTCTTTATTTTTCTTGTTAGTTTTTTTGTCTGTTTTCTTTCACAACATGACTAGTATGGAAATATGTTTTGCATGATTGCACATGTATATATACCCTATATCAAATTGCTTGCCTTCTCAATAAGGGGGGTAGGGGAGGGAGGGAGAGAATTTAGAACTCAAAATTGAAAAAAAAAGTTTAAAATATTTTTACATGTAATTGGAAAAAATAAAGTGAATGAGTGAGCTTGGAATTTTTTCAGTAGGGCTTATTGAAAATATTTACTTAGTAAAGCTATTGCTTTCGTATCTACTATTTGTAGAGGATTGGCAACAAAGAAAGGTTAAGATGGGGCAGTTGTTTTGAGATGAGAAGTGCTGACAGGATTCCCAGAAATAAGGCCCTCTTTGCCTGACTATACTTGACATCACTCTTTCCTTTTGAAGTTTCCTGCCCAACTTAATATACCCAGACTTCTCCTTTGGTTCCAGTGCTTATCCTTCCTTCTCCTATGTGCATTTCTTCTCCTTTTACTTTGTTGGAGATGTTCGGAGTTAATGTGCTTATTATTCAGTGTTCAGGCCTGAGAAAATATGGGATAATTTTTATTATTTTAATCATTAATAGTAAGTGACACATTATGCTTTAAAGCTTTTAAAAGTTCTTTACTTACCTTGTTTAATTTGGACTTTTCAATAGCCCTGGGAGTGAGGTTTATACATAAGGAAACTGAAGTTTACTTGGGCTAAGTAACTTGTCCATGGTTACATAGTTAGTAATTATCAGAGATAATCAATCAACATTTATTAAGTGCCTACAATGTGCCAGCAACTGTACTAAGTGTTAGGGATTAAAAACAAAAAAAGAGAGATAGAAGACAGTTCCTGCCTTCAAGGAGCTTACAGTCTAATGGAGGAGATAATATGCAAACAGATATATAAAAAGAAGGATAAATAGGAAATAATAAACAGAGGGAAGGCACTCACATTAAGAGGAGTTGGGGAAAGCTTCCTGTAGAAAGTGGAATTTTAGTTGGGAGGTCAAAGAGATCGATTGGTAGTTAGAGTGAAGAAGGGAAAAACTTCCAGTCATGGGGGATAGCCAGAGAGAATACAGTAATCCTGTGAGGTGGACGCTGTTATTACCTTCATTTTACAGCTGGGGAACTAAAGGAAACAGAGGTTAAGTGACTTGTCCAAGGTCACATAGCCAATAAGTGTCTGAGACCAGATTTGAACTCAGATCATCCTGACTCCAGAGGCAACCAGGTGGCACAGTGGATAGAGTGCCAGGCCTGGAGTTGAAGACTTATCTTCTTGAGATAACTGTGCTACCCTGGGCAACTCACTGAAAACCTGTTTGTCTCAGTTTCCTTATCAATAAAATGAGCTAGAAAAGGAAATGGCAAACCACTCCAGTATCTTTGCTAAGAAAACCCCAAATGGGATCACAAATAGTCCTAAAATGACTGAAAGATAACAAAACTTTCTGACTCCAAAACCAGTGCATCCTCTGTGCCATCCATCTAGCTATCTAAGGAAACAATACCTAAATGAGGTGAGAACTAGGCTTGATTAACCAGACGCTTTAGATTACGCATGATCTGCCACTGGATGAATTTTCATAGGAAGTATACAGAGAGACTGGAGTCTTCCTGGTTGAGATAGTAGGCAGGAATGAATGGAGAGCTGACATCTGAATTAGGAAGACCTAGGTTTAAGCCCTTCCCCTCTGATACTTGCTAGCTGTGTGACCCTGTGTAAATTACTTAATCTTTCAGTGTCCAGGCAACTTTCTAAGTCTATAAATTATAGAGCAAATGTAGACCTTCATTGGCAAAGGGATTTTCTTTACTGGAGTTCTCTATACCAATAAAATAATAGATCTGGTTTAAAAAAAACCCATCATAGAAAGTGGAATGCCTGAGCTCATAGCATCCTAGCCTCTGGTTCAAGGAACAAGTGGGTCAAAACATTGGGAGGCAGGGTAGGAAGGGTAGAAAAAAGATCTCTTAGTAGTTGGAGCTATATAATAGGTGCAGAGTTTTCCCTAAAAAGAATGGGGCTGGAACTTCTAAGGAGGAAGCAGGATCTATGAAGGTCACCAAGAAGGACATTATGAGTTAATTGCTCTAGGAAAAAGAGTTAACAGGTAAATATGAACTGAGGACTGTTTTAGTGAGTTTTGAAAAATAATGATAACAGAAATAATAAAAATGATTTGGTACTGGTTAAAAAATCAATCAGTGGAACATATCAGGCACACAGCCTACAGGAGCAAATGAATACAGTAGCCTAGGGTTTGATTAACTTGGAGGCCCAAGCTATTAGAACAAGGAAGATTTGACTAGAAAATCATCCCTGTGGATTATAAGCTTAAAATGAATCAGTAGGTTATATGGCATGTAGAATGTTAATGGGAGCTTGGTATCAAAAGAAGTACAGTATCCAGCCTTCGTGGAGGTGAGATGTCCAAAGGTGTTACACATTGCTTTGGATATTTTAAGTGTGATTTTTCCCTTTTATCTTTAAAAAATAGATATTTGTTATTGGAATGGCTTTCTGGGAGGAGGCAGAGGAAGGATACTGGGGAAAACTGATGATGTGAAAACCAAAAAACATGAATAAAAACAAATAAAAAAAAGTATAATGTCCATAACAAGAGAAGTAATAATTATTATATAATTCTCTGCCTTAGTTACATCTACTTGACCAGAGATGAAGTATATGTAACAAGAACCCATTCAACTATGGTGTTCAGTTCTGGGCATTATTTATTAGGAAGGACACTGATACATTTGAATGTGCCCAGAGGAGGACTCAAAGGATAGTAAAGGTACAAGAAGCCATGCTGTATAGGGATTAGTCGAATTACCTGGAGATGTTTAGCTTGGAGAATTCATAAAACATTCATTGAACCCCTAAAGGAGATTTTGTGAGGACATGACAGCTGTCTTCAAGTATTTCAAGTGTTGTTATGTGGAAGAGGAATTAGTCTTACTCTATTTGGCCCCAGAAGGTGGAAACTTGTGGAGATTACAGGGAGGTACATGTCAAGTCAATATATGTTAAAAAAACAAAAAACATAAAACCCTTCTAACAATTGCATTGTTTCCAAAATGGAATGGACTATCTTGGGGGAGATAGTGAGCTCCCTGTCACTGGAGGTCTTCAAGTGCAGGATGAATAATCACTTGGCAAAGATTTTATAGATAAATTTCACACACTAGGGAGAGATGGGGCTAGATGAACTTTGTGGTCCATTCTAACTGAAAATCTACAATTCATGACATTTTTTAAAAAAAGTTTTTTATTGGCTTTCCTAAACTTTCCAGGACTGTAAAGTATCTATCAGCATGAATTATGCTCTAATGTTACCATAGAGCACATTTTGAATTTTAATTCAAATTTCCACTTGCCAAGTACTCAGAATAGTTCAAGTCCAAGGTCCATCAGCCTGTGCAGGGTTTAAGGCCTCAGACCCATACTTAGAACAAATATCATTTTGAAGGGACAAAGTGAAAAAAACCTTGTAACCTCTAGCTGTTGTCAGGCTTGTTGGGAGATGTTTATGAATCTATTTAAACTAAAGGTCATTGATTTTATTTCATCTAGTTTAGAAACAAATTGCTTTGCAACCTGAAACATACATTACAAATGTCAACCTGGGTCTTTGGTGGCCGAATGCATCGCTCTGAGATGGGGCAGAGAAGAGCACCTCTTCTCTCCACTTCCTACTGGGGAAGGATGGTTCTGATTGGAACCATTCAGAAACTTTATAAAGTGTGATTATAGAATGTCAAATGTGATTCTCTTCCAGTTAAATTATCTCTTCCTTTTGGTTCCCTCAGGTTGACAAGAACAGTAGTAAATTGATAAATGACTCCCCTTCTTATTTCAATAAGTAGGAAAATACATGTATAATCTTTCAACAAAGAGCATGTCTTTGTTTGACCCTCACTGTGCTTTTCAAGACATTTGTTGTTTGGGTGTAAATGAGTCACTTTTTTTAAAAGGATGATGTTTTCATCAAGTCAAGCATAAAGGAATTAACATGCCGATCATTGCTTAATAGTAAATCCTCCCAGTGATTCTGATGGCAAGAACAATAGAAGGATGAGAGTCCTTGAATATGTTTTTAGTTTATAAATTATCTCATTTGTGATATCTTGTTATCTTATTTTTAAAGATATAGATAGGGGCATAGAATTAGTTGTAACTACTAAACTTCAAAGATTCAGGTGATTTCATTCTAGCAATGACATGAAGTAGCAGGATGGGAGTCAGAAGGCCTGGGTTTGAGAGGAAGAGTGGTGTGGGGGATGAGAGTGTTGCACTTAAGAGTCAGGAAGATCTGGGTTCAAATTCCACCTTGACCACTTGCTATCTGTGGGATCCTAAGCCTGTTACTGAAGATCTCTGAGCTTCAGTTGCATTAACGAGAGAGAGAGAGAGAGAGAGAGAGAGAGAGAGAGAGAGAGAGAGAGAGAGAGAGAGAGAGAGA
>NW_027186304.1:77061392-77080831 GCF_028583685.1 Petaurus breviceps papuanus | reverse complement strand
AGAGAGAGAGAGAGAGAGAGAGAGAGAGAGAGAGAGAGAGAGAGAGATGCGGTCAAGTCAATGTGAGGTATGTCATCTGGGATTTGAACCCAGGTTTCTTACTCAAAATACTGCTCTGTGTTACCTCCCTCACAAGGATAAGCCATCAACTGACCTAGAATTCTTTGCTAAAAGCCATTTATTAATTAAATTCAACTCAATTCAATCCCATGACCAATTAAGTGCTTATTTTGTGAGTCATTATTGACAAATAACTTATCCCTGATCCTTCCTGGGAGCTTATTATTATGAGGATCATTTTGTTCAACTTTTTATTGCTTTTGATATTTTTAGGTAGCCTCTCTTGGAAAGCCTTGTTCCAGTGATTTGTCCTGGCATGGAAGTGCACTTTCTTCTTTAAGGTGAAGTGAAGCTTGGTAACTCTCACTGAGCCTGACTGGGCTTTAAATATGGTTAATTGAAGGACTGTAGGTTTCTTAAGTGGAGGTAGACTAGCCTAGCTTCAGAGAAGCTCACCACCACATTGGTCACCCAGCAAAGCGTATTTTAGCCACCTCTCAAAGACTGTCAGCTAAGTCCCGAGGGGCTATGATCTGTATTGGTGAAGGAAGTATTCACCAATTCAAGGAAGTATCCTGGAAGCATTCGATTCTTATTCTTTGAGGTGAGTGGTATTTTAATCTAGCAGCTTCAGAACCCTTCTCCATTGGAGGCTCTGAGCCAGCTTCCCTATGCTTATCCATCTGTCTGCCTTACTCTTTCTGTTTCCATTCACTCTTAGGTTTTCCTTGAATTCAGAATCTCCTCTTATTGACAGGCCTCAAATCCATTGATGAGTTAGGGGGAGTTAGCCTGAAGACTTCCTTACAGAATGGGCAGGTGAGAAAGATTTGTTCCAATGGCCATTAAGGCAGCTGAAGTAGGCATTGTGGAGTGCCTTGAGCTTGGTCAGGCATCATAGATGCCAAGGTTGTCCACTGCATCCTAGGTCATTGCCAGTCATCTTGATTTTTGTTTTGCCACTGGACTTCAATGACTCTGGAGGGGACAGTGAAGCTGACGACTTTGTGCAGCTCTGCCTCACTTAAATCCAATTCAGCCGCAAGTCAAGACATCACCCTGTGATGTCATTGGTCCTCTTCAGAAATGAAGATCAAACAACAACAGCAGCTAACATTTATACACTTTTTATAACATTATAACACTTACTGTGTGCCAGGCAGTGTGTTAAGTGCTTTACGTTTATTATCCAGTTTGATCCTCACACAACCCTGGGAGGAAGGTGCTATTATTATCCCCATTTTATAGCTAAGGAAATTGAGTCAAGAGGGTTAAATGACTAGCCCAGGGCCACATAGCTAGCAAGTGTCTGAGACCAGAGTTGAATTCAGGTCTTCCTGACACCAGGCCCAATGTCCTAGATTGGACACCAAGCCGAGATTTTCCAGTGGGGTTGAGGAAGGGTATAGAACTCAGAGCACTGAGCTGCAGTTGTAGGGAGGTGGATTTCAGATGCATATAAGAAAAAATTTCCTAACAGAGTTGCCCCAGAGTGGAATGTGTTGTCAACCCTGGGTTCAAATCCTCTCTCATGTCCAGATAAATTTGGGCAAGTCACTTAATCTCCCTGAGCCTCAGTTTCCTCATCTGTAACATAAGTGTTTTGGGCTAGATATCTTCTGAGGTCCCTTCTAGCTTTAGATTATGATCCTATGGTGCAGACTTTGGGTCTGGTACTGTCACAATTTTAGGGAATAAATCAGATAAAAAATATTTTTGTATTATTATAATCCATGGTAGGTAGAGGCTGGTTGGTTCACAGAGAAGTCTTTGTGAGGCAAATAGGTTCTCATTATAAGCCATTTCCTACTAGTGTGTATATATATATATATATACATGTGTGTGTATGTATATATGTATATATACACATATGTATACATCTATAGTATAAAATGAATAAGAAAATCAAAGGCAGTTAGTCTGAAAAACAAGCTGTTTGCATCTGACTTTGGAAGGTGGACAGGTCAGCTCATTTCTTTCAAGGGAAGAAAAGGGCCTTGCTCTCTGTCATTGGTCTCAGATTTGCTGAACCTGGTTTTCCTTTGTGGTCTGCCTTGTCAGGAGATTGGAGTAGAATTAAATACAAACACAGGGACTTGCTCATTTTATACTAAAATGAAAGCTAGTTTAAAGAGAAGGTACACATGCCAATAGAATATGGAGTCCTTCTCTTTGAACCTCCAGAAGATAGATCCTCTGAAAAATACAGTGGAAGATATGACCAATTAAGCATTAGCTTTTGGGACCAAGAAAATGGCTAGAATTATTTAGACTTTGAGATGACTCATTTTTAATGACCCTTTTAATGAGTAACATGGGTCACCATGTACTTTATTAATTTAGCAATAGGCATCAATCAGTATTGATCAACATGATGTCAAAATGACCTGCTTGTGTCACTATCCAGTTTGGCTGTTGTGTATGGGTTGACACATGGTGAGGTGGCCTATGGGTATCTTGAAGGAAAAGTTATTGAATGAACAAACAGATGGATACCTTTATGACAAGGTTCTAATGAACAGAAGTTTTAATGGGGAAACTTTCTGCTGAGTTTAAGTATGGCTCACAAACACATCCCTAAGTTCTCAGAACCCTTTTCAAATTCAGAATTTATTTAGTCCTAACACACACAATTGACATTACTATCATGAAATCAGTTTATTTTCTGTTTGCAGTTAAAATCTTTTTTTATTGTTGTTCCAAATCACTTAAACCTCTCTAAACCTCTGTTTTTTCATATGTAAAAAAATGAAATGGAGGGAGTAGTATTAGCCTATATGGTAAAATGGGCATTGAGGTGTTGAAGGTGTTGAAGTGGATAGGGTGCCAGGCCTGGAGTCAGGAAGGTTCATCTCCCTGAGTTCAAATATGGCCTCAGACACATAGTAGCTGTGTGACCCTAAGCAAGTCACTTAACCCTGTTTGCTTCAGTTTCTTCATCTGTAAAAAGAGTTGGAGAAGGAAATGGCAAACCACTCTGGTATCTTTGCCTAGAAAACCCCAAATGGGGTCACAAATGACTGGACAACAGCAACAACAAAAAATGGAGAGGGCCCTAGAATTGAAATGAAAAAGACCTGGGATTGCATTCCACCTCTGCCATTTATAAGCTGTGTTGCTTTGGACAAATAATTTCACCTACTTGAGCCTCAGTTTCCTTATCTGTAAAATGGGGACAATAATCTATACACTATTAAAGTAATTGTGAGCAATGTGCTTTGTGAACTGTGAAGCACTATGTAAGCATATTGTTGTAATTGTTGTTGAACTTTGTGAAATCACCCTTGAAGAAGCATGAAAATTCACATTTAAACATTTTGGTGGAATTTCCCTCTGTATAAACTATCCCAAGCCTTCTTTTTTCCCTTCATGCAGGACACCTTAGATTAGGTGTTATGATGGGACCAGGCCCATAGGACTGAGGGTACTGGAGGTTTCTGGGGGCAGTATTACCAAGCAGGAACTTACTGGTGGAGAGCCACCTGCCTGTAATAGAGCTCGATTACAAGATTACTTAATGGGCAACTGAACATGTACAAACTATCACTGGGGCAAAGGGACAAGATGAAGGAAGGGAGGATCTTTGTTTTCTTCATCTGTCAAATGGGAGGATTGGACTTCTTAGATAACTTTTAAGACCCTTTCTAGTTTCAAGTCTAGGAAGACCTGAGTTTGAATCCTCAGTCTGATACTTATTGTGTGACCATGGGTAAGTCATTTAACCCCTCTGGGCCTCAGTTTCCTTTTCTATAAAATGGAGATAATAAAAGCACCTACCTCCCAGGGTTGTTGTTGTGAGGATTAAAAGAGATAATACAGGGAGTCCCCAAGATCCTCATGCAGGCAAGCACTAAGGGAACCTTAAAGCGATATGTAAGAGCCGGTTATTATCATGCTCCTATGGTCCTTGGCAGGGATGTGAAGAGGTCAAAGAATCACCCGTCATAGAGCTTTCAGCTCAACCAATAAACTGTAATGGAGCCAGGCCATTATCACCAACCAAAATGTTACCCACAACCACCCCGACATAGCATTGGTCCGTAAAAACCCAAAGCTGTTTCACATAAATGTTGCCATGCCAGATACTCATGGGTTCCAAACTAGGTGAAAGAAAAGGCTTTCTAACCATAGATTCCTATCGGAGGAGATCAAGGTCATGAAGGCCCAGGAGGAGCTACATCCATATCACGATCCCCTCTTGTCCCACGTGCTACTGAGGCTGGTCCCAAGGATGCTCTCAGGGAACCTACAGAAAACGAGCTGGCATTCTAATACTTTTATTCAACCACAAGAAGCAGTGCTTTTGTCTACCTCTGCAGCGGTCAGTACAACATGAAATATCATAAAAATAATGTCAGTTTAGAGACTTGTCCTGTCCCCATTTCTAGCTGGACCCTGTGGAAAAGGATGAAAATAAAATGACAGTAATTATACAATATGCAATAATACAACAATACAACAACAGCGATAGTAGATGTTTATGGAGCACTTTAAGGTTTGCAAAGCACTTTATACGCATTCCATCTTGGTTCTTAAAACAACCATGTTGTAAGGGATTGGATAAAATAGTATCTAAGGCTTCTTTCTGGTCTAGATCTTCTGAAAAAAAAAAAAGAATACTACCTCTAAAGTAATATTATTAATCATAATAATAAATAAACAATCATCATAATAAAAATTGTCCTTATGTTCAGGGCACTGTTTCAGGCACTGAATCAATAGAGGATCTCACTTTCCCCTAATTTTTCTGAGTAGGAGTGGCCTCTCCTCTTATTATCTATAGCCAGTTGGCCCAATTTTTTAAAATGGAAAAAGAAGGAAACAAGCATTTATCGTGCCAAGTGCTTTACAGATAATATCTCCTTTGATCCTCACAATAGCTGCTCTTTTAGTTTTGCGTTCATCACCACGTCTGTATGCATTCGTTTCTTTAAAAAGAAACTCTTCTACTATCAATTGAACAATTCAACAAACATTTTAGTGCCAAATATGTGCTAGGCGCTAGGGAAAAGGAGTGGGAGGGAATATTTGCTATTATTATCTCCATTTTACAGTTAAGGAAACTGAGACAAACAGAGGTTAAATGACTTGCCCAGAGTGACATAGCTAGTAAGTGTGAGAGGTCGGATTTGAACTCAGGTCTTCCTGACTTCAGGCCCAGGGTTCTATTCTAGCTATCTCTGAGAAGAAAAGGCAGATGACAGAAAGATGAGAAGAACAACAGGTAGGGTGCATAACTGAATGTGGTGTCATTAACAGACTGGATAAATACCAAGAAAACAATTTTGTATCTGAGAATAATTATTACTGGTTTGCTATTGCACAAGATGTCCCCGAATCTTATTCATGTAGTAATATTTCCATCCTGCAATATTCACTAATATTCTCCAAGGAAGTTATAAATAAACATTAATATTTTTTCCTTAAAAAAAAGAATTTTTCATTTAATGATAGCAATTATACTGTTCTGTGGGGGTACTGTGAATAGAAGATAATGGCCCTATAAATCAAAGAATGTGCATGATTCACTTCCTATAGCTTTTCTGCAGTGATTTTTAAAAGAAGATATTCACCAGATCACAAATGTGCCTTAGCAACAATACATTCAGACATATAAAGGGGTATACTGAGCTACAGGACATGGAACAATTTCTTGGCCTGATAGGCCTTTATCTGAACCAATTAGAATTCCAACACAAACGTCCTATAAAATTGATAACTGCTTTTTTAGTTGCACATTCATTACCACATTTGGATGCATTCTTTTCTTTACAGAGATGATGCTACTCTTCTATCATCAATTGAACAATTCAGTTAACATTTTAGTACCTACTATATGATAAACACTGGAAATACAAAAATGAAACATAATGCTCTATAATCTGTGGGCTGTGGGAGGGAGAATATAAAATATGCATAAATAAATGAGATATAAAGTAGAAGGTTATAAGGACAAAAAGGGGTGCAGTAGGGAATTACTTTTCTAATCAGTCAACAAAGCATTGAGAAAGTTACAAAATTATGCCAACTGAGACTACTACACATTTCACTCTTACCTGGGCCCTCATGGCAACCTTTTTTTGAGTCTGACTCTATCCTAGCCCTCCACACTAATTGTTCTAAATCTTTCTCAACCTCCCAATGTCACCTTCTCCTATTATAGCTCATGCTCTTGCCTTCTATTTTATTGAGACATTCAAGGCATTCACTGTGAATTCCCCCATCTGTCCTATTCCACATCTCTAAGCCTTTCTACATTTTTGGCCATCCTTTCCCCTTTAGTTCCAGTCTCAGGAGATAACCCTTTTTATTATCAAGGCTAATCCTTTTACATATGTTCTTAATCCTGTCCTCTTCCATTTCATTAGAGAGTTTGTCCCTTCCATCATTATCTTACCCTCTCTCTCATCTTAAATTTTTTTCTATCCTTTAACTCTTTCTCCTTTGTCTAAAAACATGCTTAGATCTCCCCTATCCTTCAAAAAACTTCCCTTGATATGGTCTTAGCCTCAATCTATTACCCACTCTCACTTGTATGTCTTTAGAAAGGTTACTTCAAATTTACTGGTATCAGTTTCCTGAGTTGTAAAATTTGGGGATTGGACTAGGTGTTCTCTTAACTTCCTTCTAACACTTAATCATTTATAAATAAGTAACAAAATGCCAGTGCAGAAAACAGAAAAAGAGAAGGGAAAGATTCTAAATACAAAAGGGCATCTGCATCACTTTTAAACACAATGCTCATTTCTCCAGGTTTATTCCAACCTTCCTATTGACCCTTTCTATCTCAGCTTATTTTTAGCTGATAATCAGTCACAGAGTCAGTGTGTAAATACCACATTAACATTACTTTGCTATTTTCCGTGAGCCAATTTGTCTCTACCACCTTTTTTGAATCCACTTGGTCTGAATATTTTTTGTTTCTCAAAGCAGAAAGTCCCTCTACTAAATTTTGTTCTGCTCTCTGGGACCAACTCTCCCTCTCTACTTCTCCTCTTTTTATAATGTACAATATCTGGAGAGCTATTTGGAACTATGCCCAAAGGGCTATAAAGCTGTGCATACTCCTACAATGTCACTACTAGGTCTGTATCACAAAGAGATCAAGGAAAAGGGAAAAGGACCCATTTGTCCAAAAATATAGACAGTAACTCTTTTTGTAGCAGCAAAGAATTGGAAACTGGGAGATGCTCATCAGTTGGAGAATGACTGAACAAGTTGTGGTACATGATTGTGATGGAATACTTTTGTGCCATAAGAAATGATGAGAGGGGCGGCCAGGTAGCATAGCGAGTAAGAGCACTGGCTCCAGTGTCAGGATGACCTGGGGATTGAATCCGGGTGCAGATACTTAGCACCACACCCAGAAATAACTGGCTGTGTAACCTTGAGCAAGTTACTTAACCCCGATTGCTTTAAAAAAAAGAAAAGAAAAGAAAAGAAAAGAAAAGAAAAGAAAAGAAAAGAAATGATGAGAAGGATGGCTTTAGAAAAACCTAGGAAGACTCATATGAAGTGACACAAAGTGAAGTGAGCAGAACTAGGAAAGCAGTGAACATCATGACAGCGATGTAGGAATGGTCAGCTATGAAAGACTTGGCTACTCTGGTCAATGTAACACAAATACAGTCAAGACAGTTCTGAAGTACTCGTGATGAAAAATGCTATCCACTTTCAGAGAGAGAGAGAGAACTGATATGAATATGAATTGCATGTTGAAGTATAATTTTTTCACTTTATTTTTTCTTGCCTTTTTTGACATCATGGCTAATATGGAATGTGTTTTGTATGATTTCACATGTTTGATATCATATTGCTTGCCTTCTTAATGGGTGGGAGGCAAGAGGGAGGGGATGAATTTTCAACTGAAAACTTTAAAAAGTTTTAAGTAAATAAATAATAAAAATTTTAAAATTATGTGCAGTAGGCACTGTATGTGTCCCAGGTGTTTTTAATTATCCTACTTGGGCTGTTAGAGGGTATTTTTTTTCCTTCCCTAATGAACAATGTTATTTTACAAGACAACAAATACAGTTTAAACAAAATTAATCCAGCTTGTATCACAAGCATAAAACAGACAGATCTATTCACACCTACTACTCAGATGTTCAACAAGCATTTATTTTATTTTATTTTATTTTTTAAAGCAATTGGGGTTAAGTAACTTGCTCAAGATTACACAGCCAGTTATTTCTGGGTGTGGTGCTAAGTATCTGAGCCCAGATTTGATCCCCAGGTCATCCCAACACTGGCGCCAGTGCTCTTACTTGCTGTGCTACCTGGCCACCCCCAACAAGCATTTATTAAATACCTCATATGTTCCAGGCACTGTACCAAGTGCTGGAAATACAAATAAAAGTAAAGGCAGCTAGATAGCACAATGAGCAGTGTTCTGGGTCTGGAGTCAGGAAGAATCATCTTCCCAAGTTCAAATATGGTCTCAGACACTTACTAGCTCTGTGACTCTGGGCAAGTTATTTCACCTTTGCCAGCCTCAGTTTCCTCATCTGTGAAATGGGGAAAATAATAATAGCACTTCTCAAGGTTGTTGGGATGATCAAATGAAATAATATTTGTAAAGTTCTTAGCATAGTGATTGGCACGGAGTAGGAGCTATATAAATGCTAGCTATTACTAGTGTTATTTTTTAACAGCCCTTGCTGTCAAGGAACTCACAGCCTAATGGGAATACATCATCTACTCCCTTAAAGCTTACATTATAGTAACATATTCAAGTTATTTATAGCCTCATAGGGTTGGTACCTTGGGACTCTGTTGGTGACTTGATTTCTTAAATCTTATTGACTAACTAAAATTGAAAAAGCCACAACTAAGGCAGGGTGACTGGGGCTTTGTTCCAGATCACCAAAATTTGTAAGGTACAAAAATGTTAAATAATGTTTTTCAAAGTTGACAATTCTTTAATTTATTTGTATTAAAATGTCTAATTGATTTGCATTCTTTTAGCAGCTTAGAAACAATATTAGCATCTGGTTAGTAAGAATAATTAGTTTAAAGAAAAGGTTATCAGGTGGTGAGTTTGCTCTTCTCACTCTTGCAATGACTTTGTGGTGTCCACTTCTCTCTCCCTTGGGGAGGTTAGTATCTTGGGATTTCTCTTAGGTTTCTCCTCTTTCTCAATTGAATTTGTCTTAATTACTTGTACCATTTTTACATTATTAAATAGAAAGTTGATTTGTGACTGAATCTCATCCTGCTTGTCCCAAGGGCAAAACTTTCTAATTATAGCTTCATCTTTAGCATTTCCTTCCATATACAATACTCAAGTATGTATTCAGCCAAACTCTACTAATTAATATTCTTTCCCACCTCCATAACTTTGCTTTCATTTTTTTTTTACTATACCTCAGATGCTGACTTTTTTTTTTTTAAAGCAATTGGGGTTAAGTAACTTGCTCAAGGTTACCCGGCCAGTTATTTCTGGGTGTGGCGCTGAGTATCTGAGCCCAGATTTGATCCAGGTCATCCCGACACTGGAGCCGGTGCTCTTACCCGCTGAGCCACCTGGCCGCCCCTCAGATGCTGACTTCTTGTCTCCCATGACCACCTCTCCTTCTCCTATCAATAATATTCCCTAACAGCAAAAGGACTACCTGTTTTTTTTTCTTTGTACCCCCAGAACTGAGACAGTGTCTTGCACATAGAAGGCACTTAACATGTATTTGTTGAAAAAGGAAATGAGCAGAAAATTGACCCACCTTCATGATTTTCACAAATAGAGTCTGAGTAGATACAATCCTCAGACAGCTTCTATAGACAACACTTTGGTTGGGCTATTACTCCTTTTCTCTGGGGGCTAGATAATGCTTAAGAAGTAAATGAGGGGCAGCTAGGTGGCACAGTGAATAGAGCACCAGCCCTGGACTCAGGAGGACCTGAGTTCAAATTTGGCCTCAGACATGTAACACTTACTAGCTGTGTGACCTTGGGCAAGTCACTTAACCCCAATTGCCCTGCCTTCTCCCCTCCAAAAAGACAAAACAAAAAAAGACGTAAAGTTGACCAGAGTTACTATGAGATTTAAAAAAAAAACAGGCATTGTCATTCAGGAAACTAAGTGACACCGTGGATAGAATGAGGAACTTGGCGTCAGGAAGACTTGAGATCAAGTCCTGCCCCAGCCACTTGTTAGCTGTGTGATCCTGGGTAAACCACATTTGCTGCTGCCTGCCTCAGTTTCCCTATCTGTAAAATGGGGATAATAGCATCTCCTCACAAGGTTATTGTGAGCATCACATGTGATAAAATGTAAATGTTCTCTGCAAATATTAAAGTACACATAAATATTAATTGTTTATTATTTATTATTGTTATTTTATTATGCTTAACTATCTCCCCAGAACAGAAATCCCTGTCTCAGTCCAACTGCCATAGCTGCCTCACTGCTCCTTTTGCCTTGTCACAGTCTGCTTCCTATTATAGTTTTTAATATACATATGACATCTCCCTTGCTAGGCTGTAAGCTTCACAAGAGGTGTACCTGTCTTATGTGCCTTTGCATGTCTCACTTTCAGATTTTTTTTACATAAATGAATGCCTGAATATCTCTCTTGATTATTATTAAAATTCATTGAATAATCTGTATTTATGAAGTGTTAGGAGGGAAAAAAATAAGTAAACCTTAAATGTGAACCCAGATCCCAAACCATGGCATCATCTATGACTTCTCCCTCTCCCTTGTGCTGTGTTTCCAATCAAAGAACAGGTCCTTCTACCTCAACCTCTCTTGAATCAATCAACTTCTTTCCATTTTCACTGCTACCATTCTGATTTAAGTCCTCATTGTCATTCATCTGGACTGTTATAATAACTTTCACCTGGCCTCTCTGCCTCTAGTCTCTGCTTCTGTCCATTATATGCATTGTTACCATTTTAATCGGTTAGTACTAAGGCATTTAAATGTCTTCTATGTGCAATGCATTCATCTAGATGATTACAGTAGTCTCTTAATTGGCCTCCCTGCTTTAAGACTCTCTTTTCTGTAATTCATCCTTCCTACATCTACCAAAGTGCTTTTCCTAAAGTACAAATCTGATCATGTCATTTCCCTACTCACATAAGCTCCAGTGACACCCTGTCACCTCTAGGATAAAGTCCTCTGTTTGGCATTTAAAGCCTTTTATAACCTGGCTGCATACTACTTTTCCAACCTTATTACACATTATCCCCTCTACATGAACACTGTAGTTCAGCCAAACTGGTTTTCTTTTTATTCCTTGTATGGATACTGTGTGTTACTCCTTCATGCCTTTACAATGGCTATCCCTCTTGCCCAGAATGCACTCCCTTCCTACCTCTGTCTCTCAAAATCTTTTGTTCCCTTCAAGGCTCATCTCAGGTACTACCTTCTACATGAGACCTTTCCTCATTTCAACCAACTGCTGGTGCTTTTCCCTCAAAATCCCAGTGTCACTGTTTATATGTACTTACGTATATATGTATGTGATCTTCCCTAGTTAGACTATAAGGTCTTTGAGGACAGAGACTTAACTTAGCACAGCATATGTCTTCTTGTTGTCATTTCAGTCTGACTTTTCATTACTCTAGGGTTTTCTTTGCAAAGACACTGGAGTGGTTTGCCATTTCCTTCTCCAGCTCATTTTACAGATGAGAAAACTGAGGCAAACAGGGTTCAATGATTTGCTCAGGGTCACACAGCTAGGAAATGTCTGAGGCTGTATTTGAACTCAGGTCTTCCTGATTTCAAGCCCTGCATTCTATCTACTATACCACCTACTTGCCCAATATGTCTTATAGAAGGTCCTTAATAAATGCTCGTGATCAGTTGATTGCTAGGTGCTGGGACAGATACAGAAATAAATAAGCCATGGTCCCCAGCCACAAGGAGCTCATCTCTAATAGGAAACACATCATATGTAAATAAATAAATATGATACAGATTAGGATGTGATAGGTGCTGTGGAAGAAAAACTGCATTTTAAACAATGCCTGCCAGATATAATTCACTAATACGCAATACAGTACTTGGAGAGAGATCCAAACTTGTCAGGTTTCCCCAGCTAATTGGAATTCTTGCTAAACCAAGCAATGTCTTCCCTCTTAAGACAGTAATCATTAAATGAAAGACAACATTCCACAGCTAGACAAAACTAAGGTAACCAAACAGAGTTTTTGATTTACCAAAGAGAACTCAAGTAATGTTAATATCTATGCACCCTTGGAGAAATATCTTCCCTAAACCAATTATTCTTTTTTTAAACCACTTCCTCTAAGGATTTGTCTGTCAGTTTGGTTGAAAATAAACTCAAAAGATACTAAATACTCTTAAATTGGATTAACCGATTTTTGTGGTCATCAGTTTGTGGTCACCACAAATTAAGATAGAATATCTGAGTTTTAAGGAACCAAGATCCTTGGTGAAAGGAACTTCCTATGTACTGGAATCCAAAGTTGGCTGTTTTTCTTCAAGGATTTATTTCAAATAAATTTTTTTTATTTTTTTAAAGTGTTTGAGTTGTTCCTTAAAGCCTGAATGGAGATCAGAAAAGGATACTTCAGGGGCAGCTAGGTGGCACCGTGAGTAGAACATTGGCCCTGGAGTCAGTAGGACCTGAGTTCAAATCCTGCCTCAGACACTTGTCATACTTACTAGCCCTGTGACTTTGGGCAAGTCACTTAACCCCAATTGCCCTCCACAAAGCAAAAAAGAAAAGAAAAGAAAAAGATACTCCAGGTATAGGGAATGACAAAGATGTAGAAGATAGAAATCATAAGGTATCTTTGGAGTATAGTGAACAGTTCAGAATGAGACCATAGAATCATAGATTTGAAGTTGGAAGCAATCTTAGAAGTTATATTCTGACCCCTTTAGTTTAGAGATGAATGCCCAGAGAGGTTGACTGACTAAGCTCATGCCAGAAGTAAATGTCAGAGCTAGAATTCAAACCCAGGTCCCCTTACTCCAAATCCAGTGCTTTTTGTGAGATGAGACTGCAAAGGATTCATATCGTGGAGGACTTTGAATGCTATTTGAATGCTGCAATATGTCTCTATTCTTAGACACAAAACAAAACAAAAACCTCATTTCATTGCCTGCCACATAAAATCCAGACTCTTTAGCCTAGCATTCAAGCTCTTCCTTGTTCTGGGCCCAAACCATCTTTCCAGTCTTATTTCTGACCACCCCCCTACATGTCCCCTACAGTCAGAGTGATTTGGGTTTAACACATGGTCCTTAAAAAAGAAATCTAACCTGTAAACTCCAAGATATCTCATGAGGTTTCAGTGATCAAAATTTATATTCCCTTGAGCAGAGCATGTATAGGGAAGGGTATAATTCCCTATGTGGATAGAGGGAGAAGAGGGTGGGGAGGGAGTGAGGGAGGAAGGAAGGAAAGAAAAAAGGAAGGAAGGAAGGAAGGAAGGAAGGAAGGAAGGAAGGAAGGAAGGAAGGAAGGAAGGAAGGAAGGAAGGAAGGAAGGAGCGAGCTGTGTTGCCCAACTAGAACTGGCTAGTTGGGTCCCCAGTTGGGCAGCTACTACTGCTCACAGACTTCCTTTTTTAAGGACCATGCCTTAAACACAAATCATTCTGGCTCTTATTGATTGGCTAACAATAGGTCTCAGCCCAGGCCTCTGATGGTCATTGTTTGGGCTATGATGGCTCAGAGTGAGTATAAATAGCAATTGTTTTTGTTTTGACCAGAAACCCTGAGAGTCTTTCCCCTCCCAGATTGATTTTGTTTTTTGTTGTTTTTTTTTTAAACTAGGTAAAACAGGCCATTCTTTACCTCATTTTTCACCTAGCCTTAATCACTAAGTTGGCATTGCTTCAGTAAAATTGAGGCCTGGGAAAAACCTCAGCTTAAAAAGGTCAAAGTCTCCCACTGCATCCGGGCTGTCTCTAGCTCTCTTGATCTATGTCTTGGCACTGGACTTAGGTGACTCCAGAGGAGAAAGTGAGGCTGGTGATTTTGCACAGCCCTCCCTCACTTAAATCGAATTCACTTGCAAGTCATGGCATCATCTTCCTGATGTAATAGTGGTCCTCTTCAAGAACAAAGGACAAGGGGCAGCCAGGTGGCTCAGCAAGTAAGGGCACTGGTCCCAGTGTCGGGATGACCTGGGTATCGAATCTGGGCTCAGATACTTAGCACCACACCCAGAAATAACTGGCCGTGTAACCTTGAGCAAGTTACTTAACCCCAATTGCTTAAAAAAAAAAAAAAAAGAACAAAGGACAAACAATGAATGGTAGTCCACCCAAATTACATTCCCTGTTGTTTTTTGGATATGCCATGTACTTTCCCACTTTTACATTTTAGTTGTGGTCATCCCTTCACCTAGAATACCCTCAATCTCTCATCTTTGCCTTTCAAAATCTTGCCCATCCATCTACCCTCAAGGGGGGGCAAAGACAGAAGTACACCCATCCATACCATAATGTTCTTATCAGTTTTTGGTGGTAACTTAAGAGTGGAAATCAATGGTGATGAAGTGAATAGAGCACCAGCCCTGGAGTCAGGAGGACCTGAGTTCAAATCCAATCTCAGACACTTAACACTTACTAGTCGTGTGACCCTGGGCAAGTCACTTAACCCCAATTGCCCTGCCCTTCCCCCTCCAAAAAAAAAGTAGAAATCAACTGGGCTTTCCTTGATTAACTGACTAAACAAATAAAGGTTTATGAACATAACAAAATACTATTGTTCTGTAAAAACAGAAGAATATGGTTAATTCAGAAAAACATGGAAAGACTTATATGAACTGATGCACTGTGAAGCAAGCAGTCCCAGTAAAATATGCAGAGTTACTCAAAAGGGAAGCAAAAGCTTAGGTTAATTTCAGTGACCAAGTTTGGTCTCAGAGAACAGATGATCAGACATATGTCTTTCTTTTTGTTACGGAGGTGTTTGTTGGGAAGGGGAGAACTACATATGTGTAATATTGCACATGCTCTCATAATGATTATTTTGCCGATCCTTTTTGCTTAACTTTGTTGTTCTTTTTACAAAAGAGGGTTCACGGAAGATATTTCAGGAATTACAGGTGTAAAAAAACATGAGTAAATGATTAAATAAAAGAAGGGGAAAAAAATCCACTTCATTCCTTTAGATCCTGCTCAAATGCCACCTACTTTTCCAATCCTTTTCTAATCACTGAACTATAGCGTAGGGATCTTTCTCTTCTCTGAAATTTTATAGAACTTAGAACCTCTCATGACTCTTGGCATTTCTTGCCTTGTCCCAGTGCTATTCATGTATATCTTACCTCTCCCACTAGACTGGCAGTTCCTTGAAGACAAGGACTTCTTTGTGCCTTTTTCATTTCCACATCTCTCATAGTGCCTAGCTCACAGACTTATACAAACACAAGAAGAATTTGGTGATGAATGAAAAACAGAGGAAAACTTTGAGCAAACTTCTCTTACGAAAGCAAATGGTGTTTTCTTCCCTCTATTCTTAGTAAGGGCATTTGCATGAAAACAGGATGTCTGTTGCAGAAGGTTCCATTTGCCCCTGCTGATCATTCTCACCTGAAGCCCTGATCCTCTGTTGGTGACATCAACAGTTGCCATCTTTGGAAAAGATTAAAAGTATCACAAGTAGGATGATTCTGAGCTCATAGTGGGAAGGAACAGCTGGAGCAGATGAATTCCTAAGTTACCCAAATTCTTTTTTCATGCAAATGACTTCAGTAATAAATGATGAGCAAAGCAGAGCACAGGATATATTTATTTTTGTGTTAAGGGCCTCCCTGGGGACTTTTTTCCCCCAGGAACAAATTAAAAACAAAGCAAAAGGGAATCTACGTAGTATGGGGATCATCTCACAGTTCTCATAGAAAGTGTTTTTCTTAGGAATAAAATGAGAACTTCTTTGTTGTCAATATCAAATCTGGAGATTATGAATATACAGTCCTTCGTGGTGCCATTAGGAGAGTTTGGATTTAACATGATTGGGGCTCAGGGTACCTCATGATGGCTAAAACTGAGCTGGAGACACATGATGGACATTTCCAGAATAGTTTGTTTTCTTATCCAAAAAGCTACCTTTGAGAGGGACCCATGGCAATGTGGAAGGAGCATTGGAATGAGAGCTAAGACAGGTTTGTGAGGTACAGGGAAACTAGAATTCACTCCATTAAGGGGGGGGGGGTGCGGGACTTGGGTTCAAATCTCATTTTTAATGTGTCTACAAGTAAATTTTACATCAGTAAAATGAAGGGATGGACTACATGACCTCTAAGGTCTATTCCAATACTAGAGCTATGATCCTATCACCTGCAGATTCTAATAGTGATCCTGCCACCACCAGCCTCTGGGAGTTCAAGTCTCTCAGCCTCGGTTTTGAGAGAAATGATTATTTTTCTCTTATTTTAGTGACCAGTTATTCAGTTAAGACTAATGTTTTCCCTTCCTATTTCCTCACTCAGAAACCAGCCCTTGTAGGTTTTTCAGTCAGTCTCTGAAGGACATTGCCTATAGATGAGATTGCCCAAATACATGCTTTTCATGGAACCCCAATCCACTAGAAGACCTCACAAATGGAATACAGTGTAGGCAAGTTCTTGCCCTTAGGAAATAAGCCCCTGTCCTTGGAACCATCCATTAAAATTTAGGATGACTCAGCTTTTAAAGGGGAAAACCAGCCAGAGTGGTCTGGGTAGAGATGGATTCTTTTGTCCAAATTGCTAGAGATGGCTGAATCTCATGATTGATCACAAAGCAAGAGGATCTGAAGACTGTTTACCCACCTCCTCATTAATATGTCCACTCCCTCATTGATTGTTAACCAATCAGAGTTGATTTCCACCCTCAGGGGTATTCCCTTTTCCAAAAGTATTTAAACTTTTAAGCAGCCTCCATGAGAGGGTTCTTTGGCCTCTGAGAGCACCTTTGACCTCATTTTATTATTTGCTATAGCGCCAATGCAATATTCACAGCACCAGCAGTCACTATATACCTGCATAGTGCTTGATTACAAAATATAACAGACTCTCCATATAGAAGACAGATGCAAAAGATTTATTCAGACACCAGAAAACCAAATCCCAAAACAAGTAAGCCAATTCCATCATAGTAGCAAAGAAGTTAATAAGCCACAACACGGAGAGTCACAGCATTCTTTAACCTTCCCACAAACCAACACAAACCTAATATTTACTCACAAGTCTAACTGTCTCCCTCAGATGCATCCTCTCCTCCCAATTGTGTCTAGCTGCTCTGACTCCCAGCTTCCTGTGGGCTCTGCTCTATCCTTCAGCAAACTCCTCCCACCACAGACTCCATGTGATTACAGTCAACCTATTAGGGGGACGAGTATATTTTCTTTTTTTTTTTTTTAAAGCAATTGGGGTTAAGTAACTTGCTCAAGGTTACAAGGCCAGTTATTTCTGGGTGTGGTGCTAAGTAGGAAGAGTATATTTTCAAAGCAGGAAAGGTCTTCAAATCCCCATGGGTTTATTAAGGGGCAGGGAAGATCTTCAAATTCCCATTACTATTACATTTGGTAGCCATAATTAATAGACTGATTGTTAATTACCCAGAAATTATGTCTCCCAGACTTTTCATTCATCAAAATCTCCTTATTTGTAAAATGAGTGGTTTCAACTACATTTTCTCTTTCAATGCTACTATTCAATGATTATATGACTTAATTGCCTTTGTTAGGGGATATATTAAAGAACAGTGTTGAGATATGCTTTGAGATCTGTTCAAGAATCACTTGATTTCTGTATCTCCTTTGAATCTGTTTTTCTTCCTTCCTTCCTTCTTTCTTTCTTTCTTTCTTTCTTTCTTTCTTTCTTTCTTTCTTTCTTTCTTTCTTTCTTTCTTTCTTTCTTTCTTTCTTTCTTTCTTTCTTTCTTTCTTTCTTCCTTCCTTCCTTCCTTTCTTCCTTTCTTCCTTTCTTTCTTTCTTGTTTCATAGAATGATCTAATCATAGTTACAGGCATACCTTGGAGATATTTTGGTTTCAGTTCCAGACCACCACAATAAAGGAAATCGGATGAATTTTCTGGTTTCCCAGTGCATATAAAAGTTGTGTTTACGCTGTACTGCATAACTAACATAACACTGTAGTGTTATGTCTGAAAAAACAACATACATGCCCTAATTAAAAATACTTGATTACAAAAAAATGCCAACTATCCTCTGAGTCTTCAGGGAGTCATAATCTTTTTGTCTTTTTGCTGGTGGAATGTCTTGCCTAGATGTTGATGGTTGCTAACTGATTAGGGTGGTGGTTGCTGATGGTTGGGGTGACTGTGGCAATTTCTTAATAAGACCACAATGAAGTTTACTGCATTGATTGACTTTTCCTTTCATCTGAACACTTAGAGTCCATTATAGGGTTATTAATTGGCCTAATTTCAATATTGTTTTGCCTCGGCATAAGGAGACTTGAGGAGAAGGAGAGAGATTGGGAACAGATGGCTGGGTAGAGTAGTCAGAATACGCATAACATTTATCTGTTAAGTTCCTTGTCTTATATGGGCGTGGTTTGCGGGGCCCCAAAAGAATTACAATAGTAACATCAAAGATCACTGATCACAGACCAGCATATCAGATATAATAATAATGAGAAAGTTTGAAATGTGAGAATTACCAACATGGGACACAGAGATATGGTGTGAGCACATGATGTTGGAAAAAATGGTGCTTGATACAGGGTTGCCACAAATGGTCAATTTGTAAAACAAAACAAAACAAAACACAATATCTGTGATGCATATAAAGTGAAGTACAATAAAACAAGGTATAGCTCCATCTTTGGGGTCCTGCCCACATAGGCAGGACCTCTTACATCTCCTTGCTTGCTGTGGTTTCCTACTTCTCACCTTTTCTGAGGTCAGGATGGTGGGATTGTGTAATTTGTCTCCAGGTCAAGTTTAAGGCCACCAGAGCTCAACCAGCAGCAAGCTCTCTGGATCCCCTGCCCCCCCCCAAACACCTGAACCTTTGTGTGAGGGCCCCGAAAATTGGGTCTATGTTTGAATCTTAGGTTGTGAAGAGACCTGAGAAGTTGTGTACAGGTGAATTTTACCTTAAGCAATTTCAACAAACATTTATTAGACAATTAGTATATATGTGACACTTAGAATCTGGCTGCTTGGTGACACAGTGGATAGAGTGTTTTTTCAGACATAACACTAGTGAATACTGAATGAACTACAGTACAGCATAAACACAAGTTTTATATGCACTGGGAAACCAGAAAATCCATCTGATTTCCTTTATTGTGGTGGTCTGGAACTGAAACCAAAATATCTCCAAGGTATGCCTGTAACTATGATTAGATCATTCTATGAAACAAGAAAGAAAGAAAGAAAGAAAGAAAGAAAGAAAGAAAGAAAGAAAGAAAGAAAGAAAGAAAGAAAGAAAGAAAGAAAGAAAGA
>NW_027186304.1:77049217-77061292 GCF_028583685.1 Petaurus breviceps papuanus | reverse complement strand
AAAGAAAGAAAGAAAGAAAGAAAGAAAGAAAGAAAGAGAGAGAGAGAAAGGGAGAAAGGGGGAGAGAGAGAGAGAGAGAGAGAGAGAGAGAGAGAGAGAGAGAGAGAGAGAGAGAGAGAGAGTGAGAGAGTGCAGTCAGACAGACTCATCTTCTTGAGTTTATATCTGGCCTCAGATAATTACTAGCTGTGTGACCCTGGGCAAGTCATTTAACCCTGTTTGCCTCAGTTCCTCATCTGTAAAATGAGCTGGAGAAGAAAATGGCAAACCACTCCAGTATCTCTGCCAAGAAAACCCCAAATGGGGTCATGAAGGTCGAACACAAATAAAAACAAATTAGAATCTGGTAATGCTCAATTCTTATACCTCTGCATATGAATTCTGTTAAAATGCCTTCGTTATAATACCATATTCTCTTGTTGTCTCCCTCTGTGAGACTGTGAGCCACCTGACAACAGAATCTGTCTTTTTCTTTTTTTGTGGTGCTAAAATACATGTTTAATGACTGACTAACTGATCAAATGGTATCTACCAGCAACCTCTGAGAACAGTTCCTGAGTAGTTGTGACCACATGACCACTACCTGAGTACTGCCTGTTGTTTGGACAGTGAAGGGTTCACCAGCAGACTGCCTCTAAAACTTTGTCTCTCCAATGAGGCATAGGAGAGTGATGAACTTAGAGTGAGGAAGGCCTGGGTTCAAATCCTTCACCTGACACTCACAGCTGTGTGACCAAGAGTAAATTACTTCACTTTTCTGATGACTCTTTAAAACTATACGTTTAGACTGGTTGTGATCTGCCTCCATGTCCACACACCAGTTACTTGACCATTGGTTTGCCAATACGTAGTTCAGTGTCTTGTTTTCCCACTAGGGGCTTAATCAATATTTGTTCTACTGAATAGAACTGATTGATTAAGTGACTGGTGTCTTGGTTGCTGAGGAAATACTTATCTAATTGGAAAAAGACAATAATATTCAACTTGACCAAAATATACTTTTCTCCATTTATTTCTCTTTCTTATTCTGAAGAGAAAAAGATAAAATAATAATGGTTCACATTTACTGAGCCAATTAATAATTAATAATAAGTTATTAATAGCAGGGCAGGGAGTGATAGTTTAAGGCCCCCCCAAGACGAGCAAGGTAGTTTTCTCCTAAGAGAATCCTTCCTGAGCATCAACTAGCAATGGAAAGAGGAAAGGCCAGTAATGACATCTGGTGAAAGCCATCTTCTAGGAGCAACTGAACCCCTGGGGACCTGGGAAACCTTCCAGGGGTCAGGAGCAGTCTAGATAAGGGGAGCAGATGTTGGTGACGTTCAAGTCCTCCTAGAAACAGCATGGCAATGTAGACAGATGCTTGTTTAAAATCAGGGGACCTGTATCCAATGCCTGTCCCTTATAGTTCATCATTGTGTGATGGTGGGCAAGTTATCACCTCTGAGACTTACTTTCCAATTCTGCAAAGAGAGTATAATGATATTTGTACTATTTACCTCAAAGGGTTATTGTGGAGAGCAGCCTTAAAGTAATAGAAAAAGGTCAATTTCCTCATCTGGAAAATGGGAATAATGATATGTGTGTAGCCTATCTCACTGGGAAACCTTAGAGCCCTAGAATTATTATAATTTTTTTTCTTGCTGTCTTTGTAATCTTAGGCAGCCATCAATAATAACTTTTATTTTATGCCTTAGGAACAAAATTTGTAACACTTTCTCTAGGATGTGGTTCCCTTGAGATGGAGCCCGCAAAAGTTCCATAGCATAGTGCAAGACATCTGTTAGAAACTCAGTAATCACTTGTTGGGGGCAGCTAGGTAGTCCATAGTTAGAGCACTGGGCCTAGAATCAGAAAGTCTCTTCTTCATGAATTCAAATCTGGTCTCAGACACTTACTACCTCTGTGATCCTGGGCAAGTCACTTAATTCTGTTTGCCTCAGTTCCTCATCTGTAAAATGAACTAGAGAAAGAAGTGGTAAACCACTCCAGTATCTTTGCCAAGAAAACCCCAAATGGGGTTGTGAAAAGTCAGACATGACTCAGCAACAATAATCATTTGTTAATTCATTTTATCTGTTTTACTTCTGAGTTCAATAGCCCTTAACCCCCAACCCAAGACCTCCTTTATCCTCTATTCATTTTAATATCTTAACTGCTTTTTCTTTATATTCCAAACCCTGTCACTGATATTAATTTCACTGAGAAAGCTGGGAGGGTCCCCTCTTTGCAGAGGGGAAGAAGTATGGGCATGGGATATTGCATTTCTTGTCAAACATGGTTTGACTTCACTGTTTTTTCCCCTCTTTTTTGATCTTTGTTACAAGGAAGGTCTTGATGGGTAGGGTAGCTTATAAAGCATGGTACACGTGCAAAACTGATTAACAGTTAACATTTGCTAGCTAGTATAATAGAAATACTCAGGCTTATACTTCTTAATGGTAGCAATCATTAATGGGTAGCAAAAATTAATTTACTAATCAAAGCATGCAAATGTTGTTTAGTCATTTCAGTCATGTCCAACTCTTCATGACTCCATTTGGGGTTTTCTTGGCAAAGAAACTGGAATAGTTTGCCATTTCCTTCTCCAGCTCATTTTACAGATGAGTAAACTGAGATAAGCAGTGTTAAATAGCTTGTCCAGGGTCACAAAGCTAGTAAGTTTTTGAGGGCAGACTTGAACTCAAGAAGATAAGTCTTTCTGACTTTAGTCCTAGAACACTATCCACTGAACCATTTAGTTGCCCCCATTAGTTTGTAATTATATATTAGACAATACAAATATCAACCCCACCAGGAACAAACCTCCAACCTGATTTCCTAAGACTTCCTAGTAAGTGAGTCTTGGACTGATACTCAATAAGGTTCCCCCTTTGCCACCCTGACGCTGCTTGACTTCCTCTGAGGTGGCTGCCTGGTGTGTTGAGTTTCCATCAGAGTACCCATCAATGATTCAGTACTATCCTAAGTGGGGCATTAGTTGGCCCACAAGTGTGGGGAATACAGGAACCAGTTGTAATAATGAATCAGGAGAAAGTTGAATGTTTGGGGTCTCCAGTGGGTTTTTTATAATTCTAGATATGGGTATTAGCTAGTTATGCCCAAATTCTGATTGGTGACTGGTGGCTGGTGGCTTAATTTGTTTATAGTTAATTTGATTGGTGATATGAGCTAATGACAAAATAGGTTGTTTACCAAAATTTCCCATTGGTCGTCTGTCCTATAATAATAGCTAACATTAATCTAACACTTGCTATGTGCCAGGCACTGTGCTGAGAGTTTTACAACTATTATCTCATTTGATCCTCACGATAATCATGGAAGGTAGATACTATTGTTTTCTCTATTTTACAGATAAGGAAACTGAGGCAAACAGAGGTTTAAGTGACCTGCCCAAGGTCACACAGCTAGCTAATAAGTATCTGAGGGTGAAGTTGAATTTGGGTCTTCATGACTCCAGGCCTGGCATTCTATCTACTGTACTGACTCTATCCACTGTAGCTGCCCTTTGATGATGGATCACATATGTTTATCAGTTGTTTATGAACACGCACATATTGTTTACTAGCCTATTCCACACACATGCCTATGTTAATATTGAAAAACAAGTTATGAAAAACAAACATCAAAATACTTCATCACAAAATGTTGGCCTAATACAAAATTGAGTCAGTTATGCCAAGGCAAAAAACTTATTTTCACTACAGAAGGTGAGGAATATATTCAAAAATAAAAGTGATATAAAAACAAGATATAAATAAAACTCAGATTTTAAATTGTAAACAGAAAAAAAAAAGAAAAAGCTGGGGAGGAAGGCTGGGGAAAGAAGGAAAATTCTGTACAGCAAACCCCTAGAGGTGACTGTCTCCAGCTCCATCAGTGAGTCATCTTATTTACAGCCCAGAGCTTATATTTGTAAAGTTTGCAAATAATAATAATGAAAACTGACATTTATATAAAACTTTAAAGTCTGCAAAGTAATAGAAATACATTATCTCATTTAATCCTCTCAACATTACTGTGAAGCAAAGTACTTCCAGTATTATTGACCCCATTTTATAGATGAGGAAACTGAGGCACAGAGAGTATAACTGATAAATGACACAGCTAGAACTCAAACCCCAGGCTCCCAACCCCTAGTTCATTACATCAAGCAAGCCTCAAATCCTATCGCAATAACACATTTCTAAGCGAAGTTTTGACTGTCAGATGAATTTACGTTGCTTAGGTGACTGTCTGCTACAAGTGTCTATAATCACACATGACAGTCTTCCCCATAATTAGGAACCAAGTGCTATATGATGATTTTTTTTAACCCCCAGTGATTCCTCTCTGACAGGGAGAAAGTTTTGGTTATTGAATTTAAAATACATCTCATAGAAGCTTGAAATATAGTTCTGAATATTTATTGGTAGAAACTAGACTCTAGGAAAAGTTTCCATTCTTTCATTACTTCTTACACATATAGTTAACGTTCCAGTATTTGTGCTTAGTTAAAATCCTAGAATATGAAGTCTAGAAACATAATAAGCACCTGGCCTGACCATCTCATTTCAAATATGAAGAAAGAGATGTGATTTGCCAAAAATAACACATATCTTGAATATCACTCCATCACAGTATATGTTTCTTATTAATATATAATTAATACTTATTATATATTAATTACTTATTATATTATATTAATTACTTATTATATAATAATTAATACTTGAAGCAACATTGAAAGGATTCAACTTGGAAATATTGCTGTCAAAGGCATACCACCTATTCTGCATAACAAAAAGGTGTAGGTGGCATGCTGGACAGAGCACTGAACTTGGAGTGAGGAAGACCTGGGCTCATCTCCAGCCACAGGCATTACTAGCTGGGTGATCCTGGGAAGTTACTTTTTTAAAAAAAATCTGCCTCAGTTTCCTCATCTGTAAAATGTATAATTTGATATTTGTAAATTATTTTGCAAACCATAAAGTGCTATATAAATGCTAGTTGTTATTATTAATTAAAACACTAAATTTCATTGAAAATTTTTAAGAATAATTAAGCATCATAGAGCCCTAGAGTTTGAAGTTAGCTCAGAGGTCATCTAATATATCCCTTACCCAAATAAGAACTCCTTCCATAGTGGTTCTTAATCTGGGGGTCTGTGAACTTATTTTTTAAAAATATTAACAACTGGGGGCGGCCAGGTAGTGCAGCGAGTAAGAGCACCGGCTCCAATGTCAGGATGACATGTGGATCGAATCCGGGCTCAGACACGTAGCACCACACCCAGAAATAACTGGCCGTGTAACCTTGAGCAAGTTACTTAACCCCGATTGCTTTAAAAAAAAAAAAAAGAGCTGGAGAAAGAAATGACAAACTAATCCAGTATCCTTGCCAAGAAAACCCCAAATGGGGTCACAGAGAGTAGGACATGATTGAAAAACAACTTGAACAACAACAAAAACATCCCCCCGGGAGGAGATACCCTGCCCCAGGAGTTGGCAACCTGAGGCAAAGTCTAAGTCTCCTGTAGTCAGTGTGATTCTGACCATCTCTCTAGCAAGTGATCATCCAGACTTAACTTAAAAGGATCAAGTGAGGGAAGCTCACTGTCTCTCAAGAGCAGCCCATTCCACATTAGGATACCTCTAACTGTTATGAAAGGGCAGCTAGGTTGTACAGTGAATAGAGTGCCTGGCCTGGGAGTCAGGAAGACTCATCATCCTGAGGTCAAATCTGTCCTCAGACATGTATTAGCTGTATGACCCTGGGCAAGTCACTTAACCTTGTTTGCCTCAGTTTCTTCATCTGTAAAATGAGCTGGAGAAGGAAATGGCAAACCACTCCAGGATCTTTGTCAAGAAAACCCCAAATGGGGTCATAAAGAGTCAGACATGGCTGAACAACAACAACAAATTGTTATGAACTTCTTTCTTATATTGGACTGAATTCCATCTCTTCATGGTATCTAACCACTGATCCTGGTTTTCCCCTCTGGGTCTGTCTAAAACAACCTGTGATAGTAATGGCAATTAAAGATTCCCCTGTATTGGCTTGGTTTTCAAACTGATTGTGTTAAAACCCAGAGCTTGTTAATCCCACCTGTGGGATGGACTTTTTGATGTGAAAAGAAAGTCCTGAACTGGGAGGAGCTGGTGACGTAGATTTGGAGAGACAAGAGAGAGGTGGAAGATCTTTTTGGAAGCAGCACGTCGTGGAGAGAGAGAGACTAAGAGAATTGCTGGTGGCCGCTTTGAATTGCCCTGGACTTTTGAGACCTGCCCCCTGAGCTGCCAAGGACTGAGGAGACATGGCTGTTTTGCTGGTACTTTGTCTGTCTGTTTTGATGTTATTTTGCCAGATTTGTCCACTGGTGAAAGACTGTCCTGTTGAAGAAGTCCTGGAACCTGGCATTTGGTTAAGAAGCCCTGAGACTGTCCTGCAGACAGAGAGTGAATACTGTCCACTGGTGAGGGACAGTGCTGTTGTTGCAGGGGTCTGGAGACTGTCCTGCAGACAGAGTGAATACTGTCCACTGGTGAAGGACAGTGCTGTTGTTGCAGGGGTCTGGGAGCCTTTCTGTTGGTTCAGAAGCCCTGAAGAAGGATTTTCTTGTTGTATGTTTACAGAAATCCTGGGAGAGGGCTTTGCTAATGTGTTCAGGGGTTCTAGGACTGTTCTACAGACAGAGGATAAATTCATGAAGGGACTGGCAATGTATCTTATGGCCTTGCTAAGCCTTGTCTCCCCAGGAACTAAGATTGCTGAGAACTTGCCTCGTGTCAAGATGAAGAAAAGAGCTCCATTTGGGTATTAAGTGCTGTGTTTAAACTTGATGTAACTCTGGGGTAGATTCAATTGTGATCCAGGGGTGGGGAACTTTTGACCTTATGTTTGGAAACTAATCTCCATTTGAGAAGAGGGGCTTTGTGGTGGACTTAATTAAGGTATAGCCTAGGGGTGGAGAAGTATTTAGAACAGAGACTTTGTAATTGATTGAATGATTGGAAGGTCCTGGGGTGGGGTAGTACTTGGAGATTATTTAATCACACTTAGTAAATGCTGTATTTTGAATGATGTCATGTTTTGATCTTCTCTGTTCTTGGTTTGTCACTGAATAAAATGGAGAGCGCCTATGCTGGTATTCTGAACCTTGGGAAGTTGCCTTTCTTTTGGCATTACATTACACAACCTTCTTCAATTTAATAGCTTTGCAAATATTTTGAAGACAGGCATAATATCTTGATTTCCTCAGTTGTCCCTCATATATAAGTACTGCTTTTGGTTTTTTTTTAAATGAAGATTATGGAAGCTGACAGAAGAGAGAAAGATCTCAGCCACATTAGGAAGCAGGGAAATTGTATGGATGATATGGAGGTATTTGGACGAGTGAAGATGGCTAGAAATCAAATTTGGGAGAAATTGAGGAACATTTGAAGGAGAATAATATTCAGATTCAGATCCTTCTGGGTTCCATGAAAGAAGGATGAGGAAGAGGGAGTAAGGTCATGGAAGATGTAAAGGACTGAGTAAGGACCAGGAAAGGAGGATTCCAGAAGAAGGTAGTGGGCATGACAAAGCAAGGTAAATAAGAAAAGATAAGTGGGACAACTGGAGAATTAAGCAAATTGATAGTGTGTTGAAACACAAAAATGGTTCAATTTATTTTATTACTATGAAAAGAGTATTCATACAGTGAGTAAACAGAGCAATTTCAAGAATCCATGAGCATGAAACAAGTGGTACAGACTGAAAAAGATGAGATAGTTGGTGCAAGGTAGAAGGAGTGGACTGTGGCTATGGACTTGTTGAGACTAAGGAGGTTAGAATGGGGTTGTCAAGTTATTTTAAAAAGTGGTAATTGATTGTAAACTCTTGAAGCAAGTGCTTTAGAGTTTTACTAGTTTAAAATGATCCAAGACTGAAAATCTCAACTAATCTGGAGAATTGGGGAAATTACACAGTGATTTATACTGAAGGTATGATATTTATATTTCTACTTGAGCTGAATGGTGGTTATCTGAGTTCCAAGTATAGACTAAGGTTTCCTCCTGGAAGAGGAAAAGACTCTGGAATGGCTCTCCACACTCCAGGTTCTCAGGGACAATGAAATGTTGCTAAAGGAAATAGAACTCAGGCTTCAGGGGGAAAACAAAGAGGTCTCAAGTAGAGGAAGAGATACTTCATGTTTGTCAAGATGTCAGAAAATGGATTCTATTACACAGATGAAAAGGAAGGAAGAGACAGCTGTCCTTCTGGAGCTCAAATAGAGATTTAAAGCTCTTGCTAAAAAAAAAAAAAAGCTGAGCTGGATGCTGCAAGGAGGAAACAGCTACTTGCTATCCAAGCAATCTTAGTAGAATAAGACACTCTCAGGAGAGAGATCATCAGGGTAAGGATAAGAGAGAGAAGAAAAGAAAAGTGGTACTCTTAGAAATTCCCTGGTTAGAAGTGTTGAGGCAGGGGCCGCTAGGCGGCACAGTGAATAGAGCACCAGCCCTGGAGTTAGGAGGACCTGAGTTCAAATCCAGCCTCAGACACAACACACACACACACACACACACACACACACACACACAAAACTAGCTGTGTGACCTTGGGCAAGTCACTTAACCCCAATTGCCCTACCTTCCCCTCTCCAAAAAAAAAAGCAAAAACAAGAAGTGCTGAGGCAGCCAAATTGTGTTGACTTGCTAACAATAGAGATCCTTGTCTTCCTGGGTCATGCCCTTCATTGTTTATCATTTTCCTTTTAGATTATGTTGGCCAATCTGTTGGGTATGAGGTGGTACCTCAGAGTTGTTTTAATTTGCATTTCTTTAACTCTTAGTGATTCATAGCATTTTTATATGACTATTGATAGCTTTGACTTCTAAAAACTGCCCATTCCCATCCTTTGAAAAACAGCTGAAATTTATCAGTTTTTAATTTATTATTTATTAATTGTTTATAGAATTTTTATTAATTGCTTTTAGAGCATTTATTAATTGCTTATGGAATTTTAGATTTAGAGCTGAAAGTTACATTAGAGGTTACCAAGTCTAACTCCTGATATTACAGATGAAGAAACTAAGGCCCAGAGAAGTTAAATGCATTTCCCAGGGGCCACACAGCCAGTAAGTGCATGAAAAAAGATTTGAACTCAAGCCTTCCCAAGTCCAATCCCAATGCCTATCCCCTGTAACGTGCTTTCTCTAAATGAGGTGAACTGATTTAGTTGCATTCCCAACATATGTATCCACATAAACATATTTTGCCTGTTATCACAGGCATAGCAAACACCCTCTCTGGGACTCACTTAACTTTTTTTTAGTAAAACACTTCCTGGTTTAGAGGATCTCTAAGGTCTAGCATCTTCTGAGTTTCTGAACCTCATTCAGTGAAACAGGCTCATGTTTTGCATCTGAATGCTTCCCAGGTCCCAGGTCTGATCAATAATTCCAGCCCAACAGTGCTGATCAATTAAAATCATCAGTGTTAACGTCAGAAAGAATGCCTTTAATTAATGGCATCCTTTGATGAATGGAGGCCTCTTTAAATGTCAGATTGCCATAGTAAGATGTTCCAGTGAGTACTTACACTTCTGTCTCCTGGAAAGGACTTCTTACATAAATATAGTTTTAAAAATAGCTGTTTCATAAAGATAGGGACTCGAAAGGAAAAACCCCACCACTATTTCCTTGTGTTAGATTACACCTTGTGTCTTGATTATGAGCTAGAGCTGTATTAGGCAGTTGTGATCAGATCAGGGGCATGGTGGAAAGGGTGCCAGTTCTAGAGCCAAGAGAACTGGTATTAAATCTTGACTACTGCTTTCCAATTTGGACAAGCCACTCTCTAAGCCTTTGTTTGAGGACAACATAATTAGGGTGATGGATTTAGAGCTGGATGGGACCTTTAAGATGAATTACAGACAAGGAAGCAGTTCTAGAGAGGCTGAATAACTTAACAGGACCATGCTTTAGAGGCAGAAGGGAAGGGAAAGAAGGAAGCATTTATATAGCGCCAATTATGTGCTAGGAAGGAAAGGGAATAAGCATTTATATAGTGCCTATTATGTGTTAGAAAGGGAAGAGTATAAGCATTTATATAGTGTCTATTATTTGCTAGGCAAGTGCTTTTTACAAAAATTATCTCATTTGATTCTCACAGCCACCCTGGGAGGTAGGTGCTGTTATGATCCCCATTTTATAGTTGAGAAAATTGAGGCAAACAGAGATTAGACTGGTCAGCATGAGGCTGGATTTGAATTCAGATCTTCCTAAATTTCTGAGGCGAGTAGATGACTCAGTGGAGAGAGTGCTGGGCCTGGAGTCAAGAAGTCCTGGTTCAAATCTAGTCTTAGACATTTATTAACTCTATGACCTGGGATAAGTCACTTAACTTCTGCCTTAATCCACTGGAGAAGGAAATGGCAAGCCATTCCATTTTCTTTGCCAAGGAAACCCCATGGACATTATCGACATGCTATGATGCATGGGATCACAAAGAGTTGGACACCACTGAACAAATTCCTGATTCCAGGCTCAGTACTCTATCCACTGGGCTGCCAGTTGCCAGAATGGTAAACTGAGGCCTTCTGACTTCTGCCCCAGTGCTTTTGTCTGCTGCAGTCTCCTGCCCACTTGTACTACTTAATTCTCTAAGATACTACAGGGAAAACATTTTGTAAAGTTTAAGGTGCTATGATAGAAATCATTTGTCTGGGATACTTGCCCTGAGGGTGAATCTGTTCATTTTCTCCAGCCCAGAGTCCCTAGTGGCAGGATTCTTTTTCTCTAAAGCTTTCTAGTTGGTGATTGCTTTCTAGTTATTCTCTCTGAAACAGAACTTTAATTGAATCTTCTCTTTTCATCTCAATTATTTCTAATTCCTTTTTTCCCCCTAATTGCTGAGCTATTGGAACATCTCACATTCTAGGAGTTCATAATCCTTTGTGAAATTCTGAAATTATCTTTTTCCATAGTGAGACTAGCATTATTAAACTAATCTACTAAAGATTGCCCTCCTTACTCTGACACAAGCTTTCTGTCTGTGAGCAAATGATGTTTTCTGAACCAAGACCTTAAAAAAAGGAGACTATAAAAATTACTGAAGTGGTGCACCAAGGGTACATGACTCTTCCTTTTGGACCCTCCTAAATTTTTAGGTTTCTGAGTCTATGAGACTCTTTTACAAAATTATAGGTACCTCATTTGGGCTCAGCAAGTGACACCTTTACCTCCTTACTTTTTCTTAGGAGCAGATACTAAAAGCTTAACCCAGGAGATTGGGGACCAAAACAAAAATATTCATGTCCTATCTTACCCATAGTTTTAACAAATCCAACCAATTTTTTCCTAAAATATTTTTAATAATCATTTTTATTATTTTTAATTAATGCTCAGTAGAAACAAAAGTTACTTGATTTATTTAAAGTTATAGGAATGTTTCTCTCTCTCTCTATTCCCTACCCCATGTTTTGATCTGACATTGCCCTCATTTGGAGTACATGGGATTGTGTAACCTGTGGCCCAGTGCCCTCTACAATGCTGAGTTCACAGAGACTGAATCTGAATTTAGGGGCTTTTCTAAAAGAGCCATATTATCCTTTTGACTCATGGTCCTCACCCAGAGTTCACTTGAGGAAAATCTGTGAATATAGCTAATGTCCCCGGATACATAGATTTTGGGAAAAGAGATCCTCAGCTCCCATATAAGCACTCAAGTCAACAAATGCATATTGGTAGAAGGTAACTCAAACAACTCATAGGACCCTACATTCAGAGCACCCAGAATAGTTTTCCTCAACTCCCCTTGGAAGGGAACTGAGCCCAGAGTTTGCTACCATAGAACTTCTGACTTGCAATGCCACTCCTCACAGAAGGCAAATAGATTTTGAGATTGTAGACCAAGGAACACCTCAATGTTCTTGTGAGTTCTGCTTTGTTTTTTAAGTTTCCCAGAGACCCATACCTTATGGCACAACTCTGAGGGCATAGACTTCCTCAAAATGGAAATATACTTTGGAACTGTTAGAAATAACCTTTACCACTGAACTTGCACTATATTTAAGAAAAATCTCACTATAATATTATGGTGTAGTAGTAG
>NW_027186304.1:77032446-77049207 GCF_028583685.1 Petaurus breviceps papuanus | reverse complement strand
GTAGTAGTAGTAGTAGTAGTAGTAGTAGTAGTGGTGGTAGTAGTGATGGTGGTGGTGGTGGCGGCAAGGTGTCAATTTCTTGTTTTCTCTTCTTGCCTGACATGATTTGTCTTTAGTCCTTACTATTCCTTTGGGCATTCCTCTTTTTTTCTCCAGGAGTAACATTGCTCAGAAACTCCTCTTATCTCTTAAAGACTCCAAACTCTTAAAGTTGAGGTTATTCTAGAACCCACCCTAGTGCTAGCCACAAAATCTCCTTCCTTTAGCTTCAAGGCTACATCCTGGAATCACATCAGAGGGTCTTGGGGAGACAGAATATTGCCCATAAACCCCCTTCCTTCCAAACTCAATGGGCAGCTTCTGTACAATTGTGATAGTAATGGCAATTAAAGATTCCCCTGTATTGGCTTGGTTTTCAAATTGCTTGTGTTAAAGCCCAGAGTTTGTTAATCCCATCTGTGGGATGGGCTTGTTGATGTGAAAAGAAAGTCCTGAACTGGGAGGAGCTGGTGATGTAGATTTGGAGAGACACTAGAGAGAGGCGGAAGATCTTTTTGGAAGCAGCACCTCGTGGAGAGAGAGAGACTAAGAGAATTGCTGGTGGCCGCTTTGAATTGCCCTGGACTTTTGAGACCTGCCCCCTGAGCTGCCAAGGACTGAGGAGACATGGCTGTTTTGCTGGTACTTTGTCTGTCTGTTTTGATGTTGTTTTGCCAGATTTGTCCACTGTTGAAAGACAGTCCTTTTGTTGAAGAAGTCCTGGAACCTGGCATTTGGTTAAGAAGCCCTGAGACTGTCCTGAAGACAGAGAGTGAATACTGTCCACTGGTGAGGGACAGTACTGTTGTTGCAGGGGTCTGGAGACTGTCCTGCAGACAGAGTGAATACTGTCCACTGGTGAAGGACAGTGCTGTTGTTGCAGGGGTCTGGGAACCTTTCTGTTGGTTCGGAAGCCCTGAAGAAGGATTTTCTTGTTGGATGTTTACAGAAATCCTGGGAGAGGGCTTTGCTAATGTGTTCAGGGGTTCTAGGACTGTTCTACAGACAGAGGATAAATTCATGAAGGGACTGGCAATGTATCTTATGGCCTTGCTAAGCCTTGTCTCCCCAGGAACTAAGATTGCTGAGAACTTGCCTCCTGTCAAGATGAAGAAAAGACCTCCATTTGGGTATTAAGTGCTGTGTTTAAACTTGATGTAACTCTGGGGTAGATTCAATTGTGATCCAGGGGTAGGGAACTTTTGACCTTATTGTGCTCTGTGATTGACAAATGAAGGTACTTTACTTATGTTTGGAAACTAATCTCCATTTGAGAAGAGGGGTTTTGTGGTGGACCAAATGAAGGTATAGCCTAGGGGTGGAGAAGTATTTGGAACAGGGACTTTGTAATTGATTGAATGATTGGAAGGTCCTGGGGTGGGGTAGTCCTTGGAGATTATTTAATCACACTTAGTAAATGCTGTATTTTGAATGATGTCATGTTTTGATCTTCTCTGTTCTTGGTTTGTCACTGAATAAAATAGAGAGCACCTATGCTGGTATTTTGAACCTGGGAAGTTGCCTTCTTTTGGCATTACATTACAACAATCCTTGTGTAAGAATCCTCTCATTGTCCCACTTGGGCTGGCAAAGTCTATTCTTAGAGACTATCCTCTTGGGCTAACTAAGCTGTGAGTGTCATTAACTCCTATGTCCTTTTGTCCCTGTAGCCACCATTCCTCTGTGGAAGAGAATATAAAAATGCACAGCTCCACCTGAAACACTGATCTGTCTTCTGAATAGGAAAATGGTTAAGATCATCTGTCACTTAAATTTAAAGTCTAGTCAGAGAGGAGTGGCTCCTTTGATAAGATTTCATCTTTCCCTGAGTTTTAGCCAAATATCTTGGCTCTGCCATAACTACTGGAAATCAATCAGGAGTTATCTTTGTCCATTTTATAAGATCCAGTGGTATGCCTATCCTCTATAGGGAGAAAAATATGGTCATCAGATTATTTAAGGGATTCTCTGATTGATTTTCGTTATATTCAAATGGTCAGATCTTAATTGTTGTATCCACTGGGTATATTTTCAGAGCTGCTTAAAATGGTTCTAGTCAGTGCCAGGGAAAGCTCCTTAGGATCAGGCAGAAGCCCTCTCTCAGGCTTCTTCTGTGTCCTTAGCACTTAGGACATGCCTTGCATATGTGTGTGTGTGTGTATACACAAACCTTGATAAATATTTGTACAATGAATGAATGGATAGGTGGATAAATGGATAGATAATTTCTCCCCACTCTCTGGGGAGATTGTCCCCCCCCCACCTTCCCCAGACAAAGACTGTTCAGTGAGTCAGAGTTCCAGAATGACTATTCTAGCCCTTAAGTTCAGTGCAAATGAAGGACTTAAAATTTTCCTGAGTCTAATATTTGAGAAGATTTCCCTTTTAGAGAATTTACTTACATTCAGAGCTCCATGTAGGACATCTTGGTTAACAGTGCTCGGGAAAGAGTTGTGTAGCCTATGTGACTAGTATGAGAGGACTTTTATCTCACAGTACTCCCTACCACAGACTCAGTGCTTCAGCCAAACAGAACTGTTGGGCATCCCCATTTGTACATCTTGTTTTTACCATCCTTTATGTCTTTGCCACACTGTTCTCTATGCCTGGAATTCTGTTTCCACTATTTTTTTTTTCAAAATTCAACATGTTCTTCAAGTTACAGCTCAAGATATAACCTCCTCCTTTCTGAAGCTTTCCCTATCCTCCCCATTTCAAATGGGAATGATTTTTCATTCGTTCAATACATATGAACTGAGTGACTGCTGTGTACAAGCCCTTTTGTAGTCACTGGAATATTGAGGGTGGAAAATAATATAATGTCCTCTGTCCTCAGGAAGCATTTAGTTTCTTTTACTATGAAGGATACACACAAATAAACATGATACAAGATAGAATGGGATCGGAGGAAAAGGGAGAACCAAAGTGCTCTAGGAGTTTGAGGAGGGAAGGAAGACTTTTAGTTGGGGCTGGACACATGGATCAAGGAAGGCAGCACGGAGAAGTTGGTACTTGAGCTAGACCTTGAAGAATAGAGTAGATTTCAAGTGTTTGTTGACTAGGTAGAAATGATAGGGCATTCCAGGTGTAGGACAAAGTGTGAGCAAAGAACTGGAGGTGAGGAAAACCAGAGGTGTATATAGGGACTGGGCAACAGTCTCATTTTTTAACCTCTCCTATTCTCCATATTTTACTGTAGTTCTTTTAGTGTCTTATCCCGTGCCTTGTATAGCACTTACTCGACACACAGACAGTGCTTAATAAAGTTTTGTTGAACTGAATCACATTGATTTGAATTATGTTTTAGGAGGGACTGTTCAGTTGTGTTTGACTCTTTGTGATCCCATTTGGGTCTTGACAAAGATACTGGAGTGGTTAACCATTTCCTTCTCCAGCCCATTTTACAGATGAGGAAACTGAGGCAAACAGGGTTAAGTGACTTGCCCAGAATCACACAGCTAGGAAATGTCTAAGGACAGATTTGAACTCAGAAAGAGGAGTCTTCCTGACTCCAGACCAGGCTCTCCATTCCTTGTGGCGCCACCTAGCTGTAGTACATATTTATTAAACAACTACTGTATAACTGGCACTATACTAAGCACTAGGGGACTCAAATACAAAACTAAAGCAGCCTGAACTCTCATGAAATTTACATTATAATACACTCCTCCTTGACTGTCCCTCTGCCACCACCAGAATAGTGAAGAGTCCATGTGATTATGAAGGGTGGTGAGGAAACTATGGATGATTACCCTGGAGAAGAAAAGACTCAATGGGGGACATGAATGTTGTTTCCGAGTATTTGAAAGGCTGCCATGTAAAAGATGGATTGGACTTGTTATACTTGGCCCCAGCGAACAGAGCCAAGTGCAACGGGCTGACTTTTCAGAGGCAAGTTAGGCTTTATGCCAGAAAAGCAACAACCAGCACCACCATACCAACAATTAGAGTAACCCAAGGGCTGCCTTATGGGAGAGTGGGTTCCCCTCGGTAGAGGTGTTGGAGGGTGAATGACTCCTTGTCAGGTTTGTTGGAGTGGAGATGCATCTTTGGGTACGGGTTGTACCAGGTTCCTGCTGATATCCATTCCAACTCTGAAATTCCATGATTATGTGACTTCCAGGTGGGACATCTCTAGATGGGACATGCACCCAAACGCTGCCATGTGGATATATCCTCGTTTATGTGTTTATGCTGAAATGCTATACTATATGTTGAGAATTTGAGATTAGAGAGAGGGAATAAGCATTTAAATAGCATCTACTGATGTCTGGTGCTATGCTAAGTGCTTTACAAATGTTACCTAGTGACAGAGAACTTCTGATGTGCCCCTTATTAGCTGCGTGGCCTTGGGCAGGTCACTTCACTCCCCTTGGCCTCAGTTTCCTCATCAGTAAAATAAGGTCTGAGCTAGATGATCACTTCTTCCAATGGACACATGACTAATTTATTTTTTATCATTTGTAGCAATCTCTGATTTTTTTCTTCTTTCTTTATATGTATATTCCAAGTTCTGTTCATCTTACAAACAAATTGATGAGGCTGTTTCTAATGTCGTTTTGTGTAACAGTTCAGATAGTGGAAATTGGAATCATGATTTCCAAGCTTATTTCATTATCTCCTTTCCTTCTTTGGACCAAAATTGCTATCCTTCACTATTAGCCTCAGATGGCATTTGAGAAAGTTGGCATAATGTCAGATGATTTGTTTTCAAGTTATGGAAAATGAAAAAAAAAATGCCTTCCATTTTTATAAAGCGATGTATTCATCACAAAAAGATCTAAGAAGGGATTATACCTTCAAACTTCAAATTTGCCAGATAACTGGCTGTCATTGAAGATGAATCATTTACTTAAATCTGAAGAAAATGCTTAAAAGGAGAAAATGGCCATTTCTACATCTTTAGAATGATTAACCTGGTCTTTCCCTTCCCACCATTACCTAGACAAGGTATAAATGCTGAAAGCCACAAAGGGCATTCTCACAGTATTTCTAGGTAGGATTTAGAACTGGAAGGCAACTTTGGTGGCCTAAGTAAAGGGCTCTATTCAGAGTCAGAAAGTTGAGTTTGAATCCTGCCTCAGACCTTGCCATCTGCCCTGTCACCATGTGCATAGTTTCTTCCCATTCCCATCCCCCGTTTTCTTATCTCACAGGGTTGATGTGAAGGTCAAATGAGGTTATTGGGGAGAATTCCTGTCTAGGATCTTTCTTCTTCATGAAGTTCAACAAATACTTATTAAAGTCTACTTTTATGCAAGGCAAATTGTTTAAATGCAAGTCATACAACAATGAATAACAATAGTCAGGATCTTTGACCTGAAGTATCCTAGGGGGAAAGATGGATATATAGAAATAACTACAATATGAGTTAGAAAATAGGAGCATAGGAAAGGTCACAGCAAATAGCTTAAGATATTCAAGAAGGGAGAGACACTTCTTATTGGGATGCCTAGGGAAGACTTCATGAGCAGGTGGAATTTGAATTGGGCCTTACAGGAAGAGAACATTGTTAATAAGAGGGGTGGGGCTTTTCCATTCCTGGAGTGGGAGACAGTGTGGGGAAAAACAGAACAAGGCAAATTTGGCTGAAACATAAGGCATGAAGAGGAGTAGTCCACAATACAAGAAAGAAAAGGTTATAAATTATAGAGGGTCTTGAATGTCAGATTTGGGGGTTTGGGAATATATTGGGTAGATGATGGGGAACCACTGAAATTTTTTGAATACGGGAGGAAAATTGTCAGACTTTTACATTAGGATCATTACTATGGCAGTTGTGTAAAGGATGGAATAGAAATTGTAAATGCTGCATTCAGGAAGACCAGTGGAGGCCAGTGTAATAGTTCTGGTAGTAGGTAGAGATTGAAGGTAGTAGAAAGAAAGCAATGGATATGGAAAATATTACATCACAGGAGCTGGGGGGGGGGGTGGCAGAGGGAAAGTCAAAGGTGATTGTGTTAGAATGTAAACTCCTTTAGGGTAGAGGCTGCCTTAGTTTTTGTCTTTGTATCCCTTTGCTAAGTGCTTTACAAATGTTACCTAGTGTTTAGTATAATGCCTGAAATACAGCGTATGTTTAGTAAATAACTGCTGATTCATTGTTCAGTTGAAGTTTTGAGCCCAAGTGAGCTGGAGAAGAGTGAGACCATGGAGACACTTTGAGGAATATGATGAGTATTCTAAATTTGAGGTGTTGGTGGGAAATCTCAGGGAAGATGCCTAGTGAGTAGTTAGGAATGTGTGTCTGTAGCCCAGGAATGAGATGAAGAGTGATGTACAGATTTGAGGGACACCTGTATAGAAGTTACAGTTGAAACCAGAAGAGTGAAGGAGCTTTCCAAAGAAGAGAGTATACAGCGAGAAAAGGATTCAGAGTGGGTGTGGAGTGGCGTGGAGGGGAGTCATTGTCAACAACAACAATAATATGGAACCCAAGCTCTGCTAGGGTCAAACAAGCTGCAAAGAATTCAAGTATGGTCACAACCACTCATTATAAGGTCAGCCACTGATATGGAAATATGTTTTGCATGATTTCATATGTATAACAGATCACATTTCTTGACTTCTCAATAGGTGGGGGAGGGTCAGGAGGGAAGGAGAGAATTAGAGCTCAAATTTTTTTTTTTTTGCCTTTTTGGAGGGCAATTGGGGTTAAGTAACTTGCCCAAGGTTACACAGCTAGTTTTTTTGTGTTAAGTGTCTGAGGCCAGAACCGAACTCAGGTCCTCCCGACTCCAGGGCCAGCACTTTTACTCACTACTCCACCTAGCCGCCCCAAGAGCTCAATTTTTTAAGTTTTAAAAATAATAAATTCATTTTTAAAAAGTCAGCCACCAAATGCAGAATTATTGCCAACTGAAGTTTACATCCCTGATTTGGGGGATGAAGGCCCAACCAACCTTATTGAATTATAGATCCCTGGGGTACTGAAGTTAACTTGTTCTTTTAAAAAATATATTTTATTTTTCCCAATTACAATTAAAGACAATTTTTAATTGATCCATTTTTTTTTTTAATTTTGAGCTCCAAATTCCCTCCCTCTATCTCCTACCCTCCCTCCTTGAGATGGTAAGCAGTAAGTACAGGTGAGTTGTTCTTCTTAGGGAAAATATCTCCATCCTAGTGACCTTCAACAGGTAAAGGCCTTAATAAAAAAAAATGAGTGGTATAGTGTGAATTTCAGACATTAGTCAGACCAGCCAGGAAGACTGGAGTGGAGCAGATATTTTTGGACAGATGAGGTATCTTTTAAAACTAGGCTGACAAATAAACACCTTAGATAGGGTACCAGACCAGGAGTTAGGAAGACTCTTTTTCCTAAGTTCAAATTCAGCTTATTAGCAGTGTGACCCTGGGCAAGTCATTTAACCCTGTTTGCCTCAGTTTCCTCATCTGTAAAATGAGCTGGAGAAAAATGCTAATGCACTTCAGTACCTTTGCCAAGAAAACCCCAAATGGCACCATGAAGAGTTGGACACAACTGAAAAACAACTGAACAGTAACAAAAATAGTAGTTCTGCTTTCTGGAAGCTATTGAGAGTCTCAGAATTAAGTACAGCTTTGCTTTTTCCTTTTCCCAGAAATGCTGTGTTGGTAGTTAAGTAAGTTACAGTTGGTAGTTAAGTCTCCCTTGCAGATAAACTTTGTTAAGCTCTGCTTCCCAGTCCTGTTCTTGACTTTCCTCAAAGTCATGCCTGAATTGCTTCCTCACCCTGGGACTTTCTTTAGTGCCCTCCACGTCCTGGAACATCCTGCCACCCCTATGTCTTACTCGTTGTAGACCATCCTTTTGCAAGGCCTGCTCCTCTTTTCCCATTCGTTGGCAAATTCTGCCTCTATATTATGAAAGGCCCAGGTCATCCTACCTTCATTCTCTTCCTTGCCCTGTTCTTGACTTTCTTCATTTCAAAATCAAATCATGCCTCTATGGTGGTGTCTTCATCTTCTCCTTCTTTCCACTTTGTAGTATTTGTACCCCAGCACTTAGCATGATGCCTGGAACATAGCAAGCACTTAATAAATTCCTTTATCCTTTTCTTTTTTACTTTTTTACTTTCTTCCTTCCTTCCTTCCTTCCTTCCTTCCTTCCTTCCTTCCTTCCTTCCTTCCTCCCTTCCTTATTTTTAGCTTTTATCTTCTCTTTTACAATAAATCTCACAAGTTAAATCTAAAGAAACAACAGGAAACATCCAAACTGACTCCCTACTCCCAACATAATAGGTAAATATAGCATCTAAAGTGATAAAGCCCATACACAATACATGTGCTCTCTTAAGGTGCATGGCCCAATATATCATTGGCATGATCTGTTCTTAGATAGTATATGAAAATGACCTATAAGAGAAAGTATTAACACCTGGCCATGTAACCTTGAGCAAGTTACTTAACCCCAATTGCTTAGGGGCGGCCAGGTAGCTCAGTGAGTAAGAGCACCGGCTCCAGTGTTGGTACGACCTGGAGATCGAATCCCGGGCTCAGACACTCAGCACCACACCCAGAAATAACTGGCCGTGTAACCTTGAGCAAGTTACTTAACCCCAATTGCTTAAAAAAAAAAAAAGAGAAAGCATTGTTCTTTTAAAAAACTGGTACACTGATATAGTATATGACTTATAGGCTCCTTCCAAAACACTAATATTGGGAAATGGGAAGATATTTACAGCAGCCATAAAATACATTTGCTTTTCACAGACATCTACTATGCTTAATGCAGGAAGAGGAGCCCAAATGAGGAAACAAACTATATTATACAATTATTACTGTCCCTTAATTATTATTTATCTTGGTACCCAGATGAAATTGCTTTCAGATATGGGAGATGACTCTCTTGTTTCATTTGGAAATTACATGGGAGCCTCTTATTCTAAATAGTTATAGTATATTACTACCAATTATGAGTAATTATAATAGCTCACATTAATAAAGCACTTTAGAATTTGCAGATCCTTTTCCTGACAAAGAACCTATGAGATAGGTTAGTGCCATCATAATGCTTTGCCACTTTGCTGATGAGTAAACTGAGGCTTTTAGTGACTAAGTGACTTGTTGAAGGTCCCATAGATAGTAAGTAGAAGGGGTCAGGGCTGAAACCTAGGCTTTCTGGCTTCGTGCCTAGTGATGTTTCCATTATGCCATTAAGACAAGGGACAAAAAATATGAAATAAGAGCTTGTAATAGTACCAATAATGAATGAAAGGGAAAATTACAGTTATTAGAGAGATAATATCTAAATTTTGCTGGTTTTAGATATGATGGAAACTTTTTAATGCTTTTGCTTGTTCATGGGGCACCTATCCCTCTTAGTCTCCCCATCCCAGTGATAGTGAAAACAACACTCCCTTTAAAATGCCAGAATGCTCTTGGTCATATTCACCTTAATCCTAGTCCACCAAAAGCCCCCTCTAGATTTATATATCCCTTCCACTCCTGCTCCCTTATTAACAAATTTCCTTTCCCCTAATACTGCTTTCTCTCCTGTTCTTTCCATCTTTTGGCACTCACTAAGACTGTTATTTGTCCTTCTGACATCTCGAGGTGACATTTTGACTTGTGCATGAATGGGATTTAAGTGAGGCGGAGTAGCACAAAGTCATCAGCCTCATTTTCTTTTCTGGAGTCATCAAAGTTCAGGGACAAGACAAAAGTCAAGGCAACTGGTGATGTCCAGGTATTCTTTGGATGAGGTTGGTGTCTTCAATGCCTGACCAAGTTCTAATTACCCCACAGCATCTGTATGAGCTACTGCCATGGCAGTCAGACCAAATTATTCTCATCTGCCCATTCTGTCCAGGAAGTCTTCACATGCTTGGGGCAGATATTCCCCTAACTCATCATCAGTTTTGAGAACTGTTGGTTACTCTCAACCTGGTTCCCTCACTTTCACTTATGCCCTTTGACTCACCATGGTGGGGAGCCCAAACATTCTTTGATCTCCATCACCACTTCAAGATTTTCCTTTAGCACACTGGGCTAAAAAGTGAAGCAGAAATAGCTGTGTACCACTGGCTTAGTGGGAGGGGTATGGTATTGGGTGGGGTACAGGGCCCTTCTATTCCCTAAGTCCATTTAAAGGCAACAGGAAAGAGTCTTAAGATTGGTGTTTGCTTGTAGAATGAAGAGTCTAGCCTAGAAATGAAAACAAAGCAATGTGAACTGGGGGTTAGCATTTGACTTAGGAGTAGAATGGACCTTGGAACCTTGGAAAAAGTGTATTTAAAGGGTTAGGACTCAGGGAGTATGTATAGGAAATCAAGGAGAGTGATCAGTGGTCCCTTGACTTAATTTCACTTGTTCAAGATCAGATAGATGGCACAGTTGATAAGAGCCCTGGGCCAGGAGTCAGGAAGACTAGAGTTCAAATGTGGCCTCAGACACTTGTGTGACCCTAGGCAAGTCACTTAACCTAACTTTGACTTATTTTCCTCATTTGTAAAATGGGGATAATAATAGCACCTATCTCTCAGGGTTGTTGTGGAGGATTGTAATGGTAATAGGAATTTGAAGATCTTCCCTGCCCCTTAATAGGCTTAGGTAAATTTGAGCACCTTTCCTGATTGGAAAATATACTGTGCACCCTAATAGACTGCATGTGGTCACATGGAGCCTGTCACGGTGGGAAGCTTATTCTTGAGGAAGGCACAACTTTTACTACTTTGTAATCAAGTCGGTCATGAGGGTTGTGATGTTCTCTGACCCTGGAGAAGGCTATATATACCTCTGAGATGAGGTTTTGCTTTGGGGTTCGCTTTGGGAGGAGTTATGTGATTTGGCCAGATGAGAATCTGGGTAGCCTTGAGCCCCCTGGCTTTGAAAACTAACATCTGTTAGTGCTTCTCTCTCTGGTGACTAACTAGGTATGGATGTAATGGTTGGATAGCTGGAAGCCCTGTCTATTGGTCTGCTGAATTGTATTATTTTCTCTGTCTGTATTTTTGTCTGCTTGTAACTTCTGTTTGTATTCTCTGAAGTTCAGGGTGCTGACTTTTTCCCCTGAACCAGCTAAATGATATATGTTTGATGGATTAAAGTAAGATTGTTAACCCTTTATGAGTTTCTTTCCTTTAGAAAAGCAGATCAAAGAACCTGTGCTAGCAGCCATCATGGGTATGCTAGGGTGCTTGCTGCTACAAGGATCAAATTAGATAATAATTGTAAAGTGTTTAAGACAGTACCTGACATATAGTAAATGCTATATTATTATTATTATTTCGTATATTCAGGCAAGTAGAGGCTGACTTGTGTCTATATTATTTGTTCATGACAACATTATCTGCTTTATAGGATTATGACTATTTTGCAGAGATAGCATTTATTTACCTGGGCTCATGCAATATTCAGAATGCACAACATGCATACTGAGATTTAAAGACCTTTTGAGGGTAATTATTTAAGGCACACAGGTTAACATGGGTGATGCAAAGGAAAGGGTTTTGTTTAATGGTGAATAAACTATACCTAGGAAGAGCCTCTTATGAAGGCAAGTAAAAGTTCAAATACATCCACAAGCTATAATCCATATTCATAAATTACAATCCCTTGTGGGGTCCTAGACTGAATTAATGCTGACAATAAGCAGAAATGGAAAATGGAAAGAAAAAAATGGAATTAAGAAATCTGCCCTTTCTGAGAGTCAACTTTTCCCATTTTTAAATCCCCAGGCCGGAAGCCACCTTGTCTTTAATCCTGAGTTTTCAGAAAAGCCTCACTTTATTTTTCCTGGGCAATACATCACACTGTGTGACTCACCAAGCTGGGGTGAGCAGGGCACGTCAGGTTGCTTTGACTGAGAACAAGACGACATGATGTCATAAAGGCACCCGGTCTAATGCGTCATCAATGAAATGCTACCAGGCGGCTCTTGGTTTGATTTAAAAAAAAAAATCTCTGAAGATGCTGCAAAAAGCCAGGAAAATTTGTCTTCTGGGATTACCTACCACAAGCAAATAAGAGAACCAATTTTATCCTTTGGAGGTGGCTTTTCTCCCTGAGGATCCCAATGTACTCAGCTACCTGCCCCCATATGAGATTACTCATGCATCATTGAAATAATTCCACATTAGAAAATGGCAGCCATTCTGTGGCAGCCACTCTGTATAACAAGCTTTATTTTTGAGGGAGAGATAAAGAATATCCCTTGTTAAATGATAAAAGGAGTAATAGAGAAGAAAGGTGTCATTTTCCACGTTAGACTTAATCAAGACATCCTCTCATAAACAATCCTGAATGTCTTAAATGATTGACTTCCAAGGGTCCTTGAAATAGACCACACTTATGCCTCCTTAGTCTTGACAAATGACCATGCAGAAATATAGATTCCAAGTTGGGTATGGTGTCTAGAAACTGAATTTAGAATTATTCAGAAAGCATGAAGTGGTCAGAATAGGTCGAATGAGGCTTAGTTGACACCAGGTAGATCAATATATAATACTGGAATAGATTAAGTGGGAAAAGTCAAACTGTAATTTTTATTGGCCTATAGTCATTTTAGAGATAGAGACTGGGCCTATGATTTCATTAGTATTGTTGTTGTATCATTACAATCATGTCTGACTCTCTGTGACCCAGTTTGGGATTCTCTTGGCAAAGATACTGGAGTGCTTTGCCATTTCTTTTTCCAACTCATTTAATAGATGAGGAACTGAGGCATTCGGGGTTAAGTGACTTGCCCAAGGTGACATGACTAGTCAGTGTCTGAGGCAGGATTTGAACTTAGTTCCTCCTAACTCCAGAGTGGATGTTCTATTTACTGCACCACAGCATTTAATGAGCTTTTACCATTAGAGTACGAGCATCTTAATAGCAGATTTTACCTTTCTTTATGTCCCCAGTGCTATCCAAAAATGGAATCCACTGACTCCATGGGTAATGATTTCCACATTACTGGACATTATTAAGTAAATGAAAGATATGTAGCTACTTGTCTTCCTGAGTTCAAATCTGAACTGAGACACTTGCTAGATGTGACCCTGGGCAAGAAAACTCCAAATGGGGTTACTCTGAAGAGTTGGACACCACTGAAAAATGACTGATCAATAACAAAATGATAAATGAGCCTTGTTAGGGTGTTGGGGAGCAGGCTGGACTGTTTGAGGTTCCCTACAACTTTCATGTTCTCTGATTATTTTTAGGGCTACTTTATTTAATTTTTGCTCTAATGAGTATGGGTGAAAGAGATCTTTAGTTGTTTGCTAGTTTTTCAAGGAAAAATGTTACATTTTCTAATTCCCCTGCTTCCTCTTTTTCCTCAAATAGTAGGAAAGAGAAGGAAACAAATTGTTTTGGTCACATCTATGGATCTACATGTCAGTTGAATAAATTCCTATGATTGTCTATTTCCCATTTGTTGTTTCCTAAGCTGCTTTTTGTTGTTGTTATTCAGTGAAGTTCAACTTTTCGTGACCCCATTTGGGGTTTTCTTGGCAAAGATGCTAAAGTAGTCTGCCATTTCCTTCTCCAGCTCATTTAACAGATGAATAACCTGAGACAAATAGGGTTAAGTGACTTACCCAGGGTCATATATACAGCTAGTGAGTGCCTGAGGCCAGATTTGAACTTAGGTCTTGCAGACGCCAAGCCCAGTGCTCTGTCCCGTGTTGAAGCCTAGCATAGATTCACTATTTCATCATATTAATAACTTGATTCCAAGACAATTTGTCCTCCTACTAGTAACTGTTGGTCCCTTGCAGTTGTTGTAGACTGGGTTTTGACACAGTACTTGGAGCTAATTCAATTCTAGTCTATAGGGGAACTTTAAAAATAATTTTTAAGGTTATTTAATAGGTATACAATGCCTATTTTTGCATACTTTTTACATAAAGGTTATTTAGTAGGTATTCAGTAACTAATATATTTTGGTGGACACACAGTGATTTCTTTAAATAGGATTTTACTGAACCAGCCTCTTACCTGAGAATGATGAAATAGCAGGCCAGAGACAAAGTGCCAGTAATCAGGTAGCTGTTTAATTAATTAGTTTCATTATGAGGAACAGATTTACAAATTGGGAATTCTCCTGATCAGAATTCCACCTTGCTGAAGTGAAGACAGAGATCATGTACATAAGTCACAAGCGGGAAGGGATGGAGGGAAGGTGGATTACAAACAATAGTTCCCAGGTCCAGAGTGGTTTCCCATAACAAACCCACAAATGGAAGACAATACAACAACTCTGGAGTCCTATGGGAGCAATATTGCTTGAGTCCTTGGGAGTTGTTATGTGGTGGGTCACAGGACCAGAGTTCTGTGATGGGAACAGGTCCTACAAACTTTGATTCATTTGACTTAAGGTTCACAGGTACAAGAATGCCGGTGGTTGTGGGAATGTTGTCAAAGATTTGATTGATCATTTCAAGCTGCATTGTGAGCTTCTGACTCACAAGAAAGGCAATTCTGGAAAATCTAATCTGTTAGTATGTTCATTTATACATATCATATTGATAATAATAAAAATCATAATTACATTCACATTTTTGTAACCCATGAAAAGTATATTTGTAGAAAGGAAGTCATGTAGAGTTTTCAATTTGTTATACTGTTTTTTCTTTAAAAATAAAATTAATGTTTTATCAATGTTTTTAGTATTTTTATACCATTTCCACTTCCCAATAACCTTCTCTTATCTCCATGCAACCAGAATTTATAAAAAAGAAAGCCAGTTAAGCAAAAGAAACTAGCACAGCAACTACATCTAACTGTATATGCAACATTCTATCCCTGTGATCTACCAAGAGAAGGGAAATGTGTTTCATCATTAGTCCCCTGGAGCCAAGGTTGGCCATTGAATTTAACCTGGATTCTGATGTCTTTTAAAGCTGTTTTCATTTATATTACTGTAGACATGATGTTTCTTGTTCTCTTGGTTCTCTTTTCTTTGCTCTACATCAGTTCATACAGGTCTTTCCATGTTTTTGAAATTCTTTATACTCTTTTCTTATAGAAAAAAATTTATATTCCTATGCCACAGTTAGTTCAGCCATCCCCAAAGTGATTGGTACTCAGTTTCCAGTATTTTTCTATAAGAAATAGTTCTGCTAACTACAATAATTTTTTGGCAAAGACTTGAACTTGGCATAGTCTAGTTATGCCTTCCTGGCACCTAATGAGATGTAGATTTGGTAATCAGCAGGTCCATTTCATATTCAGAATTCCAGGTGGATTTTTTTTAAGTTTGAATCATTGAGTTTAGCTGGATAATAGAAGTGAGTAGACAATTATTGGGTTCATTTGATCTAGTAGATGGTCAGAAAAAGGATCTGGAAGCAGTGTGATCTTATTGTGTGTGTGTTTTGGTCATAGTGATGATTTCCTTTATCTTCTGAATTGTCAGTTTTCTTTCACTGCTGGGACAGAAAGCAACACCCACCGTCAGGCTAAATCATGCAATCCTAATCATTCTCAGCATGCACAGCTTTCTAGTTCTATGGCTACCCAGATGGAGGATGAGGCCAACTACACACATCCATAATTACTATTTTCAATTCAGTGCATCTGCCCTTAAGGACTTAATTGCACATAGGTAATTAAACCACATGGTGCTTAATCAGAGCATAAAAAGGGAAATTGGATCATTTTACTAATACTCCCTATTGTCATTCCTGGGGCACCCTCTTTAACCTGGCTCTGTAAACCAGAAAGAATCAGAGAAGTAGCCTCCGTATTATATTAGTGCTAATAGAAAATAAAGATCCAAGGTAAATTGTCTGCAGATAAATAAGAAGTTATTTACCAAAATAGCCATATCAGATTTAGTGCCTACTAGTCCAACTGAAGTGAATCAATTATCCAAACTAAAAGATTTGTTACTGTGGGAAAAGGTATTTTGGGTTTAGATTTTGGATGGGCCTCTATCCATTTTGTGACAAATTCACCAGAGAACTGATGAACTTTCCTTTTCACTGGGCCTGTCAAGACATGGACAAGAAATTACCCCAAATTTAGAAAATATCAATTTATGTTTACACAAAGAACTAAAGATATCAATGAGTAATTGAGAGTGTATGACTGCCTCTTAGCTAAATAAAATACTTGTTTTGGCATTAAAAACAAAACAAAACAATCTCATCATCCTTTGAGGCATATTGTCTTTACCTACAGTGATATACACAAATTAACTGGAACAATAAAATAATTATATTGACATACATTAAATTTACAAGTTTTCATATCTTTTAAAAATTCCTTTCAACGTGTATTCCTTTTGCTGCATTCGTTTGTTGTTGTTGTTGTTGGTTTTTTTGCAAAATTTGGCATGGAGGGTATAAAATTTTGACATATTATTCAATTTTTTATCAATATCAAAATTATCACATTTGATATCAGGCTTACTTTTGGAGAATAGTCCTCCTCCCCCCCCCTCTAAATCTAGCCTTGATTATAGCCCATAGGTTATTTGTTTTGTTTTGTTTTTTTTTTTTTTTTTTGCTTTATTTGGAGGGGGAAAGACAGGGCAACTGGGGTTAAGTGACTTGCCCAAGGTCACAGGGCTAGTAAGTGTGTCAAGTGTCTGAGGTCAAATTTGGACTCAGGTCCTCCTGACTCTAGGGCTGGAGCTCCACTCACTATGCCATCTAGCTGTCCCCATAGGTTATTAATGAGATTTGTTAGGCAAGCTCTTAGGCCATTGACTCATTCTTATCTCCATCTCTTGGATCCATCTTCCTTCCTTCCTTCCTTCCTTCCTTCCTTCCTTCCTTCCTTCCTTCCTTCCTTCCTTCCTTCCTT